>NC_086446.1:319512572-319873431 GCF_028390025.1 Pseudophryne corroboree | reverse complement strand
TCCACAGGAGAGTCCAATTGGGGTAAGCCATTCCGCGATGATCTTCCTCAGTTGCCGTAAGAGGTTTTCAGCTGTGTGCGTATTCTGGAAAGCGGTGATACAAAGCGTAGCCTGCCTAGGAAAGAGTTGGCGTTTGCGAGATGCTGCTACTGGTGCCGCCGCTGCTGTTCTTGCGGCGGGAGTCCATACATCTACCCAGTGGGCTGTCACAGTCATATAGTCCTGACCCTGCCCTGCTCCACTTGTCCACATGTCCGTGGTTAAGTGGACATTGGGTACAACTGCATTTTTTAGGACACTGGTGAGTCTTTTTCTGACGTCCGTGTACATTCTCGGTATCGCCTGCCTAGAGAAGTGGAACCTAGATGGTATTTGGTAACGGGGGCACACTGCCTCAATAAATTGTCTAGTTCCCTGTGAACTAACGGCGGATACCGGACGCACGTCTAACACCAACATAGTTGTCAAGGACTCAGTTATCCGCTTTGCAGTAGGATGACTGCTGTGATATTTCATCTTCCTCGCAAAGGACTGTTGAACAGTCAATTGCTTACTGGAAGTAGTACAAGTGGGCTTACGACTTCCCCTCTGGGATGACCATCGACTCCCAGCGGCAACAACAGCAGCGCCAGCAGCAGTAGGCGTTACACGCAAGGATGCATCGGAGGAATCCCAGGCAGGAGAGGACTCGTCAGACTTGCCAGTGACATGGCCTGCAGGACTATTGGCATTCCTGGGGAAGGAGGAAATTGACACTGAGGGAGTTGGTGGGGTGGTTTGCGTGAGCTTGGTTACAAGAGGAAGGGATTTACTGGTCAGTGGACTGCTTCCGCTGTCACCCAAAGTTTTTGAACTTGTCACTGACTTATTATGAATGCGCTGCAGGTGACGTATAAGGGAGGATGTTCCGAGGTGGTTAACGTCCTTACCCCTACTTATTACAGCTTGACAAAGGGAACACACGGCTTGACACCTGTTGTCCGCATTTCTGGTGAAATACCTCCACACCGAAGAGCTGATTTTTTTGGTATTTTCACCTGGCATGTCAACGGCCATATTCCTCCCACGGACAACAGGTGTCTCCCCGGGTGCCTGACTTAAACAAACCACCTCACCATCAGAATCCTCCTGGTCAATTTCCTCCCCAGCGCCAGCAACACCCATATCCTCCTCATCCTGGTGTACTTCAACACTGACATCTTCAATCTGACTATCAGGAACTGGACTGCGGGTGCTCCTTCCAGCACTTGCAGGGGGCATGCAAATAGTGGAAGGCGCATGCTCTTCACGTCCAGTGTTGGGAAGGTCAGGCATCGCAAACGACACAATTGGACTCTCCTTGTGGATTTGGGATTTCAAAGAACGCACAGTTCTTTGCGGTGCTTTTGCCAGCTTGAGTCTTTTCAGTTTTCTAGCGAGAGGCTGAGTGCTTCCATCCTCATGTGAAGCTGAACCACTAGCCATGAACATAGGCCAGGGCCTCAGCCGTTCCTTGCCACTCCGTGTGGTAAATGGCATATTGGCAAGTTTACGCTTCTCCTCCGACAATTTTATTTTAGGTTTTGGAGTCCTTTTTTTTCTGATATTTGGTGTTTTGGATTTGACATGCTCTGTACTATGACATTGGGCATCGGCCTTGGCAGACGACGTTGCTGGCATTTCATCGTCTCGGCCATGACTAGTGGCAGCAGCTTCAGCACGAGGTGGAAGTGGATCTTGATCTTTCCCTAATTTTGGAACCTCAACTTTTTTGTTCTCCATATTTTATAGGCAGAACTAAAAGGCACCTCAGGTAAACAATGGAGATGGATGGATTGGATACTAGTATACAATTATGGACGGACTGCCACGGTTAGGTGGTATAAAAAAACCACGGTTAGGTGGTATATATTATAATAATAATACAATTATGGATGGACGGACTGCCTGCCGACTGCCGACACAGAGGTAGCCACAGCCGTGAACTACCGCACTGTACACTGGTTGATAAAGAGATAGTAGTATACTCGTAACAACTAGTATGACACTATGACGACGGTATAAAGAATGAAAAAAAAACCACGGTTAGGTGGTATATATTATAATAATAATACAATTATGGATGGACGGACTGCCTGCCGACTGCCGACACAGAGGTAGCCACAGCCGTGAACTACCGCACTGTACACTGGTTGATAAAGAGATAGTAGTATACTCGTAACAACTAGTATGACACTATGACGACGGTATAAAGAATGAAAAAAAAACCACGGTTAGGTGGTATATATTATAATAATAATACAATTATGGATGGACGGACTGCCTGCCGACTGCCGACACAGAGGTAGCCACAGCCGTGAACTACCGCACTGTACACTGGTTGATAAAGAGATAGTAGTATACTCGTAACAACTAGTATGACACTATGACGACGGTATAAAGAATGAAAAAAAAACCACGGTTAGGTGGTATATATTATAATAATAATACAATTATGGATGGACGGACTGCCTGCCGACTGCCGACACAGAGGTAGCCACAGCCGTGAACTACCGCACTGTACACTGGTTGATAAAGAGATAGTAGTATACTCGTAACAACTAGTATGACACTATGACGACGGTATAAAGAATGAAAAAAAAACCACGGTTAGGTGGTATATATTATAATAATAATACAATTATGGATGGACGGACTGCCTGCCGACTGCCGACACAGAGGTAGCCACAGCCGTGAACTACCGCACTGTACACTGGTTGATAAAGAGATAGTAGTATACTCGTAACAACTAGTATGACACTATGACGACGGTATAAAGAATGAAAAAAAAACCACGGTTAGGTGGTATATATTATAATAATAATACAATTATGGATGGACGGACTGCCTGCCGACTGCCGACACAGAGGTAGCCACAGCCGTGAACTACCGCACTGTACACTGGTTGATAAAGAGATAGTAGTATACTCGTAACAATTAGGATGACACTATGACGGTATAAAGAATGAAAAAAAAACCACGGTTAGGTGGTAGGTATATAATAATAAATAATACAATTCTGGTCGGACGGACTGCCTGCCGTGTGCCGACACAGAGGTAGCCACAGCCGTGAACTACCGCACTGTACTGTGTCTGCTGCTAATATAGACTGGTTGATATTTAAAGAGATATTAGTAGTATACAACAATACTATACTGGTGGTCAGGCACTGGTCACCACTCCTGCAGCAAAAGTGTGCACTGTTAATTAATATAATTGTACTCCTGGCTCCTGCTAACAACCTGCAGTGCTCCCCAGTCTCCCCCACAATTAATTATAAGCTTTTAATTTATACATTGATGACTGTGCAGCACACTGGGCTGAGCTGAGTGCACACAGACTGAGTCACACTGTGTGACTGACTGTGCTGTGTATCGTTTTTTTTTTCAGGCAGAGAACGGATATAGCAGAGAGAAGTGAACGGATATATTATATTAAATAAAAGTTAACTAGCAACTGCACTGGTCACTGACTGTGGTAAACTAACTCTGTCTGCGACTCTGCACAATCTCTCTCTATCTAATCTATCTATCTCTATTCTAATGGAGAGGACGCCAGACACGTCCTCTCCCTATCAATCTCAATGCACGAGTGAAAATGGCGGCGACGCGCGGCTCCTTATATAGAATCCGAGTCTCGCGATAGAATCCGAGCCTCGCGAGAATCCGACAGCGTCATGATGACGTTCGGGCGCGCTCGGGTTAACCGAGCAAGGCGGGAAGATCCGAGTCGCTCGGACCCGTGGAAAAAAAAGTGAAGTTCGTGCGGGTTCGGATTCAAAGAAACCGAACCCGCTCATCTCTAGCTATTACACTTCTAAAAGATTTTGCACACAAACTCATAAGTACTGTAACTAGGATCCACAGGAATTTAGAAATTAAATTAACTCATTATTTATGAGACACTCAAAAAGAAGAATGTGTTAATAAAAATATGTACAATACTGGGCAAACTCGGCTTTAAAATTTCTCCTTTCTCTGCCTCCAGCTGGCCGCTGCTGGTTTCTTTTGTGTGATCCTGAGGGAATGAATATGGAGAGATTTGGACCAGTAAGCTGAAGATCTATAAGCTGGTTTATAGCTTGAGCTTCGTGTCCGTCTCAGGAGTGATGAGGAAGGGAATGGGAATCGTTTGTACAGAACAACAACAGCAGAAAAACAGCATTATACAAGAAACTCTGAGGCAATATATTTAAATCTCCAGTACAATAAGATTTAGTGAAAACTTGCATATTTTATATTAGGAGTTTGAGTATTGAAATAGCACTGATGCACCCAGTGCTTATGCCAGCCTCTGTGTTTTAAAATATTGAAATCAAAGTATTGTATATATTTTATGTACAGTATACAGTGTCGGACTGGGGCATGTAGGGCCCACCGGGGGAATGCAGTGGTAGGGGCTCATGTTTAGAGGTGTAGCCAGTCCAGAGGGGTGTGGTCTGCCACCTCATTGGTTGCAGTGCAACGTCTGGGCCCTTTCATAAATATATACAGTAAATTCAGCTGCTGTATGCATGATAATGTACCAGATTACTTATCATCAATGCACTCTAGAAAATACACAATAATCCAGTATAAGGTAACATATGTATAATGTATAATTCAAGTGCACAGTCTGGAACCTAATCCTTAGAGCAGGAGGTGGGCCCCCCCCGCAGTGGGGCCCACCGGTGGTTTCCCCTGTACCCCTGTGAGCCAGTCCAAGCCTGACAGTATACAATGTACCTGTATTATAACAAACGACTTCTGTATCTTATTTTAGGTAGAGTAATGTGTAATTGACAGTATCCAATTACCAACAAGATAATTAATGTGCTCACCTAGCGCCTGGTGATAAGAGTGGAGCTGGCAGCTGAAGCAGTTGAAAGCTCTGACCCAATAAAGGTTGGCTGCCACTGTGCCACACATCGTTATTTTATTGCAGAACCACACATCTAAACATCCAATCAGCAAACCAACCAACAGCAGTGTGCAGTCTCCGTCCATCCCTCTCTATCCAGTGGTGCGCCATTTTCCCTTGTGCGGTGCTGCTGCTGCCAACGCGTGACTCCAGACACATATGTATTAATGAACATAGGTGCAGGGTGTGTGGTGTGGGCTCCCCATAATAAAATGCATGCGTACTGTATGATTCTATAGTGTATGACATGGACAAACATACCACTCTGCACACAGAATACAAATACACACTCTCTCTCTCTAATACACACTTAAGGGACTATTACAAAGTTGTATCCCTGCTATTATGCATTTCCCATGGCATTCCCAAGCAGATCTGTATAACAGGACGTATGATGTACGCTATACTGTACGTGCTCCCAACATTGCATGTCCTTTCTTCTTCTCAGTTACAAGTATATGACACATATACTATTTATGGTACATCCCAGTGTCGGACTGGGGCATGAAGGGCCCACCGGGAAATGCCGTGATAGGGGCCCACTGTTAGGGGTGTGGCCAGCATCCAGACTGAGTGCGGTCAACCTCCGCAGAGAATTGGCTAACCATTAGCGTGTGCATGGCCTGGGCCCCTTTATAAATATACAAAATACATAGTAACTTAGTCCTGTGCAGTATAAGGTAACATATGTATAATGTATAATTCTAGTACACAATCTGGATGCTGATCCCTAAAGGAGGGGTTGGGCCCTCAGGCAGTCGGCCCACCAGGGGTTGCCCCTGTGCCCCTGTGGGCCAGTCCAACCCTGGTACCTAGATAAATCTAGGGTCTGATTATCAAAGGGCAACAAGCCCTACTGCAGGCAGTGGAGATTGTATTGTTACATATATTCAAGATTTACTACTGGCTACAAGACTATTATCGGGCAATCACCTACATTGGCACCGGGCAGTATGATTCACCAGCTTTCACAGAGTTCCCCATAACTTACCATTAATACCCACATTAATCTCACATTACATTATAACACAACACATCAGTCCCAAAATAATCATAATAGTCCTCTATAGACCCCCACATTATAATAATACCCCCACACACCACCACTCACAGGTGAATGTCACTGGATTCAATTACTCTGTGCAGAAAGTACAGATGCACACATTGCCGCCCATACAGAACACAGACACAGCCATTGCATTGATTTATGCAATGTAAAAGCATACAAAATGTGGGTACAAGATACTGTACTTGTGAATAGACCTGGTATATTACAAACAGGGATTTGTCATGTAAAATATATACACATGTATACAATGCAATACAGACAAAGAGCTATACAGACACAAAGCATACAGTGCTCAGTTACACAATAGACACACATTCCCCTCTACATAAAATACATTCGTTTGTTGGTATCTGTGAGCAATCTGACAAGTGCATAGAAGATGCAAATGACTTGTCTGCTAATTGATTCAGGGTCACGTACGCCGACCTCCTGACAATTGTAGAGGATTCAGGAGGCAGCTAAATTGATGAAGAGACAAATACTCACTCCTTATGTATGGCACAATACAATTACATGGCCAGGGTCCTCACTGCACCAGGATGCAGCCAGTGCAGCTCATTAAAATTTGAATTAAAGGTACAGGCAAGGCGAGGGACTTGGCATTCACATTTCCGCTAATTCCTTTATTACAATTTTTGCAAGAGAGGGCGAGAAGATGAAATTGGAAAGATAATAAGTTAAAAAGGAATTTTAATGTAATCAAGAGACACCGTGAAAGGGAGCAGCAGAACAACTGTTACAATCCATAGCTGGAAGGTTCTGGGTTTATTGCCAGCTTAATGAATTCTTCCTGACCACACCTTTTCTGCGCTACCTCAGAGTGTCATTGTGTCACTATGTAGTGCATTCAGCATTCCTTGATTCCAGGTTTCCTGTGGAATTGTGCACACAGGAGGTTTTCATAGTCCATATCCCACAAAAAAAGTAAATTATCAAAATGATTCAGTCCCAATTAAGACAGTTTTCAAATGTTTACAATATGTAAATTATTGTTAATGTACAAAATAAAAACAATGAAATTGTGAGTGGTGTAAATGTGTGCACGTGTGTGTGTGTGTGTGTGTGTGTGTGTGTGTGTGTGTGTGTGTACCATACTTGCCATAATTTCTTATCTCCTCCCCGGGAGATGCCCGGAGAGAAGCAGATGGGCAGTGATGCAGGCGGGGCCGAGCGAATTGTGTCATTAGGCCCCTCCCACCCACCGGGAAAAGTCCACGGTTGGGTAAAATTTGCATAGGGGCAGAGCTAAAATGATGCAATTAGCATATAATCGTGTGACTCTGCCGTGTCCATGATTTCGCCGTATTATTCTCCCCATTCTGCCCACTTCATTAGGAAAGAGTAGGTAAGTATGGAGTGTGTGTGTGTGTGTGTGTGTGTGTGTGTGTGTGTGTGTGTGTGTGTGTGTGTGTGTGTGTGTGCAGAGTGCCAAGAGGGGGGAGGAGCAAGTACTATTTACCCGGGCCCAAGCCTGATGGAGGGGTCCAGCATGGGCCCAAATCATCGTTCCCTCTTACCTAACAGCAGCTGCAGCTCTTCTCCTCAGTCCAGCATTTGCTGGAAAAAAGTGCTATTTTTACTATATTTTTTTCTAAGGGTAGCAGGGCCACATCTCCTGTGGTTAGGCCACACCCCCTGAAAAGTATCTGGGCCAGGTCTGGCTCTCTACTGCCCTGTGCGTGTGTGTGGCTGTGTGTGAAAGGTATAATAAGAGTGCTTTTTTCTTGATATAACCTCTGCAAAATCCTGTAATTAACAAAAGTGGAAACACACTGGCAAACACACCTTGTGAGTATGGTATGCCAACCTATATTCTATATAGAGGGGGAAGGTATAGCCACAGGCAGTTATTACTAGAGTTGAGCAGGTTCGATTCATTGAGATCTGAACCCCCCCCCGAACTTCACATGTTTTTCACGGGTCTGAGGCAGTCTCGGATCTTCCCGCCTTGCTCGGTTAACCCGAACGAGGCTGAACATCATCATCCCGCTGTCGGATTCTCGCGAGATTCATTTTCCATATAAAGAGCCGCGCATCGCCGCCATTTTCACTCGTGCATTGGAGATTGAGCGGAGAGGACGTGGCTACGTTCTGTGCCTGAAAAGCTCAATATCTGTGCTCTGTGTGCTGCAAATATCTGTGCTCAGTGTGCTGCATTGTGGTGACCACCAGTATATTATAGTAGTACAGTACAGTAGGCCATTGCTGTATCTTGCAGCTCCGTGTCAGACTCAGTTCTAGATAGTATCCTCATGATCAGTGCTCAATATCTGCTGTATTGTTGTGAGACCAGTATATACTATATAGTAGTACAGTGCAGCATTTTGGTGACCACCAGTATATAGTAGTACAGTACAGTAGGCCATTGCTGTATATTGCAGCTCCGTGTCACTTCAAGTATCCATATCTGTGCAGCATTGTTGTGAGCAGTATAGTAGTACAGTGCAGCATTTTGGTGACCACCTTTATATATATAGTAGTACAGTACAGTAAGCCATTGCTGTACCTTGCAGCTCTGTGTCAATTCAAGTATCCATATCTGTGCTGCATTGTTGTGAGCAGCATAGTAGTACAGTGCAGCATTTAGGTGACCACCAGTATATATAGTAGTACAGTACAGTAGGCCATTGCTGTACCTTGCAGCTCTGTGTCACTTCAAGTATCCATATCTGTGCTGCATTGTTGTGAGCAGTATATAGTAGTACAGTGCAGCATTTTAGTGACCACCAGTATATATAGTAGTACAGTACAGTAGGCCATTGCTGTACCTTGCAGCTCTGTGTCACTTCAAGTATCCATATCTGTGCTGCATTGTTGTGAGCAGTATAGTAGTACAGTGCAGCTTTTAGGTGACCACCAGTATATAGTAGTACAGTACAGTAGCCCATTGCTGTACCTTGCAGCTCTGTGTCACTTCAAGTATCCATATCTGTGCTGCATTGTTGTGAGCAGTATATAGTAGTACAGTGCAGCATTTTAGTGACCACCAGTATATATAGTAGTACAGTACAGTAGGCCATTGCTGTACCTTGCAGCTCTGTGTCACTTCAAGTATCCATCTGTGCTGCATTGTTGTGAGCAGTATAGTAGTACAGTGCAGCTTTTAGGTGACCACCAGTATATAGCAGTACAGTACAGTAGCCCATTGCTATACCTTGCAGCTCTGTGTCACTTCAAGTATCCATATCTGTGCTGCATTGTTGTGAGCAGTATATAGTAGTACAGTGCAGCATTTTAGTGACCACCAGTTTATATAGTAGTACAGTACAGTAGGCCATTGCTGTACCTTGCAGCTCTGTGTCACTTCAAGTATCCATATCTGTGCCTCATTGTTGTGACCAGTATTTAGTAGTACAGTGCAGCATTTTGGTCACCACCAGTATATATAGTAGTACAGTACAGTAGGCCATTGCTGTACCTTGCAGCTCTGTGTCACTTCTAGTATCCATATCTGTGCTGCATTGTTGTGAGCAGTATATCATAGTACAGTGCAGCATTTTGGTGACCACCAGTATATATAGCAGTACAGTAAAGTAGGCCATTGCTGTACCTTGTAGCTCTGTGTCACTTCAAGTATCCATATCTGTGCTGCATTGTTGTGAGCAGTATATAGTAGTACAGTGCAGCATTTTGGTGATCACCAGTATATATAGTAGTACAGTACAGTAGGCCATTGCTGTACCTTGCAGCTCTGTGTCACTTCAAGTATGCATATCTGTGCTGCATTGTTGTGAGCAGTATAGTAGTACAGTGCAGCATTTTGGTGACCACCAGTATATATAGTAGTACAGTAAAGTAGGCCATTGCTGTACCTTGTAGCTCTGTGTCACTTCAAGTATCCATATCTGTGCTGCATTGTTGTGAGCAGTATATAGTAGTACAGTGCAGCATTTTGGTGACTACCAGTATATATAGTAGTACAGTACAGTAGGCCATTGCTGTACCTTGCAGCTCTGTGTCACTTCAAGTATCCATATCTGTGCTGCACTGTTGTGAGCAGTACAGTATATACAAAGAGCTATACAGACACAAAGCATACAGTGCTCAGTTACACAATAGACACACATTCCCCTCTACATAAAATACATTCGTTTGTTGGTATCTGTGAGCAATCTGACAAGTGCATAGAAGATGCAAATGACTTGTCTGCTAATTGATTCAGGGTCACGTATGCCGACCTCCTGACAATTGTAGAGGATTCAGGAGGCAGCTAAAATGATGAAGAGACAAATACTCACTCCTTATGTATAGCACAATACCTGTGCTGCATTGTTGTGAGCAGCATTTTGGTGACCACCAGTATATATAGTAGTACAGTACAGTAGGCCATTGCTGTGCCTTGCAGCTCCGTGTCACTTCAAGTATCCATATCTGTGCTGCATTGTTGTGAGCAGTACAGTATTTAGTAGAACAGTGCAGCATTTTGGTCACCACCAGTATATATAGTAGTACAGTACAGTAGGCCATTGCTGTACCTTGCAGCTCGTTGTCACTAAAAGTATCCATATCTGTGCTGCATTGTTGTGAGCAGTATATAGTAGTACAGTGCAGCATTTTGGTGACCACCAGTGTATATAGTAGTACAGTGCAGTAGGCCATTGCTGTACCTTGCAGCTCCGTGTCACTTCGAGTATCCATATCTGTGCTGCATTGTTGTGAGCAGTATATAGTAGTACAGTGCAGCATTTTGGTGATCACCAGTATATATAGTAGTACAGTACAGTAGGCCATTGCTATTGATATATTACTGGTAGGCCATTGATATTGATATAATAATATTACTGGCATATAATTTCACACATTTAAAAAATGGAGTACCAAAATGTGGAGGGTAAAATAGGGAAAGATCAAGATCCACTTCCACCTAGTGCTGAAGCTGCTGCCACTAGTCATGGCAGAGACGATTCAATGCCATCAACGTCGTCTGCCAAGGCCGATGCCCAATGTCATAGTAGAGAGCATGTAAAATCCAAAAAACAAAAGTTCAGTAAAATGACCTAAAAATCTAAATGAAAAGCGTCTGAGGAGAAGCGTAAACTTGCCAATATGCCATTTATGACACGGAGTGGCAAGGAATGGCTGAGGCCCTGGCCTATGTTCATGGCTAGTGGTTCAGCTTCACATGAGGATGGAAGCACTCATCTTCCCGCTAGAAAAATGTAAAGAGTTAAGCTGGCAAAAGCCCAGCCAAGACCTGTTCGTTCTTCTAAATCACAAATCCCCAAGGAGAGTCCAATTGTGTCGGTTGCGCTGTCTGACCTTCCCAACACTGGACGGGAAGAGGTGGATCCTTCCACCATTTGCACACCCCCTGCAAGTGCTGGAAGGAGCACCCACAGTCCAGTTCCTGATAGTCAAATTGAAGATGTAACTGTTGAAGTACACCAGGATGAGGATATGGGTGTTGCTGGCGCTGAGGAGGAAATTGACAAGGAGGATTCTGATGGTGAGGTGGTTTGTTTAAGTCAGGCACCCGGGGAGACACCTGTTGTCCGTGGGATGAATATGGCCATTGACATGCCTGGTCAAAATACAAAAAAAAATTACCTCTTCGGTGTGGAATTATTTTAACTGAAATGCAGACAACAGGTGTCAAGCCGTGTGTTGCCTTTGTCAAGCTGTAATAAGTAGGGGTAAGGACGTTAACCACCCAGGAACATCCTTCCTTATACGTCACCTGGAGCGCATTCATCAGAAGTCATTGACAAGTTCAAAAACTTTGGGTGACAGCGGAAGCAGTCCACTGACAACTCAATCCCTTCTTCCTCTTGTACCCAAGCTCCTGCAAACCACACCACCAACTCCCTCAGTGTCAATTTCCTCCTTAGACAGGATTGACAATAGTCCTGCAGGCCATGTCACTGGCAAGTCTGACGAGTCCTCTCCTGACTGGGATTCCTCAGATGGATCCTTGAGTGTAACGCCTACTGCTGCTGGCACTGCTGTTGTTGCTGCTGGGAGTCGATCGTCATCCCAGAGGGGAAGTCGGAAGACCACTTGTACTACTTCCAGTAAGCAATTGACTGTCCAACAGTCCTTTGTAAGGAAGATGAAATATCACAGCAGTCATCCTGTTGCAAAGTGGATAACTCAGGCCTTGGCAGCTGTGTTGGTGTTAGACATGCGTCTGGTATCCGCCATTAGTCCACAGGGACTTAGAGAATTTCTTGAGGTAGTGTGTCCCCGGTACCAAATGCCATCTAGGTTCCACTTCTCTAGGCAGGCGATACCGAGAATTTACACAGACGTCAGAAAAAGACTCACCAATGTCCTAAAAAATGCAGTTGTACCCAATGTCCACTTAACCACGGACATGTGGACAAGTGGAGCAGGGCAGACTCAGGACTATATGACTGTGACAGCCCACTGGGTAGATGTATTGCCTCCCGCAGCAACAACAGCAGCGGCGGCACCAGTAGCAGCATCTCGCAAACGCCAACTCGTTCCTAGGCAGGCTACGCTTTGTATCACCGCTTTCCATAAGAGACACACAGCTGACAACCTCTTACGGAAACTGAGGAACATCATCGCAGAATGGCTTACCCCAATTGGACTCTCCTGGGGATTTGTGACAACGGACAACGCTACCAATATTGTGCGTGCATTACATCTGGGCAAATTCCAGCACGTCCCATGTTTTGCACATACAGTGAATTTGGTCATGCAGAATTCTTGAAAAAGCGACAGGGGCGTGTAAAAGATGCTATCGGTGGCCCGAAGAATTGCGGGCCACTTTCGGCATTCAGCCACCGCGTGCCGAAGACTGGAGAACCAGCAAACACTCCTGAACCTGCCCCGCCATCAGCTGAAGCAAGAGGTGGTAACGAGGTGGAATTCAACCCTCTATATGCTTCAGAGGATGGAGGAGCAGCAAAAGGCCATTCAAGCCTATACATCTGCCTACGATATAGGCAAAGGAGGGGGAATGCACCTGACTCAAGCGCAGTGGAGAATGATTTCAACGTTGTGCAAGGTTCTGCAACCCTTTGAACTTGCCACACGTGAAGTCAGTTCAGACACTGCCAGCCTGAATTTGGTCATTCCCCTCATCAGGCTTTTGCAGAAGCAGCTGGAAAGATTGAAGGAGGAGCTAAATGGAGCGATTCCGCTAGGCATGTGGGACTTGTGGATGGAGCCCTTCATTCGCTTAACCAGGATTCACAGGTGGTCAATCTGTTGAAATCAGAGCACTACATTTTGGCCACCGTGCTCGATCCTAGGTTTAAAGCCTACGTTGTATTTCTCTTTCCGGCAGACACAAGTCTGCAGATGTTCAAAGACCTGCTGGTGAGACACTTGTCAAGTCAAGCGGAACGTGACCCGCCAACAGCTCCTCCTTCATTTTCTCCCACCACTGGAGCTGTCAGGAAAAGGATCAGATTTCCAAAACCACCCGCTGGCAGTGATGCAGGGCAGTCAGGAGCAAAAACTGACATCTGGTGCGGACTGAAGGACCTGCCAACGATTACTGACATGTCGTCTACTGCCACTGCATATGATTCTGTCACCATTGACAGAATGGTGGAGGATTATATGAGTGACAGCATCCAAGTAGGCAGTACATATACTGGCAGGAAAAAGAGGGAATTTGGAGGCCCTTGCACAAACTGGCTTTATTTTACCTAAGTTGCCCCCCCCCTCCAGTGTGTACTTCGAAAGAGTGTTTAGTGCAGCTGGTCACCTTGTCAGCGATCGGCGTACGAGGTTACTTCCACAAAATGTGGCGAAGATGATGTTTATCAAAATTAATTATAATCAATTCCTCCATGGAGACATTTACCAGAAATTGCCTCCAGAAAGTACACAGAGACCTGTGATGGTGGATTCCAGTGGGGACGAATTAATGCTCTGTGAGGAGGGGGATGTATACAGTGAAAGGGGTGAGGAATCGGAGGAGGAGGTCGACATCTTGCCTCTGTAGAGCCAGTTTGTGCAAGGAGAGATTGATTGCTTCTTTTTGGTGGGGGCCCAAACCAACCAGTCATTTCAGCCACAGTCGTGTGGCAGACCTTGTCGCTGAAATGATGGGTTTGTTAAAGTGTGCATGTCCTGTTTATAAATCATAAGGGTGGGTGGGAGGGCCCAAGGACAATTCTATCTTGCACTACTTTTACTTTTTTTTTTAATCTTTGCATCATGTGATGTTTGGGGCCAATTTTTTAAGTGCCATCCTGTTCGACACTGCAGTGCAACTCCTAGATGGGCCAGGTGTTTGTGCCGCCCTCTTGGGTCGCTTTGCTTAGTCATCTAGCGACCTCGGTGCAAATTTTAGGACTAAAAATAATATTGTGAGGTGTGAGGTGTTCAGAATAGACTGGAAATGAGTGTAAATTATGGTTATTGAGGTTAAAAGGAGGTGGAATGCACCTGACTCAAGTGCAGTGGAGAATGATTTCAACGTTGTGCAAGGTTCTGCAACCCTTTGAACTTGCCACACGTGAAGTCAGTTCAGACACTGCCAGCCTGAGTCAGGTCATTCCCCTCATCAGGCTTTTGCAGAAGAAGCTGGGGACATTGAAGGAGGAGCTAAAACAGAGCGATTCCGCTAGGCATGTGGGACTTGTGGATGGAGCCCTTAATTCGCTTAACCAGGATTCACGGGTGGTCAATCTGTTGAAATCAGAGCACTACATTTTGGCCACCGTGCTCGATCCTAGATTTAAAACCTACGTTGTATCTCTCTTTCCGGCAGACACAAGTCTGCAGAGGTTCAAAGACCTGCTGGTGAGAAAATTGTCAAGTCAAGCGGAAAGTGACCCGTCACCATCTCCTCCTTCACATTCTCCCGCAACTGGGGGTGCGAGGAAAAGGCTAAGAATTCCGAGCCCACCCGCTGGCGGTGATGCAGGGCAGTCTGGAGCGAGTGCTGACATCTGGTCCGGACTGAAGGACCTGGCAACGATTACTGACATGTCGTCTACTGTCACTGCATATGATTCTCTCACCATTGAAAGAATGGTGGAGGATTATATGAGTGACCGCATCCAAGTAGGCACGTCAGACAGTCCGTACGTATACTGGCAGGAAAAAGAGGCAATTTGGAGGCCCTTGCAGAAACTGGCTTTATTCTACCTAAGTTGCCCTCCCTCCAGTGTGTACTCCGAAAGAGTGTTTAGTGCAGCCGCTCACCTTGTCAGCAATCGGCGTACGAGGTTACTTCCAGAAAATGTGGAGAAGATGATGTTCATTAAAATTAATTATAATCAATTCCTCCGTGGAGATATTCACCAGCAGCAATTGCCTCCAGAAAGTACACGGGGACCTGAGATGGTGGATTCCAGTAGGGACGAATTAATAATCTGTGAGGAGGGGGATGTACACAGTGAAAGGGGTGAGGAATCGGAGGATGATGATGAGGTGGACATCTTGCCTCTGTAGAGCCAGTTAGTACAAGGAGAGATTGATTGCTTCTTTTTTGGTGGGGGCACAAACCAACCAGTCATTTAAGTCACAGTCGTGTGGCACACCCTGTCGCTGAAATGATGGGTTCGTTAAAGTGTGCATGTCCTGTTTATACAACATAAGGGTGGGTGGGAGGGCCCAAGTACAATTCCATCTTGCACCTCTTTTTTCTTTAATTTTTCTTTGCATCATGTGCTGTTTGGGGACAATTTTTTGGAAGGGCCATCCTGTCTTGATTGACACTGCAGTGCCACTCCTAGATGGGCCCGGTGTTTGTGTCGGCCACTTGTGTCGCTTAGCTTAGTCACACAGCCACCTTGGTGCGCCTCTTTTTTTCTTTGCATCATGTGCTGTTTGGGGACTATTTTTTTGAAGGGCCATCCTGTCTTGATTGACACTGCAGTGCCACTCCTAGATGGGCCAGGTGTTTGTGTCGGCCACTTGTGTCGCTTAGCTTAGTCACACAGCCACCTTGGTGCGCCTCTTTTTTTCTTTGCATCATGTGCTGTTTGGGGACAATTTTTTGGAAGGGCCATCCTGTCTTGATTGACACTGCAGTGCCACTCCTAGATGGGCCAGGTGTTTGTGTCGGCCACTTGTGTCGCTTAGCTTAGTCACACAGCCACCTTGGTGCACCTCTTTTTTTCTTTGCATCATGTGCTGTTTGGGGAGTATTTTTTTGAAGGGCCATCCTGCCTGACACTGCAGTGCCACTCCTAGATGGGCCAGGTGTTTGTGTCGGCCACTTGTGTCGCTTAGCTTAGTCACACAGCCACCTTGGTGCGCCTCTTTTTTTCTTTGCATCATGTGCTGTTTGGGGACTATTTTTTTGAAGGGCCATCCTGCCTGACACTGCAGTGCCACTCCTAGATGTGCCAGGTGTTTGTGTCGGCCACTTGTGTCGCTTAGCTTAGCCATCCAGCGACCTCGGTGCAAATTTTAGGACTAAAAATAATATTGTGAGGTGTGAGGTGTTCAGAATAGACTGGAAATGAGTGGAAATTATGGTTATTGAGGTTAATAATACTATGTGATCAAAATGACCCCCAAATTCTATGATTTAAGCAGTTTTTTAGGGTTTTTTGAAAAAAACACCCGAATCCAAAACACACCCGAATCCGACAAAATATTTTCGGTGAGGTTTTGCCAAAACGCGTCCGAATCCAAAACACGGCCGCGGAACCGAACCCAA
Source organism: Pseudophryne corroboree (assembly GCF_028390025.1). Taxonomy (NCBI): domain Eukaryota; kingdom Metazoa; phylum Chordata; class Amphibia; order Anura; family Myobatrachidae; genus Pseudophryne; species Pseudophryne corroboree. Next base: position 319,856,851 of record NC_086446.1, on the reverse strand, counting down.
AACCAAAACATAAAACGCGAAAAATTTCCGGTGCACATCACTAATATATATATATATATATATATATATATATATATATATATACATTTTCTAAAATTATTATGAGAAACACATGGGAGGTTGGACAACTCAGTGACCCAGTGTTCTGTGTGAAAAATGCTCACTTGAAAAATGAGACTACCCTAGACATCTGGCGTGTGTGATAGACATTACCTCTGTTATGGGGGCCACGGGCAAATGCCCATTTTGACCTTTAATTAAAACAGCCCACTTTCTCTGTCAAAGTTACATACGTTATATACATTTGTCACCATTGGGTGATACTGTACATAGGAGCCCTTACAAACTTTTGCCTTGGGACCTACTATATATCTAGTTATTCCCCTGGACCTGCTCGTTTTAATGTGGTATAAAACTAACTGAAGGGCATTATAATGATACATAATATGAAGTGGAGCACTGTAATGTCGCACAATGGCCCTCATTCCGAGTTGTTCGCTCGCAAGCTGCTTTTAGCAGCATTGCACATGCTAAGCCGCCGCCTACTGGGAGTGAATCTTAGCTTAGCAGAATTGCGAACGAAAGATTCGCAATATTGCGAAAAGACTTCTCTGTGCAGTTTCTGAGTAGCTCGAGACTTACTCTTCCAGTGCGATCAGTTCAGTGCTTGTCGTTCCTGGTTTGACGTCACAAACACACCCAGCGTTCGCCCAGACACTCCCCCGTTTCTCCAGACACTCCCGCGTTTTTCCCAGAAACGGCAGCGTTTTTTCACACACTCCCATAAAACGCCCAGTTTCCGCCCAGAAACACCCACTTCCTATCAATCACACTCCGATCACCAGAACGAAGAAAAAACCTTGAAATGCCGTGAGTAAAATACCAAACTTCTTAGGAAATTTACTTGGCGCAGTCGTAGTGCGAACATTGCGCATGCGCAATTAGCGGAAAATCGCTGCGATGCGAAGAAAATTACCGAGCGAACAACTCGGAATGAGGGCCAATATGAAGTGGAGGCACTATAGTGTGGCATAATATAAACAGGACCTGCTGTCCTATCCATTATTTCCATTGGGCCCCCCTTGGGATTCGGACATACAACAGGTGCGGTGACTGCATTCTTCCACGAACAGCCGACTGATCCGGACTTCTGTGCCGCATCGAGTTGATCGCTAGGACAAACTAAAGAGCCCTGTGTCCCATACTGGAGGTAACCTAAGGAGCCGATTGTAGCCGCTGACAGCTTTCCCCTCACACACTGCATATAGAGGAGGATTCAAGCTGTCGGAAGTGGCTACTGGCGGGGATAGTGGAAAATAACTGTGATATATTGTGGGCTAACAAGAGACTATCTCTAGTGCTATACCAAAGGAGTTACCAATAGCAACTTGACTGCATCGGGACTATTCAGTTTTTACATCAATCGGAGAGAAAGAAACACTTAGTCTACTCTACACGGTACCATTTCTAATAGACTTAAGTGAAGACCATATGGTCTATGATTGAATCAGGTATGCATCAAGAAAAAATAGGTTTGAATTTGAAGGAATTACTTTTTTATAATTGCCTTAATAAATGTATCTATTGTTATACTTTTGAGTGAATCAGATTTGTGTATTTTCAGCCATAGCAGGATTAATAGGATATGTGCAATTCCTGTATATATATAATATAAACAGGTGGAACTGTAATCGGGAAGTGCCGATGTAATGTGAAGGTGTAATGTGACATATTATGAACTGGGGGGAACTGTATGTCATAATGTAAATTGGGGGTACTGTGTGGCATAATGTGTACCGGCAGCCCTACAATGTGACATAACATGAACTAGGGCAGTACTATGGTTTATAACATAAACTATGGTACTACTATGGAGCACAACATGAACTAGGGTACTATGATGGGGCATACAATTAACAACTGCTGCATAGGTGTCTCTCTAAATGCAAGAGCACAGGGGCCCCTTCAAAATGTCGCTGTGGGGCCCACATAGTTCTGGCTACATCCCGGAGCCATAGCTATATACATAATGGGCCTGATTTGTATTTGTACACAAATCCAATATTTTGGGGTGTGCGCATGTGCAGAACAGGTCCTGCATGATCACTTGCAGTCCCACCTTAGCCACAGCATGATTGACACGCTGCAGCATTTGGAGGGCTATAACTGGGACCGTGTTGCAGCCCTCATTTTATAGGTGTGCCAAGCCAAGGTGTGCGTCAATTTGACACAGACTTCTTGGAGCCTGCAGAAGGTTTGCGAGTGCCAGTTTTGACTTAAGCTAGCCATATAGCTAAAGAATTATTATACAATCTGGCTGATTGGTATTGAAATATGGTAATGGATGGGAGCAAATAGCAATTGACCATTTGCTCCAAAAATACCGTAAAACTTACAAAAACGGTCATTCAGACAAATTAGTTAACTGAAATGGATTTAACCTATTTGTCTGATTGACCAGTTTTGTCTGTTTTAGTGTCTGGGAGCAAATGGTCCATTGTTATTTGCTCCCATACATTTCCAGATTTTCATTCCAACCAGTCAGATTGGACAAAAAATCTTTATGCAGACTGGCTGAAGGTTGCGTCCATCATACCAGATAATCACAATGGTAATCCAATGCTGTGTCTTTGGATTTAGAACTTGTATTGCAGATGCTGGCAGGATGCCACTAGTCCCTGCAGACGGGATCCGGTCTGAAGATCGACATTGTCTAGGTCGACAATGTTTAGGTCGACAGTCACTAGGTCGACATGGATGGGAGGTCGACAGGGTTTCTAGGTCGACATGTGCTAGGTCGACAGGTCTAAAGGTCGACATGAGTTTTTCACATTTTTTTTTTTTTTTTTTTCCATACTTAACGATCCACGTGGACTACGATTGGAACGGTAAAGTGTGCCGAGCGAAGTGGTAGCGGAGCGAAGGCACCATGCCCGAAGCATGGCGAGCGAAGCGAGCCATGCGAGGGGACGCGGTGCACTAATTTGGGATCCCGGTCACTCTACGAAGAAAACGACACCAATTTTTTTTTTCTCATGTCGACCTTTAGACCTGTCGACCTAGCACATGTCGACCTAGAAACCCTGTCGACCTTCCATCCATGTCGACATAGTGACTGTCGACCTATAGTGGTCGACCTAAACATTGTCGACCTAGATACTGTCGATAAAATGAACCACACCCCTGCAGACACCTCCTGCAGCATTACAATATTTTTGGTACAGTGGCCCTCATTCCGAGTTGATCGCTCGCAAGGCGAATTTAGCAGAGTTGCTCAGGCTAAGCCTACGCCTACTGGGAGTGTATCTTAGCTTCTTAAAATTGCGACCGATGTATTCGCAATATTGCGATTACAAACTACTTAGCAGTTTCAGAGTAGCTTCAGACTTACTCGGCATCTGCGATCAGTTCAGTGCTTGTCGTTCCTGGTTTGACGTCATAAACACACCCAGCGTTCGCCCAGACACTCCCCCGTTTCTCCGGCCACTCCTGCGTTTTTTCCGGAAACGGTAGCGTTTTTATCCACACGCCCCGAAAACGCCGTGTTTCCGCCCAGTAACACCCATTTCCTGTCAATCACACTACGATCGCCGGAGCGAAGAAAAAGCCGTGAGTAAAAATACTATCTTCATTGTAAAATTACTTGGCGCAGTCGCAGTGCGATTATTGCGCATGCGTACTAAGCGGAATTTCACTGCGATGCGATGAAAATTACCGAGCGAACGACTCGGAATGAGGGCTAGTATTTCACAACTGCTTCCTTGCATTTTTGCAATACCAACCACATTAGAATCATCAATGCATCTAAATTGCAGCAGAATTGTGCTCCATATCTACCACTGTTTGGCTCTGTGACCTTCCCATTATAACCACCTTTTTATTTTCCTAAGACAGTTTTTCTATCTCAGCACTTTGGACCTGATTCAAGTCCCGATGTTGATGTGGAAAAAGCCTTAACTTTGGACCTGATTCAAGTCCCGATGTTGATGTGGAAAAAGCCTTAAATTTAGAAATGTGCGCTAACCTCTGTGTTTTGATTTTGTAGCTGTATTAACTTTGTGTTTTGGTTTTGCCAAAACCGCCCCACGTGTTTTAGTTTTTGATATGTTTTTTTTATCTTTAAAAACGTATTATTAACCTCAATAACATTCATTCCCAGTCATTTCCAGTCAATTTTGACCACTTCCCACAGCCAACAATAATGTTTTCATACAGTTTAAGCCAAAAGGTTGCACTGCTAGCTGACTGACCAAGCTAAGTGACAGCAGTGGGTGACATAAACATGTGGCAGTTCAACTTCAAACATGGAACATCTAGGAAACAGTGGCACTGCAGTGGCAGACAGGTTGGCAGTTTAATAACTATATGACAACATAGAAAGTAACCAAGAATGTTTTCATTAAATCAAGAACTATATCAGAATGAAGGAAGGATTGCTTCAGAAGCAAATTTAATTGTTGTACTTCAAGAACTTTAAGCATTTTCTCTTTCATGGCCTTTTCTCTACTCAATTGCTGTAAAAGAAAGGATTAGCTTAGAATTTGATGACAGAACCACTTGGCCCAACTAATGCGTACACACACACACACACACACACACACACACACACACACACACACACACACTATGGTTAATCTTTCTGTCGTGAGCCTATTAAACTACCAGTGTATTTTTGGATTGTAGAAAGAAATCGGATCACCTGGATAAAACCCACGCAAGAACAGGGAGAATTTACAAACTCCACACAGGGCCATGGTCGGAATAAAACCCATGACCTCAGTACTGTGAGGCAGTAATGTGACCATTACACCGTCCACACTGCCCTAGTTAGTTAATGCAATGTAATTGTTTGAGTCTTCAAATTTTAATCAATGGGGCATTGGGGACAATAATGATTGAAACTTCTTCTTTCATGGTGGTAATGATCAATAATTATTGTTTCATGGCCTTTTCTCTTCTCATTTGCTGTAAAAGAGAGGATTAATTAGTTAATTTAATTAAATTGTTTGACTAAGGAAAGGTATGAGGGATAAAGTGGGTAGTATGGCCAGCAGGTCATCATTGCAACTGGTTTTATATGGCTAATTGAGGACAACTGTGTTCCTGCTACCAAATTCCATCTCAATTCCATTTTACCAGATCAGTGATTCCTTGCCTGTACTGGGAAGATAAAAAAAAACAAACTAATTATTGACCTACAAAATGCCCACTATCGACTTAAATACACATAAGGGGACAAGTAGAACTGGTCACACAAAAGATTACATGACTGTGACAGCCCGCTGGGTGGGTGTATCACCTTGAGCATCAGCAGCAGTATCTAACACACAATGCCAGCTTATTCACAGGCAGGCTAATGTGTGTATCACCGGCTTCACCAAGAGACATACCAGTGTCAGTTTGTTAGAAAAACTCATCAATGTCACAGCAAAATGGCTTAGAGTATTTAAGAAAGGGCAGCTAAAATCAAAACAATACTTTACAATTCTAAAGAAAAAAACATCACCTCTAATAAAGGGAAAGTTTACTGCGAAAAAATAAGATTTTAAACCTACCGGTAAATCTATTTCTCCTACTCCGTAGAGGATGCTGTGGACTCCGTAAGGACAATGGGGTATAGACGGGCTCCGCAGGAGATAGGGCACCTAAAAAGAACTTTGACTATGGGTGTGCACTGGCTCCTCCCTCTATGCCCCTCCTCCAGACCTCAGTTAGAGAACTGTGCACAGAGGAGATGGACAATACAAGGCAGGATTTAGCAATCCAAGTGCAAGATTCATACCAGCCCACACCAATCATACCATGTAACCTGGAACATACATAACCAGTTAACAGTATGAACAAACTACAGTAACGGTCCAAGACCGATGTCAACTGTAACATAACCCTTATGTAAGCAACAACTATATACAAGTCTTGCAGAGTTTCCGCACTGGGACGGGCGCCCAGCATCCTCTACGGACTAGGAGAAATAGATTTACCGGTAGGTTTAAAATCTTATTTTCTCTTACGTCCTAGAGGATGCTGGGGACTCCGTAAGGACCATGGAGTTTATACCAAAGCATCCAATCGGGCGGGAGAGTGCGTATGACTCTGCAGCACCGACTGAGCAAACGCTAGGTCCTCATCAGCCAGGGTATCAAACTTGTAGAATTTAGCAAAAGTGTTTGACCCCGACCAAGTCGCCGCTCGGCAAAGTTGTAATGCCGAGACGCCTCGGGCAGCCGCCCAAGAAGAGCCCACCTTCCTAGTGGAATGGGCCTTAACCGAATTTGGTACCGGCAATCCAGCCGTAGAGTGAGCCAGCTGAATCGTATTACAGATCCAGCGAGCAATAGTCTGCTTCGAAGCAGGAGCGCCAATCTTATTGGCCGCATACAGGATAAACAGAGCCTCTGTTTTCCTAATTCTAGCCGTCCTGGCTACATAAATTTTTAAGGCCCTGACTACGTCCAGGGATCTGGAATCCTCCAGGTCACTTGTAGCCACAGGCACCACAATAGGTTGATTCATATGGAACGAAGAAACCACTTTAGGCAAAAATTGCGGACGTGTCCTCAATTCAGCTCGATCCACATGAAAAATCAAGTAGGGGCTCTTGTGTGACAAAGCCGCCAATTCTGACACTCGCCTTGCTGATGCTAAAGCCAATAACATGACCACCTTCCAGGTAAGAAATTTCAACTCAACCTTGTTAAGCGGTTCAAACCAGTGTGATTTTAGGAACTGCAACACCAGGTTCAGGTCCCATGGTGCCACTGGAGGCACAAAAGGGGGCTGGATGTGCAGCACTCCCTTTACAAACGTCTGGACTTCTGGAAGAGAAGCCAATTCCTTCTGAAAGAAAATCGAGAGGGCCGAAATCTGTACCTTAACAGAGCCTAATTTCAGGCCCATATCCACTCCTGTCTGTAGGAAGTGGAGAAGACGACCCAGATGAAAATCTTCCGTAGGTGCATTCTTGGTCTCACACCAAGACACATACTTTCGCCAGATACGGTGATAATGTTTTATCGTCACCTCCTTCCTAGCCTTTATTAATGTAGGGATGACCTCTTCCGGAATCCCCTTTTTCGCTAGGATTCGGCGTTCAACCGCCATGCCGTCAAACGTAACCGCGGTAAGTCTTGAAATACACAGGGCCCCTGCTGCAACAGGTCTTCCCTCAGAGGAAGAGGGCAGGGATCTCCTGTTAGCATCTCTTGTAGATCCGAGTACCAGGCCCTTCGAGGCCAGTCTGGGACAACGAGTATCGTTCGTACTCTTCTTCGTCTTATGATCCTCTACACTTTTGTGATGAGAGGAAGAGGAGGAAACACGTAGACCGATTTGAACACCCACGGTGTTACCAGAGCGTCCACTGCTATTGACTGAGGGTCCCGAGATCTAGCGCAGTACCTCTGAAGTTTTTTGTTGAGGCGTGACGCCATCATATCTATTTGAGGAGTTCCCCAAAGACGTGTTACGTCTGCAAAGACTTCTTGATGAAGTCCCTACTCTCCTGGATGGAGATCGTGTCTGCTGAGGAAGTCTGCTTCCCAGTTGTCCACTGCCGGAATGAAGACAGCTGACAGAGCGCTTACATGATTTTCCGCCCAGCGAAGGATCCTTGTGGCTTCCGCCATCGTGACTCTGCTTTTTTGTCCCGCCTTGGCGGTTCACATGAGCCACTGCTGTAACATTGTCTGATTGAATCAGAACCGGTAGGTTTCGAAGAAAACTCTCCGCTTGTCGAAGGCCGTTGTAAATGGCCCTGAGTTCCAACACATTGATGTGTAGACAGGACTCCTGGTCTGACCAAAGACCCTGAAAATTTTTTCCCTGTGTGACCGCTCCCCATCCTCGGAGGCTCACGTCCGTGGTAACCAGGATCCAATCCTGAGTTCCGAACCTGCGACCCTCCAGGAGGTGAGCACTTTGCAACCACCACAGGAGGGACACTCTGGTCCCTGGGGACAGAGTTATTTTCCGATGTAAGTGCAGATGGGACCCGGACCACTTGTCCAGAAGGTCCCATTGAAAAGTCCTTGCATGGAACCTTCCGAAGGGAATGGCCTCGTAGGCCGCCACCATTTTCCCCAGAACTCAAGTGCATTGGTGAACTGACACCCTTTTCGGTTTTAGCAGGTCTCTGACCATGTTCTGTATGTCTTGGGCTTTCTCTATTGGGAGGAAGACCTTCATTTGTTCCGTATCCAGTATCATACCTAGGAACGGTAGTCGAGTTGTCGGAATCAACTGTGACTTCGGTAGATTTAGAATCCAACCGTGTTGCTGGAGCACTCTCAACGAGAGCGCCACACTGTTCAGCAATTTCTCCCTTGATCTCGCTTTTATCAGGAGATCGTCCAAGTATGGGATAATTGTGACTCCATGCTTGCGCAGGACCACCATCATTTCTGCCATTATCTTGGTGAAAATCCTCGGGGCCGTGGAGAGTCCAAAAAGCAACGTCTGAAATTGGTAATGACAATCCTGTACAGCGAATCTCAGGTATTCCTGATGGGGGGCATATATGGGGACATAAAGGTACACATCCTTTATGTCCAGAGACACCATAAACTCCCCCTCCTCCATGTTGGCTATTATCGCTCTGAGAGATTCCATTTTGAATTTGAATCTTCTTATGTACAGGTTTAGGGATTTCAGATTCAAAATAGGTCTGACCGAACCGTCCGGTTTCGGGACCACAAATAGGGTTGAATAGTAACCTCTTCCCTGGTGGTGCAGGGGAACCTTGATTATCACTTGCTGTATACACAGCATTTGAATTGCAGCTAACACTACATCCCTTTCTGATGTGGAAGCTGGTAGGGCCGATTTGAAAAATCGGCGCGGGGGCACCTCCTCGAATTCCAATTTGTACCCCTGGGAAACTATTTCCAACACCCAGGGATTCAGGTCCGAACTGACCCAGGCCTGACTGAAAAGTCGAAGACGTGCCCCCACCGGTGCGGACTCCCTCAGGGGAGCCCCAGCGTCATGCTGTGGGTTTTGGAGCAGCCGGGGAGGACTTTGGTTCCTGGGCACCTGCCGAAGCAGGTGCTCTCTTGTCTCTGCCCTTACCTCTGGCGAGGAAAGAGGATCCCGACCTCTTTTGGACTTGTGCGACCGAAAGGACTGCATCTGATAGGGTGTTACTTTCTTTTGCTGTTGGGGAATATATGGTAAAAAATTTGATTTACCTGCTGTAGCTGTGGAAACCAGGTCCGTCAGCCCATCCCCAAACAATACATCACCCTTGTTGGGTAGTACTTCCATATGTTTCTTGGAATCCGCATCACCCGTCCATTGGCGAGTCCATAAGGATCTTCTCGCTGAGACAGACATGGCATTGGCCCTAGAAGCTAGCAATCCAATGTCCCTTTGAGCATCCCTCATAAATAAGACTGCGTCTTTAATATGGGCTAGAGTTAGGAATATAGTATCCTTATCCATATTATCAAATTGATCTGTCAGCTCATCTGTCCACGCTGCAATTGCGCTACACACCCATGCCAACGCAATTGTCGGTCTTAGCACAGCACCCGTATGAGAATAAATACACTTTAAGGTAGTTTCTTGCCTGCGATCTGCAGGGTCCTTAAGGGCTGCTGTGTCAGGAGACGGTAGCGCCACTTTCTTGGACAAGAGCGTCAGGGCTTTGTCCACAGTGGGGGGTGATTCCCAAATCTCCCTGTCCTGCTTAGGGAAAGGGTAAGCCATATAAATTCTTTTGGGGATCTGCGGTCTCTTATCCGGAGTCTTCCAAGCGTTTCCAAAGAATTAATTTAATTCATGAGATGTGGGAAAGTTAATAATCTGTTTCATTTCCTTAAACATGTGTACCCTTGTGTCGGGGATCGAGGGTTCATCCACAATATGCAACACATCCCTTATTGCCACAATCATACACTGAATGGTTTTAGTCACCCTAGGGTGCAATTTTACTTCGTCATAGTCGACACTGGAATCAGAATCCGTGTCGGTAGTAGTGTCTTGTGTTAAGGGACGCTTTTGAGACCCCAACAGGCCCTGTGAGTCGGTCCAATCTGAGGATTGACCCTCTGATGTCCCCCCTAAATCAGCCTTATCAAGCCTTTTATGTAAAGATGCCACACTTGCATTCAACATATGCCACATGTCCATCCAATCTGGAGTCGGCACAACCGACGGGGACACACCACTCATTTGCTCCACCTTCCGCCTCAGACATGTCAACACACACGTACCGACACCCCACACACACAGGGATTAACCTATAAGGGGACAAAACCCCAACCAGGTCCTAAGGAGAGACAGAGAAAGAGTATGCCAGCACACACCAGCGCTTAAAAACACTGGAAAAAATATGTCCAGATAGCGCTTTTTTATATATATAATATGCCAATTCCCAGTCACTGCGTCGCTAATGTGCCCCCCTCCTCTTTTTTCCAGCCTGTGAGTTCAGCAGGGGAGAGACCAGGGAGCCAGCGTTTTCCTCATGCAGCTTCTGTGGAGAAAATGGCGCTGGTTAGTGCTGAGGATCAAGCCCCGCCCACCCGACGGCGGGCTTCGGTCCCAGAGATTTTTCCATAAAATGGCGGGGGATCATAGATTTACTGCCTCCGCAGTCTAATCCAACTGTATTTGTGCCAAAATGTGAGGTTCATTGCTGCCCAGGGCGCCCCCCCCCCCCCCCCCCCCCCTGCGCCCTTCACCCTTCAGTGCTGCTCTGTGTGTGTGTGACTGGGAGCAATGGCACGCAGCTTACCGCTGCTCGCCTTACCTCATGAAGATCTGATGTCTTCTGCCGCCTAAGATGTCTTCTGCCTTCTCTATCCGGCTTCTATCTTCGGCATCTGTGAGGGGGACGGCGGCGCGGCTCCGGGACGAACCCGACTCCCTCTGGAGCTAATGGTGTCCAGTAGCCTTAGAAGCAGTGCCCAACTTGACAAGCCAGCTCTGCTTCTCTCTCCTCGGTCCCACGATGCAGGGAGCCTGTTGCCAACAGGACTCCCTGAAAATAAAAAACCTAACAAAATTCTTTTTCCACAGAAAACTCTGGAGAGCTCTCTGCAGTGCACCCATTCTCCTCTGGGCACAAGATCTAACTGAGGTCTGGAGGAGGGGCATAGAGGGAGGAGCCAGTGCACACCCATAGTCAAAGTTCTTTTTAGGTGCCCTATCTCCTGCTGAGCCCGTCTATACCCCATGGTCCTTACGGAGTCCCCAGCATCCTCTAGGACGTAAGAGAAAATATAAAATTGCCAACACTGGATTCCACCATTACAGAAGTCCCTGTACTTTGTTGCATTGTGCGGCAAAGGTCTTCCTCGTAGAATTTTTAGTTCATTTTTATGAACATGAGCTTTTTTCCACATTTCACTACAGTAGTTGTTACTTCAAATGTTTTTTTTTTAAGTAGCTTGCATAAAACAGAGAGTATTCTACAGTGTGCAGCCCCCCTTCCCTCTCTCCCTATGGTATAGCTTCTTATGTAGGTTTTGATGGCTCGTTGCTGTTCCTCCATCTGCTGAAGCACATAAAGGGTGCAATTCCACCTGGTCACTACCTCTTGCTTCAGTTGGTGGCATGGCAAATGGAACTTTTCTTGCAGCTGCTGCAATCTTCTACCGAAAATGTCCAAAAAAAATTCGGGCCACAGACAGCATCTTCTGCATGCCCCTGACATTTAAAAAAAATCCTGTACCACCAAGTTGTTTGTGTGAGCAAAACATTGTACATGTTGGATTTCACCCAACTGTAAGGTTTTCAAAATATATTTGATGTTATCGTAAATCACAAATCCTGAGGAGAGTCCACGTGGGGTAAGCCATTTTGCTATGACATCGATGAGTTTTTCTAACAAGTTGAAACTGATATGTCTCTTGGCCGGCTTTAGTTGATGTTGTAGCTGGCTTTTGTTGATGCTATAGTACTACATACTAATATAACAATCATCATGATTGGCAGCAGCCTGCTGCTCCTGCTAATTTATCGACTGTTCATGTCCCATATTTAATTATACTTATTAATGCAGTGGGGCACAGCATTATTGTATAAAAAAATGTACAGCTTTTTTTTTTTACAAATGATAACTCACACTGTGAAGTCACACTGCTTATATGTATGTGAATGCAGTCAGGTACAGCACACACAAGTTGTACAATAAAATCAAATTTTTAAATCATTCTATGCAACTGACAACTTGCTGTGAAGTCACAGTGCTTACATTTATGTGAATGCAGTGTCACAGTGCTTATATTTATGTGAAAAAATGCAGTGGGGTACAGCACACAAGTTGTACAAAAAAATCTTTCATTGAAATGACAACTTACTGCAGAGTCACAGTGCTTATATTTATGTGAACAGTGAGGCACAGCACCTACAGCACACACAAGTTTTACAAAAAAAAGCCGGGTAGTGTGTTTCAGCACTTAGGGCTAAAACACACTACCCGGTTTTTGCCGGCCGGGAAAAAGCCGGACGGCTTTTTCCCGTGCCGGCATTGTAGTTAACAGTGTGAGGGCTAGGGTCCCTTCACACTGCACGGCCCCGGCCCGGCTGCCGGGTTGCAGTCGGGTCTCACCACTGGAAGGTCCGGCGGCCGGGCGGCCGCCGGGCCATCTTTGCAGCCAGTGAACCGTGTGTGTGAAGGGGAGCTTTCACACACAACGGTTTTTTCTCAAGCCGTGTCTGATGCTGCGCATGCGCACAGCATTACACACGGCTCAAATCCGTCCTGTGTGCGAGACTCTGCCGGTTTCTCCCGGATGGCAAAAAGCCGGACAAAGTTTGTCCGGCTTTTTGCCATCCGGGAGAAACCGGCCCGTGTGTTACAGCCCTTACGTGTGCAAGCCCGGCACACGGGTGAAATTAGTATTCTGTCCTGAACGTCCAGCTGTCTGGGATCACGGACCTGTCTGCCTCATCTCGCTCAAGCCTCCCACTCCTATCTGCCGCCCGGCACCGCCACACGTCTCAGTGACTCTGCAACTCCACAGCGTGCACCACTTGATCATTGCTTCAGCTTACTTACCACGGGTAATATCTTTCTATTATCACCCACTACCAAGAGCTTAACCATTACAAGTGGGACAATCATTACAAGTGGGACTTTTTAGCTTTAACTATTTATTACTATCGCTACTCTGTGGCACATGTTATTGGTGCTATTTGGTCACATACGTGCATGTGCGTTCAGCAGTTACCATATGTTTTTGTGACGATCATCGTTTTCACCCACGTGATTTTATTAGCAATCAATTCCATTCACCCTTTCTCCTCTCTTCCCCCTTTTCCCTTTGTCTCTGGCTATCAATTATTTATTGCTATATTTGTGATTTCTTTGTTTATTATCACTATCTCAGTCTCCAATAACAAATCACTCACTGAGCAACAATGTTGTTTCTCCCTGCTATATGCATTTACACATTTTTGTCATACTGTATTCTTTTGGCTCAATTCCAACTGCAGGGAAGAACCATTACAGAGGTGATTATCACTTCACTTTCTTTCTCATATGTCCTAGAGGATGCTGGGGTCCACTTCAGTACCATGGGGTATAGACGGTTCCGCAGGAGCCATGGGCACTTGAAGACTTTTCAAGGGTGTGAACTGGCTCCTCCCTCTATGCCCCTCCTCCAGACCTCAGTTTTAGAAATGAGCCCAGGCAGACTGGATGCACTCCAGAGGAGCTCTACTGAGTTTCTCTGAAAAGACTTTTGTTAGGTTTTTTATTTTCAGGGAGAACTGCTGGCAACAGTCTCCCTGCTTCGTGGGACTGAGGGGGCAGAAGTAGGAACCAACTTCCTAAAGAGTTTCATGGCTCTGCTTCTGGCTGACAGAACACCATTAGCTCCTGAAGGGAACTGAACGCTAGCTGTGCCTAGATGCTCACTCCCACAGCACGCCGTCACCCCCCTCACAGAGCCAGAAGTCAGAAGACAGGTGAGTGTTAGAAGACAGATCTTCAATCGAAAATGTGATGGCTAAAGGTACCGCACGGCTAGCGGGAGCACAGCGCGCCATGTTGCCCACACATACACAGGCACTGCAGGGTGCAGGGCGCGGGCGGGGGGGGGGGGGGGGCGCCCTGGGCAGCATGAAACCTATGGAAGCTGGCATAAATAAGGGGCATAAGTTGCTGAGGCACAGTCCTACCCCCGCCATTATAAAAAATTACCTCATAAAAGCTGAGGAGAAACATGCCATTGAAGAGTGGAGCTTCCTCCTCAGTTAGCCAGCACACTGCTCAGCGCCATTTTCTCTCTCTCCTCAGGCTGCAGAGACAACGCTGGTCCTCCTCCACTGCTGAACAAGTATCAGGGTGCAAAACAGGGGAGGCCACAGTGAATTTGGTGCTATATAATTGTGTGACTAGCATTATAAAAGCGCTGCATGTCAGTGGGCATTTTGTGTTCACAGACATTGTGTTACTGGCGCTGGATTGTGAACTCACAAATCCTATCTGTGTCCCTCTGACAGATTTTACTGTGGGTCTGTCCCCTATAAGTCCCGGAGTATCTGTGGTGTGGTTGTGCACGTGTGTGACATGTCTGTGGCAGGGAGTTCGTCCTCTGTGGGAGACATGTCAGAGACACAGAGGTGTAATATGACACCAAGAGCCTGACTGGGTGAAAGGTTACATGATAATGTGAATCATATCAGTAAGAGGTTGGACTGAATCTCATACAGAAAACTGAATATAATCTGTTGAAGATGTGATTTTTAATAGTTCTGCCTTTCATCCACAGGGACCCCTCTGGGTCACATACAAATTTGCACAAGTAGTACAAACTGATACCGACACAGACTCTGATTCCTGTGTAGACACTAGTGATTCCAGGGGAATAGGTCCTAAGTAAGCAAAAAGCATTCAAAACATGTTTTAGCTATAAAGGAGGTGTTAGAAGTTACTAAGCCCCCTCTTTTACCACAAGAAGAGGGTTTACTTTAGTAAAGAAGTAATGTAATTTTCCCTCCACCTCAGGAGTTGAACAGTCTCTTGGAGGGAGTCTGATTTAACCTGAAAATAAATTTCAGATTCCCAAAAGGAATTTAGGCAGCTTACCTTTTTCCAAAAGGTGGGCGTCACCCCGCATTTTAGACAGGGCCTGTCATAAAAGAGAAAAGGTGTTTATCCCTGCACCTGGAGTGGCTTCACTTAAGGAGCCAACAGACCGCAAGTGAGTGAGGTGATCTATTGATGTGGCCAGTGGGACACTACTCAGGCCTACCATTTTCTGTACGTGGGTGAGTAGTGCTATTGAAAAGTTGTCAGAAAACTTGTCATTAGACATTGACACAATAGATCAGGCTTTTTCAACCAGTGTGTCGTGGCACACCAGTGTGCCCCGACCAGTTGCAAGGTGTGCCGCGGAGCCAGAGCAGCTTCCTGCACCTTCAGATTGAACTGAAGCCCCGGCTCTTCTTAGAGGATCAGTCGTGCTCTGGCTGTGAGCCTGTGACCTATGCCTTGATGATGTGGTGGTGTGATATCATAGGTCACGGCCGCCGCATCTCACCACCCAGTCAACCCACCCGCCTGCATACACATCTTCCAGTTCCCGCCTGCATACACAGCTTTTCCTGCCCACCCACATCCACATCTGCCCGACCGCCTGCTGCTCAGTATTCCCAGCAATCCACTATGAACAACCCCCGCCACTGAGGGACAGGGAGGAGGACAGCTGACCGGTAGGGGCTAATATGTTATCTCTCCTGTGGGGAGCAATAGGATTTATGGATTTATAGGGGGGAACAATGTGAATAATTCATGTGGGGAGAAATGTGGTTGATTTATGTGTGAGCAACATGATTTATGTGGGGAACAATGTGATTGTTTTTTCTGTGTAGGCCGATGTATGTGTGGATTTTTTATTACTTTTAAGGCCAATGTGTGGTTTTTTTTTTCTGTGGGGAACGGATGGTGTGCCTTGGCAATTTTAAAATAGTGTTCGGTGTGCCGTGAGTAAAAATAGGTTGAAAATCACTGCAATAGATGGAGACGAGAAACTCTTAACGTTAGGTCATATCAAAGACGCTGCTGCATACGTACTAGAAACCATGAAATATATTGGTCCCTTGGGATCAAGAACCACTACCATGGCAGTATCGGCTCGGAGGGCGTTGTGGATTCGCCAGTGGAATGCTGATGCAGATTCCAAAAGAAATATGGAGGCTCTCCCGTATAAAGGTGAGGCCTTGTTTGGTGATGGGCTGGATGAGTTAGTCTCGGCGGCTACTGCAGGTAAGTCGACATTCTTGCCTTATGCTCCTACACTAGTGAAAAAGACACATCACTCTCACATGCAGTCCTTTCGGCCCAACAAATACAAAAAGGCCAAAGGTTCCCCCTTTTTTGCAGGTAGGGGAAGGGGAAAAGGAAAGAAATCTACAGCGTCTCCCGGATCGCAGGAGCAGAAGTCCACCCCTGCTTCTGCCAAATTTGCAGCATAACGCTGGGGCTCCCTTGCGGGAGTCCGCTCGGGTGGGAGCACGTCTGAAACTTTTCAGCCAAATCTGGATTCAATCTGGCCTGGACCAATGGGTCTTACAAATAGTGTCCCATGGGTACAAACTAGAGTTTCAAGGCGTCTCCCCATGCCGATTTTTCAAATCGACCTTGCCAACTTCTCTTTCGGGAAGAGAGGCAGTAATAACGGCAATTCAAAAATTATGTCAGGATCAGGTCATTGTCCTGGTTCCCTTGGCACAGCAAGGAGAAGGTTTTTCACAGACTTTTCACAGTCTCTAGATGTGGTTAGAGCTTTGAAGGTTTATGTCGCAAGAACAGCTCGATTACGGAAAACAGAGGCTCTGTTTTTCCTGTATGCTCCCAACAAGATTGGGTGTCCTGCTTCTAAGCAGACTATTGCGCGCTGGATCAGAGGGACAATTCAGCACGCTCATTCTACGGCAGGCTTGCTGGTACCGAAGTCGGTGAAGGCCCATTCTACTAGGAAAGTGGGCTCATCCTGGGCGGCTGCCCGGGGCGTCTCGACTTTACAACTTTGCCGAGCAGCTACTTGGTCAGGGTCAAACACATTTGCTAAATTTTATAAGTTTGACACTTTGGCCGATGAGGACCTCAAGTTTGATCAATCGGTGCTGCAGGGTCATCCGCACTCTCCCGCCCGTACTGGAGCTTTGATATAACCCCATGGTACTGAAGTGGACCCCAGCATCCTCTAGGACATATGAGAAAATAGGATTTTAATACCTACCGGTAAATCCTTTTCTCCTAGTCCGTAGAGGATGCTGGGCACCCGACCCAGAGCGTACTTTACCTGCAGTTTGTTCTTTATAGTTACACAAGTTGTGTTTCATTTGTTTTCAACATGTTGCTGTAAATGGTTCATACATTAAACAATGTGTTTGTTGCAAAAAGGCAACACAAGAAGTAGATTGCTTTTTGGAGCACTCTTTTATAACGAATTTTGATGTATAAATCGATATGATATGGTTATAATAGTTTAAAACGTAACCTTTAATTATTCCTCCTAAAATAAAAGGGGTACTTTGAGTGGCATAAACCTGTATGTGTATGCCACTCTGTGAATGCATAAATTCTATTGCATCCCCTATGAAAAATATATCTATGTCTTAAATTAGACCAATGTTATTTATGTGGTGAAAATATCAATAGATATAATCAGGATATAACCATCTGCATCTCAAAATACAGACCAGTAGATCATACCTGATAACACACAATTAAATCATTCCAAAATTTGTTCATGATTTAATTTGTTGATAACGTAAAATCACTCATAAATTTCAATATGTTTGTGGATCGCAGCCAATAGCAAACATTTGATATTATTTATCAGTAAGCTGATCAAATTTATTCTAAATCTATACCTTAAACAGTCATGATTCAATTCCAGCTATGTTTTCAACTCAGTACACTTGTGACATGAAGCCTATATCTGCAATGTGTTGCATTCTTGACTTGTATCAGTCTTCAGCAAGTTCCTAAACACATGTATCAAATATGTTGCATTTCTGGCTTGTATCATTATTTAGTAGGTTTCTAAACCAATGTGTCAGAATGATTTTGTTCTGCTGCCCATAACCATGGATTGTATTTCTCATGATAACACTGGTTATTCCACGCCGCCTGCATACATAACTTCACAACCCTATTGGTTTAAACACGGACAATTCCTCTTGTCAAGTGCTAACAAGTACACATAAGAACTTTTTGGTAAATTACCCTGTGTTCAAGTGTCTCAAATTCTGCCCCCAATATGGGCCAATTTTCACTATCTCTGCTATATTTGATCAAATAACTCCCACACAAAATGCATGCATAGAATATTTTCAAGAAGTATTAATTCCACAGTTCTACTGCAACCCAGTTATTTTCCTAATGTGAACTTATTCACTTAATTAGCATGTATCAAAACCATTAGCATAAAAAAAAGTGGACATAGAGGGCTATCCGGCATAGGGAATTTTCATAGCAATACTTCTTAATGCCTCAGCAGGTCAAAACATTCAAAATGATCAGTGCATACATAAAGTACAATCCTAAGACATGAGAGACTGTGCTGAATCGTAAAATATCACAAGGAAGAGGTATCACACTGAACTATTGAACTGCAGTCTCACTTGTTCTAGATAACATACTGGCAATTTTATAAATAATGCACATTAGCAAGTCAATCGTCAATTAGATCAATGTTCTGGGGTACCCCTGTAGTAAATGCCATAGTAAATAACCAGCAGTGAACTTCATCAATTTTTGTCACTGTATGGTAGGCTATTGCTATAAGTGCACTGTTAGTTCAGACCATATGCAGAGTGTGTCTCGTGATAGCATCGCATATTTACATAGCACAAATGTGACCATAGAGAATAGTACAGTCCGAGATGCCGTCTCCCTCATCTGCTGCCCAATATCTTCATAGAGCGGATACTGGGTGAGAGTAAGGGTGATTGCCGGGCTGATACAAAAATAGATTCAGCGTCACTCTGTCACCCTGTACCTGGTGTTATATGGATCCTGTTACCACTGGCATTGCAGGATCTAAATTCGCCAGGAGGAGACAGGTGAACGCTAGGAAAAAGAGTTTAATAGTGCAAGTGTGTCATGAACCCATAAGTGGAGTTGCTTGGAATTGATGTGGTTATACAACTCAGGCAGCGTTTCTTTGAAATAACATTACTCAAATTGGGGCTACCAATTGGATATATGGTACAGCAGACCCAAGCTGCATATATGATCAATTATAAGTTAGGGCTGCTTCTGTCAGAGACATATGACATGGCCACAGGTTGTGAGACTTCATTCATTGCCCGTGAGCTAAGGCAAGATATTCCAAGCCATGCAAAAATGCCAAATACAGTGCCAATCCATCAATATTTAGCTGCACATGTCACCGGTGCAGTTCAAGTTAACCCTTCATTCACTGTTTCATACGCGGCTTCCCCCTGCTGTGAAATGCCGTGACCATTTGGCTGTAGTCCTTAAGTTGAAACTGAAACTAAAGCCGGGTGTTCCAAAGCAGGTGGGTATAATGCAGAGATGCCAGACATGACACCTGTCCGTCGATATTAGGCTATGTATGTCACCAGTGTAGTTCGAGGTAACCATTCATTCAGTATTTCATGCGCGGCTTCCCCCTGCTGTGTAGTGCCGTGACCGTTCGGCTGCGATCCTCAGACTAAGACTGAACGTACGTTTCACCACGTCGGCTTGATCACCAGTCAGCCTGACGTAGTACAAACAGTCACTCCATTTAAAATTTAACTGAACAATCCCTTTCACTCCTAATTAGATCTGCGTCTGGAGGTCACCTGCAATCACTCAATTAGTTCAAGGGTCTGACTCTCCCGTGCGTCCAAACCACTGTTTATAAAACTATGCTTATATGCACATGGGTGCTAAATTGCAATTGCCTACAACAAAGAAACACCTTTCATTATCATAAGTCCAGTTGGTGCGTCGGTTATTAGGGTTATTTGCTAATTTTCTTATTCTCTGTGACAACCCTAACATTATAATAAATGCGATTTCCAGCATGATATTAAGATTTCTATTTATTAAAGAGAATACCAAGAGCTATAGAAGATTAGTATTCCTTATTCATTAAACACACTAAATGGTTGATAATTAGATATATCAAATGTATCTGCATCTAAGGGGTTTTGGCAGGTTCAGATAGCCATTAGTTTGAACAAACTGTTTGATGAAAAAGTGCTATTAGGACAGAAAGAGAAAACGGAAGTGTTCTTAATGAAAAGGAATATGTATGATGTGGATACTATACACAAATAAAAAAGAGGGGAAAGAAAGCTTTCTCCTATTAAGAAATATATATACACATACGCGTGCATACATATATACATACATTCACATGTACATATATATATATATACATACATACACGCACTGCACACACATATCCCTAAATTAGTGAAAAAAAGGGGGAAGCCCTAAGGTTCCTAAATAAGTCTCCTAATAAAGAGATAAATATTGTTTAAGTGAGATATGAATAAATATAAACCTTAAAGATATATATCATATCCAATATCCATGTGTGGATCCTTAAATGTATAGAAAATGGTGTTAAATTATGTGTGGCAGCAAATCATTCACTCGTGATAATCAAACTGTTAAATTGTGATAAGAGACCTTCTAAGATGAGATACAGTGAGGCCAGAAATTAATTATGTATTGAAAATGTGCAGGTGATGATTAATAGTGAAAAGAATGTGTGTAAAAATGTGTATGAGAAGATATCACTTTATTCAAAGACTGCCTTTTATACGTGTATAGATACGTAAATACTGAATCTATTCTGTAATTATGTTCTAGTATTTGTGACCCCTATCTCTAGATTTAATCCATTTGTGAGATATACCATATTAAATTATTGGGGATGTCCAAATCCCAATATTGTGATCACAAGGAAACAGTGAAATTTATATGTTCATTCAGGCCTGCTGGTGCTAAACAGCCTAGTCTGAATGTCCACTCACTCTCCCTTCTTAACAGTTCCTTCATAGTATCCCCTCCACGGATACCCATTTTAATTCTTTCCAGGCCAAAGGTCTGGATTTGATGTGAGTCATTGTCATGATCCTGATAGAAGTGTCTCGCTACAGTTGTAATCTGTTTGAAATTCTTCATATCCTTTGCTGCATTCCGGATATTTCCCACATGTTCCAGGACTCTCGTTTTAAACATTCTTGTGGTGAGTCCTACATATCTCATATCACATGTGCATAGTAGGCAATAGACCACATTTGTAGTTCTGCAATTGAAGTATTCATGAATCTTACATAGATTCTCATCTCTATCTATGATTTCTTGTTTAGGTGACATATACCTACATGCCCTACAAGAGCCACAAGGGAAAGTTCCTTTAACTATGGGAATTCTAGATGGATACTGATTGAAATGACTGCGGACTAGGGAATCCTTTAAATTTGGGCATCTTCTCCAGCTCATTGAAACTTTTTCTTTTAGGTTGTAGGAGAGATCTGGATCTGACAGGAGGATATGCCAATGTTTTTGAATCCCATTTTGGAGTTGCCTCCACTCCCTACAGAAATCGCCCACAAATCTCATCTCTTCATGATCTGGTCTCTGCTTTTTTTCTTGAAAGATCAGAGAATTCCTCTCGATTTGATTAATGGAGGTCTTGGCACTCTTAATGAGCCTGTGGCTGTATCCTCGTTCACGTAAGCGTTCCACAAGTCTGAGCAGTTCCTTTTGAGTCTAAGGAGATCACCCTTCGGAATATTAGAGATTGTCGGTGGAAAATGTGAACTAGAATTGTGGAGTATACTGTTAGTGGCTGTGTCTTTACGATGGAGTTTCGTTGCCACGGAGTTTGTCTCATCACGGTATATTTTTAAATCCAAGAAAGATTTTTCATCTTGGTTGTATTCCATCGTGAGTTTGATGTTGTATTCATTGATATTGAGACTTTTTACAAATTCTATCAGTTCCTCCTCTGTGCCTTCCCAGATCATGAACACATCATCTATATACCTAAGCCACATGGTTATGTGTTGGTTCTGTGTTTCATGACTGTCAGCAAAAACCACCTCCCTCTCCCACCATCCCAGGAAGAGGTTGGCGTATGTGGGGGCACACGCCGCCCCCATCGCCGTACCCCTTACCTGGAGGTAGAAATGATCGTTGAAAACAAAATAATTTCTATTTAGAACAAAGTCAAGTAATCTGAGCAGTAGAGATTGGAATTCCCCTTCACCTTTCATTTTCAGGAAATATTGTACAGCTCGTAGACCAAGATCATGCGAAATACATGTATACAGAGACTCCACATCTAAACTTACTAATATGTGATTGTCTTCCAACTTGATGTCATTCAATTTTTTCAAAACGTCCGGTGTGTCTTTGACATATGAGGCCAATTGTTCAACAAACGATCTCAAATGAGTATCATAGAATTTGTCGGCAGATAAGAACCACTTGGCCCATCTAGTCTGCCCCTTTTTTTTTTTATATTATTTTTATCTCTAACCTTATTTGATCCTTATTTCTTTGTAAGGATATCCTTATGTCTATCCCATGCATGTTTAAATTGCTCTACTGTCTAAGCCTCTACCACCTCTGATGGGAGGCTATTCCACTTGTCCACTATCCTTTCTGTGAAATAATTTTTCCGCAAATTTCCCCTGAACCTCCCCCCCTCCAGTCTCAGTGCATGTCCTCGTGTCCTATTGCTTCTCTTCATTTGGAGAATGTTTCCCTCCTGGACTTTGTTAAAACCCTTGATATATTTGAAAGTTTCTATCATGTCCCCCCTTTCCCTTCTCTGCTCCAAACTATACAATAGAAACATAGAATCGATAAAGATACTTGCCTTTTTAGATAGGCTTCCCAAGCCTGACACAATCGGGCGTCCTGGAGGTTCTGTCAGATTTTTATGAACCTTAGGGAGTAAGTAGAAAGTGGGAATTCTTGGCTTCTCCACTCTCAAAAATTGGTATTCCTCCTCAGAAATTGTGTGGTTCGTACGGGCTTGTTCAATTATCCTATTATATACCTCTTTGTAGTTAGGGGTAGGGTTCAATAGGAGTCTTTGATAACATTGTGGATTGTTAAGTTGTTTCAGAGCTTCTTTTAAATACATGGCACGCGGCCATAAAACTGTATTACCCCCTTTGTCTGAGGGTTTCACTAAAACGTCTTCCCATGATTTGATTTCCATTATAGCCTGTCTCTCACTAGAAGACATGTTTCTGGGATTTTTTTTATATCTGGATTTCTTATGAATGATATCAAACTCCTTAGAGACTAAGTTTAGAAATACTTTGGTCTAAGGGCTAATACTTTCTGGAGGGAAAAAGGTGGACTTATTTTTGCATCTTGGTCGTTGGTCGGTGCGCTCAGTCATCTCTCTGCTCTCTTCTGCAAGATATTCTAATGACTGTATAGCCTCCATTTCTTGGGAGGACCACACCTGTGGTGTGGTAGAATCGTCAGAGTCCAATAATTGTGGAGAGATTGCTCCTCTCTGTTTGTTGGAGAAAAACTTCTTAAGCAGTAACTTCCTGCCAAAGAGTTGTAAATTCTTCTCCCACATAAACCGATTAAATGGCTTTGATGGTGAGAATGATAAACCCCTCATTAAGACTTGTTCCTGGTCCCTTGTTAGAGTGTGATCTGTCAAATTAATAATATTCAATCGATTTTTCTCCCTCATTTGTTCTTGTACGTCCTGGGGGAGTATCTTGTCGGAGAGGTTGACTCCCATCTTTGCCTGTTTCTTGTTCTTCTTACCTCCCCTCCTCTTCCTCCTCTGGGTGGGCGTCCTCGGGGCATCCGACCTGATTCCAAAAAAGGCTGCCTCTGACTGCTATCCCCTCTTCGTGGTTTATCAATTCTCAGTGCATGTTCCCCTCCATCCTCATTTTCAGAGGAATCAATCTCAGAGGAAGTATAATTCTCTCCTAGATCTCTCCGTGGATATCTTTCCACATTCCTATTCCATTTAAATATCCTGTCTGTGGCAAAATCCCATCTATCCCTCATGAATTTATGTTTTTTCCTATCCACAATCATGGATTCGTATTGCTGAAGTTCCTTCTTGTGCTCTTCAAAGCACTTTTGGAATGTGGTATTCTGTTCCCATATCTCCAACTTTTTGCCCAATATATTATTATCTTTTTCACACTCTTCCAGTACCAGGTGATTGTGTTTAATAAGTATACTCATAAGATCAGAGGAACACTTCAATAACGCACTCTCCCACTCCTTCTTAAGATTTTCAGTTGCTAATTCGAAAGCCGGAAGTGTTCTTGGACGTAATCCCCTGGGTGCTATCTTCTGTCTTATATAGTTTTCAAGACTGGTTAGATCCCAGTTCGTCCTAATCTGTCTCTGTTGTAACTTCCATAACTTAGAGAAGTCACCTTCCCAAGTGGGTTCTAATACTGAAGGACCGGTATCACTGGAAAAGATGTCATCCAGATTATCAGTTTTCCTTTTTACAGTTAGCTCTGAGAGTAATTTGAACTGTGACATGTCTATACTAAGTCAAATTAAGAGTACAATATTCACTGAGGGAGAATAATAGGACACGAAAGATTATTATACTGTATGACCTGTCTCAAATGATACCTGTAATTGGGTAGTAAATGGTTTATGCCTGTTGGCGTGTGTCATGTTGAATGCCATATTGTGCGGCATGGTTGCTGGGCCGGCGCTATCACTAGGCAGCTTTAGGCAGCTGCCTATGAGCGCCGGCCACTGGAGGGCGGCAGAACACACTGATGAGAAAATGCTGTCTCTACAAATCTGTCGCCCCCCACCTCCGTGATAGCGCCTCACATATTCACTTGAGGACTCAGGCATGTTGCCTGCACCCTTACCACCCCCCCCCCTCCCCTCGGGGCCAGGGCACTTTTGTGTGCTCATACAGAAGCCGAGCAATTACCTCCCGACGCTCTGCTGAGTTTGCTTCCTGCATGGACAGGAACAGGAAGTCACTTGGTGCACATGTGATTGAGCAATGCATTAGACTAGAGAGGAGCCTTCAGACGTGAGGAGCAGCAGCCCAGCAGGTATATCAGAAAGCCATACCATACGGGGGAGCACAGACTCAGGTACATTCTGCTGCTGATGAGGGAAAGTGGTAATTTTACTGTGTGCAGGGGAGGGGGATTGGTATATTAATGTGTGCAGGGGGGTATATTAGTGTGTGCTGGGGAGGGGGGGTGGTATATTAATGTGTGCAGGGGGGTTGTATATTAGTGTGTGCAGGGGAGGGGGGGTGGTATATTAATGTGTGCAGGGGAGGGGGGTGATATATTAGTGTGTGCAGGGGAGGGGGGTGGTATATTAAAGTGTGCAGGGGGGGTTGTATATTAGTGTGTGCAGGGGAGGGGTGGTGGTATATTAATGTGTGCAGGGGGGTTGTATATTAGTCATACCTCCCAACTGTCCCAATTTTCGCGGGACAGTCCCGTTTTTTGGGGACTGTCCCGCTGTCCCACCCGCGGGCCGCAGTGTCCCGCGGTGGGGGGGGCAGTTGGGAGGCTCCGTCTCTCGCTGCCCATGCGCACAGCGTCTATTCAGTGCAGACAGAGGGAGAGGGGGCATGCCAGCGGCTCACAGAGCGCTGGGCATGCCCCCTCAGTGACGAAAACAGGGGCGTGACTCGCGATTGTGGGTCCTCCCCGAAGCCACGCCCCCCTTTTCGGGAGCGCGCGCGGCTTCGCCGCACGTGTGTCCCTCTTTCCGATGGGACAAAGTTGGGATGTATGTATTAGTGTGTGCAGGGGAGGGGGGGGGGTATATTAATGTGTGCAGGGGAGGGGGGTGGTATATTAGTGTGTGCAGGGGAGGGGGGTGGTATATTAATGTGTGTAGGGGGGGTTGTATATCAGGGACGTGCAGTCAGGGGAGGCAGTGCCTCCCCTGTGATTAATTATTAAAATAATATAAAGAAGATACTTATGACACTTATTCTGTGTCATAAGTACGTTCTTTATTTAATTCTAATAATTTCCTGTGCTTAAACACAATGCAGACGGGACAGAGCGGGGGGCGGGGCCAAGCACTCGGCTTTAAAAGCCCATTCAAAAAACTCCTAAAAGCGGCACTGAAAAAAGTGCCTCGCTGACAGAGACACCACCCCCATGTCAGCGAGGCACTTGTGATTGGACAGCGGATCCAGTGCTGGTTCCGCTTGTCCAATCACCCAGACGCGGCGGGTCCCGGCGGTGAGTGTCGTAGGAGGTACCTGGGATGGCCCTGCAGTGTGTCCGGCTCTCCCCCCCGTCCTCCTCCCGCTGACAGCAGCCTCGGTGTGTGGCTCCCCCCCCCCCTCCTCCTCTGCCCTCCGCTGAGCACTGACAGCAGCAGCGTGTGCGGCTCTCCCCTCGTCCTCCTCCCGCTGACAGCAGCCGTGGTGTGCGGATCTCCCCCCGTCCTCCTCCCGCTGACAGCAGCAGCGTGTGCTGCTCTCCCCTCGTTCTCCTCCCGCTGACAGCAGCCGCGGTGTGCGGCTCTCCCCCCGTCCTCCTCCCGCTGAGCAGTGTGCGGCTCTCCCCCTGTCCTCCTCCCGCTGCGCAGTGTGCGGCTCTCCCCCCGTCCTCCTCCCGCTGCACAGTGTGCGGCTCTCCCCCCGTCCTCCTCCCGCTGACAGCACCCGCGGTGTGCGGCTCTCCCATCCCACTGACAGGAGCAGCGGTTTGCGGCTGTCCCCCGACCATCTCCCGCTCACAGCCAGCAGCAGGTTAGTCAGAGAGTCTCTCTCTCTCTCTCTCCCCCCCCCCACCTGTGGATTGCTATCTCTCTCACTCTCTCTCTACCCCCCCCACCTGTGTATTGCTCTCTCTCTCTTTCTCTCTCTCTCTCTTTCCTCCCTACCCCCCACCTGTGGATTGCTCTCTCTCTCTCTCTCCCCCCCACCTGTGGATTGCTCTCTCTCTCGCTCTCTCTCTCCTCCCCCCCACCTGTGGATTGCTCACTCTCTCTCTCCCCCCCCCCCACCTGTGGATTGAAGTTTAATGTTCATGTTTTAAAAAAAAAATAACACTTTCCCATCCCCTTCCCACTGATAAACATGCACGGATCTCATGGATCCGTGCATGCCTATCCAAACACGGGGAAAAAAAGCAGGTCTGTTTTTTTTTAGCACTTTTTCACGAATTGTATTTCAGCACGGCAGTGTTTGGCTATTGTCGGCAGTGTTTGTGATTTGCACTTTTTAGTAAATTACCGATTTCTACCAAATTGCAGGCGTATTGGACCGATGGTGTATTGATTCGTAAATTTTTTCTAGGACTTCCAAAATATTACGAATGCCCTCATCACTGCCGAGATTTTTGCTTAGTAAATTCCCGAGATGACACTTTGAAGAAAAAACGTCATCTCGGTCAAAATCGGGACCTTAGTAAATATACCCCTATGTTTTGGACGCATTTATGCCTGTCTTTTTTACATGAAAAATGCATCCAACTCTAAACCCGTATTTGTCTAATGTTACTTTTTTCTTATTCATTTGATGTATAGCAGTAAAGTTCAGATTCATATGAACTTTTCATATGTATAAAGTATTTTCCATAATATATTAAGTTAATTATTGAATTTGGAAGAATTATAACATATCTCTAATTTTTTCTCTGAGCACTTTGTCATATATTTATTCCTTTAAATATATGTAAATATTCTTCAAAAGAATGATTTCCCTTTTGCTGTATACCTTCAAAGTGTCCTTGATACAGTGTGATTGTGCTGGTTTTTGGAATCTATTATCCTCCAGTATATCACTAGCTGTCTGTAAGTCCCACGGACAGCTCAATATTCATGAAAGACTTTTGCGCTGACAATAATATACTCCAAATCTGTGGGTCTAGTAAATAAACGCATAGGGATTTTGTTAATATTTTGATCAAAACATTTAAGCTTACAGCCCATCCTCAAGGGACCCCAATTCTCAGCATTCGCTACACAGTATACACCATTTAATTAAATGCAGTAACCTTTCAGGTACAGAAGGTAACATCTATACAAGGGTTGTCTTTTGAGCCACATCCACCTAGCTCTTATATGGCATTGATTAAAAGCAGCTCAACATTACTGGTTATCAGGAACAGCTCCATATTGAGTTAGGCTTGATATAACATGTAAAAATTGTCAACTTCAGGTTGAGTCTGAGATGGAAACATTGTGGATACTATACAACTATCAGAATACCGGGATATTTTGCGGTAATAAATAATTAATTCTCAATATGGTATTAGCACTTGAGGGATCAAGCTCTAGAAAGCTTGCTTACAGTCAGGGCCGGATTGGCCATTGCCTTTACCGGGGAATACCCCGGCGGGCCGATCAGGGTGTGGGGCTGCCTGTCATGAGTGGCACCGCCCCCCTCATGTCACCTGGCAACTTGTGAGCGCTGCGGCCGCTGTCAGGAGAGCCAGCCGGCACGCCCTCCACGTCACATGCAGCGGCCGCTGTCAGGAGAGCAGGCCATCCCCCCTCCTCCCCGTCACCTGCTTACTGGTGACCGCTGCGGCCAGAGGCCGCTATCTAGAGAGCCGGGTCCGCCGTGTTGCAGGCGCTGCCGCTCCTCCAAGACTCCTGGTCACAGGAGCTGTACTGCGGGGAGGATCACCCGGGGGAGGCTTCCTGGCTGCTGTATCCGCGCTGCTCTGGCGGTAAGTCCCGTCATGTGGGTGCATAACTGTGGGAGGCATCCTGCCCCCCCTTGCCAGCACCAGTGTGCCCCATATCCTCCCTGCCAGCATCAGTGTGCCCCCATCCCCCCTGACAGCACCAGTGTGACCCCCTATCTCCCCCTGCCAGTGCCAGCTTGCCCCCCTATCTCCCCCTGACAGCATTGGAGTGTCCCCATCTCCCCTCCTGTCAGCAGCAGTGTGCCCCCTCATCCCTCCCCCTAGCAGCAGTGTGCCCCCTCATCCCTCCCCCTGGCCAACAGTGTGCCCCCACATCTCTCCCCCTGGCCAACAGTGTGCCCCCTCATCTCTCCCCCTGGCCAACAGTGTGCCCCCTCATCTCTCCCCCTGGCCAGCAGTGTGCCCCCTCATCTCTCCCCCCGTCAGCAGTGTGCCCCCTCATCCCTCCCCCCGGCAGCAGTGTGCCCCCTCATCCCTCCCCCCGGCATCAGTGTGCCCCCTCATCCCTCCCCCTTCCAGCAGTGTGCCCCCTCATCCCTCCAGCAGCAGCAGCGGGCACCCTCATCCCTCCCCCCGGGATCAGTGTGCCCCCTCATCCCTCCCCCTAGCAGCAGTGTGCCCCCCTCATCCCTCCAGCAGCAGCAGTGTGCACCCTCATCCCTCCCCCCGGCATCAGGGTGCCCCCTCATCCCTCCCCCTGCCAGCAGTGTGCCCCCTCATCCCTCCAGCAGCAGTGGGCACCCTCATCCCTCCCCCCAGCAGCAGTGTGCCCCCTCATCCCTCCCCCTGGCAGCAGTGTGTGGATGGTTCTATTCTTTCTTTATTCTGCTATAGACCAAATCACATCGAGTTTAGTACTGCATATAGCAGGTCTTTATGTGTGTAAATCACGCTGACTACATATTTTATGGTTGTTTAATGTATGTCTATGTGCTCTACCTGGTGCAATGTGTGTAACGTGCTCTACCTGGTGCAATGTGTGTAACGTGCTCTACCCGGTGCAATGTGTGTAACGTGCTCTACCTGGTGCAATGTGTAAAATGTGCTTTACAAGGTGCAATGTGTATAATGTGCTCTGCCTGGCGCAAAGTGTATAACGTGCTCTACTTGGCGCAAAGTGTATAACGTGCTCTACCTGGCGCAGTGTGTATAGGAGGTTCTACCTGGTGTAATGTGTAAAATGTGCTTTACAAGGTGCAATGTGTATAATGTGATCTGCCTGGCGCAAAGTGTATAACGTGCTCTACCTGGCACAGTGTGTATAGGAGGTTCTACCTGGTGCAATGTGCATAAGCGGCACTATTGTGTGGTGTAATGTGAATTGGCACTATTTTGTGGTCATGCCCCTTCCCCACAAAGCCACTCCCCTAAATGTTTGCAGTGCGCGCCTTCGCCGCGCACTGTCCCTTCTTTATGGTATAGGAGGTGGAGCACCAATTCACTTTCTGCCAAAGGGCACCAACATGTCTAGTTACAGCTCTGGTGCAGGGTGTCCTATATGCTACACAGCCCAGCAGCACTGTCACCCCCCCTCCCCCCTGCAACACTTTTGTAGTGTCCAAGTCAACTCTGTGTGTTTTTATATTTGAATCATTAATAAGATTAATAAAAACCTTAATTCCGATGGGACCCAGAATAGGACGGGTAGGATCCCAATTTTTCAAAGTGAGGGGTCCCTGGGACCCACTTTTTTTTCGGCTCAGCATGATCGCTGGGTTATGAGGTGTAATATTATTTTGAAGTATTAATCCCGCCTACTTTGGTATTGGCTCCGCCTACAGTTGGTTTGGTGGCACCCACATGAGGCCACTTTTAGAAATTTTTCCAGGGCCACTTTTGTTTCCCAATCCGCCCCTGCTTACAGTATATATAATATAATTGAAATTAATTTGCATCTCTGGATATGAGAATCATTGAAAAGTGATTGGGAGATTTGAAATGTCATTGAAGGAGTTCAGAAACAGTCATCCAATTAAGAAGCAACTTCTATAAGTGGCTGTTTATAAGTGAAAGTCAGGATAGCATATTCATGATGTGCAGTGGGGAGTTGCAACTTACTGTATAGTAAGGAACAACTCTGCCTTGTACAATCAGTAAACATTCCAGCCTCAGAGCGTCTTATTGATACCTGCAAGGTTGGGAAAGATTAAAACATTTTTTTTCTATCAACATTTAACTTCCCATTTGCATTAGTTTTTAACCAACAAAAAGGAGTTAGCTACTATACCTATTCAATACAGTGTGATAGTGAGTTTTTCATTCAAGTGAGAAATGTGCTTGATTCCATCCACACCCAAAATTCAAGCCATCTCACACCAAATGTTCCCCTAATTCTAAGAAAGTACCTAGTAGTCAGAGCTATGTGGGGTATGGCAAGTGGGAAAATGTAAACTTTGTTTAAAGGCCCATACACAATAGAAGATTTTTTCCATTGAGTTAAGCAATAACAATGATTATGAATGATCTAGCGTTCAAATCCTCTAGTGTGTACACAGCAAAAAATTAACGATGCGCGCACCCCTGCTCATTTGAAGCGGGTCGTTAGTCGCCCATGTATGCAGCTCAATCCCCTCAATCCCAGCAGAGCAGGTCGTTCATCGCTCAGATTATTTGTAAAATCACTCAGTGTGTACACTCAATATTGTTTGTCAGGGAGTACAAGGGAAATCGCTCACCTTCCAAATGGTTCATCTCTCACATCTTTTAAGTTTTCTAGTATGTACGTATGTGAGTTTAAACTTTGAGCAGCAGGGGGCTCAGTAATCCATTGGAACACATAACTGAGATCTCAGCTGTTTGGTGCATCTTTGCTCCACTGTGTCAAGCAGAACCCCAGAGCAAAGACATACCAGTGCCAGTTCCACCAATTTAATTAACTGCTTGGCAGCATGGTTCTTTTCAATGAGCTTGGGCCACAAAATGATGAGCAGAAGTCCCCAAAATTCCTCTTTCACACCAGTTAATCACAAATCATTTCCCTCAGTATCCACTTGTGATTGTATGGGTCACATTGACACTGGCAGCATTAGTGAGCGGGTACATTCTTTCATATCTCAGTTTTTTTCTATTTATTTATTTTCATTTTTCTCACTGGATGTTTGATTTGTGTCATATATTTTGGGGACTGTTCTCTTCAATGAAACTTTATTTTAAAATTCTGTTTGGGTTTTTTGTTTTCTAACTAAAATGGAGTTGGTTTTATGGACCTCATATTCTGAGGTGACAGACAAGTCATAGTGGAAACCAGTTCTGTATATCTAACAGGAGAATCCCCATGTTCATGGCCTATCCATTTCATTGTTTAAGGAGCAATAGGGGCTAATTATCAATGGATTGAGAGAGATGAAGTATAGAGAAATAAAGCACCAATCAATCAGTTTCTTACTGCCATGTTACAAGCTGTGTTTGAAAAATTACAATAAGAAGCTGATTGGTTGGGACTTTAGGGAGATATTTAATAAACATAATTATCTCATAAAATCAGGAAAATGTGATATTAATGTGTTCTGGAGAGAGATAAATACTGATTTTCCAGTGGCGGTTGCAGCAGAGTCCAAAATTCATATAGGGGAGCCACATCGACTGCCACCCCACACTGCAAAACATTGCTGTCTAGGAATCACTATATTGTTCCCCATAGAGAATAAGATGCTATAATTGTGCAACATACATAGGGAGATAGAATATGCAATTCACTGTATGCTACAATCATGTCAAATATGCTCA
This sequence comes from Pseudophryne corroboree, assembly GCF_028390025.1. Lineage (NCBI taxonomy): Eukaryota > Metazoa > Chordata > Amphibia > Anura > Myobatrachidae > Pseudophryne > Pseudophryne corroboree. The sequence goes on along the minus strand of NC_086446.1, from coordinate 319,824,532 downwards.
CCATACTTGCAACCTAATTCTACTGGAAGTGTTTTATCAGAAAATGAATATGTTTGCATAGTATATTTTTATATGCAAGTGTTGTGGTGTACAATCTAAGTACACTTTTTAAACTGGAACATTTAGTTTATCTTATGTTGCCATGTTAAAATGAAGCTAAACTGTGCTTTATTTAATTGATTGTTCGCCTCTCTCTCTTGTATTGATTCTTTCTCCCCCCCTGCCCATGATTTAGATTTTATGGCTTTCACAAAATGAGTGGAAGCAAGAAGAGAGTAATAAGAACCACGTAACCTCCGGCCGAGCCGCAAAGTGGAACCACAGTGTCCTCTCTAAGCCGGTATTTCATGTGACTTAAATCCAATTTGTCTTGCACAGGATGAAATACAATTCACCTTAATATATTAACAAAATTACTTTACCTGTGACTTCCATTCTGGGTCACCATCCAGGCTTAAGAATGGAGGATGAAACGCAGTGATTAAGTAAAAATACCCTTCCATCCAAAAACAGATGTGTAAAGGGTTAAGATGATATAGTTCTGCTTATCTGAACTCATACTTCATGTATTAAGCAGCATATCATCCTCTGTTCTTTGTACTGTATATAGCGTATAGATCATTTCTCAAGTTTTACCAATTTTGCTGTACACAAAATATGTAATAAGGAGAACGAATTGACAGAATAGGAGAGGAGTGGGTTAAACCTCAGCTAGTCTGGGGGGCAGGACGGTAAGGCATTATGGGAGTTTATTGTTAGCCAATAGGAGTGAACGTTGCGGGTAGGTGGAAAGGGTTTTTAAGCCTGGTAAAGGGGCTGGGTCAGCCTCTTCTGCTGTAATCGTCCCACCCTCCCTCCCTACTGGTTGTGTTTGTTTTCTTGTGCTGTGTGCGTTGGCTATTTCCGTGGTCTGGGTTGTCACGGTTTTGTTGTGGCGGGAAAGAACGGCAAGTTAACTTTTGTTGTATTAAAGGAGTTGATTGGAGGTCGTTTGGTGGTTGGTTTTTAGGTGCGCTCTCCTTCGTTGACTGGTATTACATCTGCTGGACCACCTTCATGGGGACAGCCTCATCACCTTCACGGGTGGGTAGTCTAGATGGAGGTTGAGCGGATACCTATTGTTTGTTGGAAGGTTTACGTCAGTTTTTTATAAGATAGGTTTTTTGTTCATGGGATAGGGTTGTTTTAGCCGTTCTTTCTGGCCACCATACTTTAGTTTAATTATTCATCAGTTAATGGTTCATTTAAATAAATAGCTAACATTTTCTGCCAAATTCAAGTCTCCGTGTCTTTATTTATTATAGTTAAGTGTTAAGATGTTATGGTTTAAGTTTACGGACAATCCTCAGACTATATGAGGTTTATTACTTTTTTTTTTAACTGCACCAAACACCTTCTTATCTAACTTTGGTTCATGTACAGTGATTACAATTATAGATCAGACAGAGCATTTGTAGTTATTTTACACCTTTTGTGCCTCTTTGGTTATAGCAAAACTAAGAAAGTATTTTAATGAGGCAACAATATATAACTCACAACACAACAAGGACAAATGATACACACCAGCAGAGTGAGCTGTAACCCATTCTACAACAAAAACAACATTATCATATACTGTATAAACAGCCAGTTAATATACACCAGCAGAATAATGCAAAGCCTCCATGATTAATAAATAATACTACTTTGCCAGCGCATGCCTTGAGGACTTGTACTCAATCAGTAGAGTGGTTTCACTGCTCCTTTTACCTCTTAATGAAAACATCTTTAAAATGATGTATTCAACTGGAAAAAGTCCAACTAAAATGTGACTATCCTCATTTATAGGGCAGTAATCATGGTTTTGTAGGAGCAGTTTGCTGATGAGAGTCCCTGAAATGAGACCTGGATATACTGTACAGTTAATTTTATCACTGGAGGCGATGTACCAAACCGTTAAGAGTAATAAAGTGGTGACTCTGTCCACTGCAAACAATCAGCATCTAGCTATCATTTTATAGACCGCTAGATAAATGGTAGCTAGAATGTGATTGGGTGCTCTGGACAACTTCTCCACTTTATCGTTCTTCCAGGTTTGATACATCTCTCCCTGGATCTTTTTTTTCTATTATTTTATTTCTTCTATTGATTTAAAGCCAATATAGTACCTCAGATTAGTCACATAGGCCTTATGGAATTCCTGACATATTGATTGATGACTATAAGCACTATTTTTAAATCAAGGTGTATATAAAGGTCACTTGCTTATCGCTGGAATTCAGAGCCTTGGCACTATTTATTTTCATGGTTGTATGCACCAGTTTATGATCAGATGTGATGTTTATTAGTGTGTAATTACCAAACAATATCACATCATTATTCACACAGTTAATCCCAAGAAAGTGCACCCAGAAGAACATTTAAGACAAAATAAGCACTAAAACCTAAAGGGAGTATGGCTCCTCCTATGCAGTGTTTACTATTAATTGTAAATGGAGAAAAATGGGCATTAATTGGGTAAATAGAAATCTGAAGAAACAGTTATTATTGTAGAAGGCTCTAAAATCTACTGGATATCAGTCAGAGCCGGCCCTAACCAATATGATGCCCTAGGCAAGATTTTGGCTGGTGCCCCCCCCCCCCCCCCAGCACCGCCGCTAGTTCCTCCTCTCACCCAGCGCACCTTTCCCAGTACCATCACCCCTCACCCATAGCAATCCTAAATTTGGTGTTCCTTCCCCCTATATTTTAAAAAGGAACATTGCGCATTTGGCACACAGTCCAAAAAGGGGTGTGTTCTAGCTGGGAAGGGGCATGGCCACACAATAGTACCCCCAATTCAAATTATGCCACACAGTAGGGCAACTTTATTCACACACATAATGCCTCTTACAAATATGCCGAACACTACTGCACAACCAATGCACTCGTACACATCACTCACATGGCAGCTAAAACTGTGACCTCTGCCTCTGCTTGGATACAGATTTGTCCTCATACATCTTGCCTCAATACGCCATGCCGCAGGAGATGCCTGGCGTGAGTCAGCTGGCAGCTCTGCTAACGTTGGGTGCATTTTTTTTGCATTACTATGTGGCTGGAATGCACAAGCAGCTCTGGCTGATTAAGATTATATGCGGCATGCCTATATTCTGTGTGCAACTGTGACTGTAGCTGTATATGAAATGCTACGTTAGTGATTTCCAGGAATACACTGTAATGTAGCATTTCATATGCAGATACAGCTGCAGTCACACATAGAATATAGGCATGCTGCATATCATTTTAATCAGCAGAAGCTTCTTGTGCCCCTGGGCATACCAAATGCCCTAGGCATTTGCCTAGTTTGCCTATGCCTAAGGCTGGTTCTGATATCAGTAACAAACATATCAACAGAACGGTATTCTCATCCTCTTTAACCTTACTGCTACATTCAAAATGCCGGCCACCCCTCCTCCGAATTCTCTACTAAACTGGCCTCCATGACACTGTACTCTCATGGGTCACTTCCTATTTGTCCAACTGTCCCTTCGCTGTCTCTAGGACTGCAACCTCCTCAGCTTCTTCAGACTCCAAAACCACCTGTGTGCTGATGACACTCAACCTTTCTTTCCCTGATCTTTCTTTGAACATTCGTGCCTATCACTGACCTGTTTTGAGGAGGTTGTGGACTCGGTGTTTCTTCCGATGACCGGGAAGTGGAACCGCAACTGGGCCGCAGCAGAGATGGCCGGATGTAAGTCTTCCTCATGCAGGATCTGATCGGCGGACAGGAGGCACGTGCGGACGCTGAAGGTCTCCTGAAAGAGAGAACTTGACAGGTGCTGGTAAATCACGGAGGTGCTTGGAGGCACGAATGTGCTGGAGGCACGGAGGTGCTTGGAGGCACGGATGTGCTGGAGGCACGGAGGTGCTTGGAGGCACGGAGGTGCTGGAGGCACGGAGGTGCTTGGAGGCACGGAGGTGCTTGGAGGCACGGAGCACTGGAGATCACAGGTACAGTTGAACGATGATACTCAGGCGCCGGAGCACTGCCCGGCGTCTGAATTTAAACTTCCCGCCAGGGCCTGATTGGAGGACGGGCCGATGACGTCACCCGCAGCTCCCGAGGACGTCGGACGTGGAGGCCTGCTAGACGGAGCGCCGGACGCCGGGACCCACCAGCGAGGACGGCCGCACGGAAACCCAGCGTGCCCGGAGAGGTAAGTATGAAGACCGCGGCGCCGTGACAGTACCCCCTCCACTAGGAGTGGCCCCTGGACACTTTCCCGGCTTCGTAGGATGTCTAGCATGGAATATCCGGACTAGTCGAGGAGCCGAGACCTCAGAAGCCTTTATCCAACTTCTCTCCTCAGGACCATATCCTTTCCATTCCACCAGATATTGCAGATTCTTGTGAAGGTAACGCGAGTCTAGAATATTTTTGATCTCGAAGTCTGTTCCTGTTTCAGTCTCCACTGAGGTGGGGCTAGAGGTCTTTGAATGGAAACGATTAAGGACGAGAGGACGAAGAAGAGAAACATGGAAGGCGTTCGGTATACGTAGGTGCGAAGGTAAACCCAGCTTGCAGACCACAGGATTCAGGACTTGTAGCACAGGGTAAGGACCGATGAATCTTGGAGCAAACTTCATGGTGGGCACCTTCAACCGGAGATTACGTGTGGACAGCCATACCCTGTCGCCAACCTTGTATTGTGGAGCGGCTCACCGTTTCTTATCCGCAAAGAACTTGTACCGGACTGAAACCTTCTTAAGATTAGCATGAACCTTACTCCAAATTTGTCTGAAGTGTAGTAGAGTGGACATTACGGCTGGAACCTCTTCCATCGGAAGGCTTAGTAATTCTGGAACACTTGGATGGAACCCATAGTTGATGAAAAATGGAGATTCACCAGTGGAAGAATGAAACAAATGATTATGGGCAAACTCTGCCCAAGGTAACAACTCCACCCAGTTGTCCTGTGAAGGGGAGAGATAAAGACGGAGGAAAGTCTCTAGATCTTGATTGACTCGTTCCGTTTGTCCATTCGTTTGGGGATGATAAGCGGAGGAAAACTTAAGTTTAATCTGTAGAGTCGAACAGAGGGCTTTCCAAAACCTTGCGGTGAACTGTACCCCACGATCAGAGACTATTTCCTGTGGCAACCCATGCAACCGAAAATGTTCTTGGATGAACAGTAGAGCTAGTTTCGGGGCTGTTGGTAGACCAGTCAAAGGAACGAAGTGTGCCATCTTCGAAAAACGGTCGACGATTACCCAAACGGTGTTGCAACCCTTGGAATGGGGCAAGTCAGTGATGAAGTCCATGGAAATATGAGTCCAGGGTTTCATAGGAATGGACAGAGGACGAAGCAACCCAGCAGGAGGTAAACGGGGAGATTTATGCTGTGTACACTGGGGACAGGAATTAATGTAATCCTGTACATCCTTCCTCATGGAGTCCCACCAGTAAGATCTTTGCAGAAACTTGTACATCTTCTAGGCGCCGGGATGATCGGAGAATTTGGAGATATGGGCCCACTGAAGTATCCTCGACCGGAATTTGACCGGTACGGACATTCTTCCAGGACGAGGCAGCAGAGACAGAAATTGGATTTAGAATTAAACTCCGTTCAAAGGAATCCTCATCATCTGTGGGAGTTTGTGAACGGGACAGTGCATCCGCTTTGGTATTGAAAGTCCGGCTCGGTATTTGATAATGAAAGAAAATCGAGTGAAGAAGAGTGCCCATCTAGCTTGGCGAGGATTCAAGCACTGTGCGGTTTTGATATACAACAAATTTTTGTGATCAGTGTAAATGGTAGTCACATGTTTGGCACCCTCTAAGAGATATCTCCACTCTTCCAAGGCAGATTTAATCGCCAAGAGTTCCTGGTCTCCAATAGTGTAATTCCGTTCAGCTGGAGAGAATTTACGAGAGTGAAAACAGCACGGATGTAATTTCTTATCTGAGGCATACTGAGAGAGAACAGCCCCAACTCCGACCGAGGATGCGTCGACTTCTAGGAAGAAAGGTTCCTCGAAATTTGGTTGTTGGAGTACTGGAGCGAACATAAACGCTGATTTCAAGTGGGAAAAGGCCTCTATGGCTTCGGGAGGCCACAACCCCGGGTTGGAACCCTTTCTCGTTAGGGCGGTAATGGGTGCAACAATGGTGGAGAAACCTCTAATGAACTTTCTATAATAGTTCGCAAAACCCAGGAACCTTTGTATTGCTTTCAAGGAGAGTGGCTGTGCCCAGTCCCGAATGGCAGAGAGTTTCTCCGGATCCATGCGAAGCTCCTTCCCCGAGATAATATAACCGAGGAACGGTATTGATGTTACTTCAAAGGTACACTTGGACATCTTGGCATAGTGATGATTCTCACGTAGACGGCGGAATACCGCTTTGACTTGTAATCTGTGTTCAGCAAGGTCTTTTGAAAAAATCAGGATGTCATCCAAATACACCACGACACTTAGATATAACATGTCTCGGAATATTTAGTTGACGAATCCCTGGAAGACAGCTGGAGCATTGCTAAGACCGAACGGCATCACCAGGTACTCATAATGCCCATCCCGGGTATTGAAGGCGGTCTTCCATTCATCTCCCTCTCTGATGCGTATAAAGTTATAGGCCCACCTCAAATCGAGCTTGGAAAAAACATGGGCACCACGAACTCTATCAAATAACTCTGTGATTAGAGGCAAGGGGTATTTATTTTTGATGGTAATATCATTTAAGCCGCGGTAGTCGATACATGGTCTTAACCCTCTGTCCTTTTTTTTCACGAAGAAAAAGCCCTCTCCAGCCGGGGAAGTAGAGGGGCGGATGAATCCCTTGTGAAGATTGGTTTTGATATAGTCAGACATAGCCTGTGTCTCTGGGAGGGACAGAGGATAAATGCGACCCCGAGGCGGCATTTTTCCAGGGATAAGGTCAATGGGGCAGTCCCAAGCTCTATGGGGTGGTAACTGGTCGGCTGCTTGTTCCGAAAACACATCTCTAAATTCTTGGTATGCCTCTGGAATAGGTTCCTCCTCCGCCTTAGAAGAAACACGAAGCGGACAAACAGGGGTGAGACAGTTAACATGACAAAAAGAACCCCAAGACCGAATCTGTGCGGTCTTCCAATCGATATGGGGATTGTGACTTTTGAGCCAAGGTATTCCGAGAACCAGATCGTGATGCATTTCCGGGATCACCAGGAACTCCAAGTATTCTTGATGTAGAGCCCCGACCTGTAGTTTAACTGGAACCGTGCGTTCTGTTATGATACCCTTGGATATCCTAGTACCATTGATGGTTGTCAAGGAAATAGGCCGTTCGATGGACCGTACTTCCAAATTCAGGCTTTGAACACAGAGGGAAGAAACGAAATTCCCCACAGCTCCAGAGTCCAACAGGGCTTCAAAAGACTTGGAAGTGGCCTTGGTGATTAACGTTACAGGAAGCAAACAGTCCGAAGTGGGAGAAGATTTGGTCGTAACCCCCAACTTGACTCCTCCGGAACAAGCTAGGCCTTCTCGTTTCCCGGACGGGATTTGCAGGACTTGATGAAGTGACCTGCAGCTCCGCAGTACAGGCAGAGCTTACCCTCATGACGACGTTGCCGCTCCTCCGGGGACAATCGGGATCGGTTAATCTGCATGGGTTCGTCTGGACTTGGACCCACCGCTTGCCTTGCAGGAGGAAGCCGGAACCTAGAACGATCCGATCGACTACGTTCTCCTCCACGTTCCTGCATCCGGAGATCTACCTTGACACAGAGGGAGATCAATTCCTCTAAAGAATCCGGAAGCTCTCGAGTGACCAACTCGTCCTTCAGGCGATCAGAAAGACCGTTCCAGAAAGCAGCTCTCAGAGCCTCATTATTCCATCGAAGTTCAGAGGCAATGGTTTGGAAATGAACCACATACTGACCCACGGATCGGGAGCCTTGACGGATGCGGAGTATGTCAGAAGAGGCCGAGGTCATCCTGCTGGGCTCGTCAAAAATTCGTCGAAAAGACGTGATGAATTCGGAGTAATTGGAAACCAGTGAATCAGAACGTTCCCATAATGGAGACACCCAGTCCAAGGCAGATCCTTCCAGCAGAGAAATAATATATGCTACCTTGGACCGGTCTGTAGGAAAGTTGTGAGCTAGTAGCTCGAAATGTACCTCGCATTGGTTTAAGAAACCACGACAATTCTTAGGATTCCCATTGTAACGGGATGGCGTAGGCAGCTGAAGGCGCGGAGTGGCACCGGCCGATGGTTGGACATTGCTGGAGGTGGCAAGTGGTGCAGCTACCGGAACTGGTGCCGGAATTACTGAGGCTAGAGACGCCTGAATCTGATCCAGACGTCCGGACAACTCCTGGAGGTACTGCATCACCTGACCTTGTGCCGCTTCCTGACTTTGTACACGGGAAGCCAGGTCCTGGATGGCACTTGAGTCCGTGTTCCGATTCCCCGGGTCCATGGGGCCTGAGTATACTATCACTGACCTGGTTTGAGGAGGTTGTGGACTCGGGGTTTCTTCCGATGACCGGGAAGTGGAACCGTAACTGGGCCGCAGCAGAGATGGCCGGATGTAAGTCTTCCTCATGCAGGATCTGATCGGCGGACAGGAGGCACGTGCGGACGCTGAAGGTCTCCTGAAAGAGAGAACTTGACAGGTGCTGGTAAATCACGTAGGTGCTTGGAGGCACGGAGGTGCTTGGAGGCACGGATGTGCTGGAGGCACGGAGGTGCTTGGAGGCACGGAGGTGCTTGGAGGCACGGATGTGCTGGAGGCACGGAGGTGCTTGGAGGCACGAATGTGCTGGAGGCACGGAGGTGCTTGGAGGCACGGATGCGCTGGAGGCACGGAGGTGCTGGAGGCACGGAGGTGCTTGGAGGCACAGATGTGCTGGAGGCACGGAGGTGCTTGGAGGCACGGAGGTGCTTGGAGGCATGGAGCACTGGAGATCACAGGTACAGTTGAACGATGATACTCAGGCGCCGGAGCACTGCCCGGCGTCTGAATTTAAACTTTCCGCCAGGGCATGATTGGAGGACCGGCCGATGACGTCACCCGCAGCTCCCGAGGACGTCGGACGTGGAGGCCTGCTAGACGGAGCGCCGGACGTCGGGACCCGCCAGCGAGGACGGCCGCACGGAGACCCAGCGCGCCCGGAGAGGTAAGTAGGAAGACCGCGGCGCCGTGACAGTGCCTCTATTACCAATGTCTGGCCATGTCAGTCTCTTTGATAACCAGTTCCTGAAACTTACCTCATCTAAAATTTAACTCATTGTCTTTCTCCCTCCAATGTTCTCTCTACTCTACTCTCTCCTTCTCAGTTGAAAATAGCTACTCTCCTCTGTTCCCCAAGTCTGCAGCATGGGTGTCATTTCATTTTATCCTCATATTGAATCTTTTCCCAATCCTGATACTATCACTATCTTACTATTTCCAGGATCAGACAATTTATTACTTTGGAAGCCACTAAAACTATCATCAACGCCCATATAATCTCCTTTCTTGAGTTCTGTAACCTACTCCTTTCTGCCTTACCTATCTCACCATGTTCAATCCATCCTTTAACTTCACTTCCTGCCTCATTTTCCTCTCTCATTGCTTAAATTCTGTTGCCCCCATGTGAGTTCTTCCATTATGTCCCTATCCGGGAAGCAGTTAGCTTCCCAACGGACAGGATCCCAGTGGTTGATATACCGACGCACGGATCCCGAAACAGGATGCAATCCCGGCGTCTAGATGCTGATACCGCATGGAATACCAGTGTCGAAATACTGACAGCCGGCATCCTGATCATCCTGACGCGCAGAGGGGGAGGTTAGGTTTAGGCAGGAGAAGGAGGTTATGGTTAGGGTGCAGGGCCAGGAAGGTTAGGGTTAGGGATCGGGGAGGGAGTGTTAGGTTTAGGCACATAGAAGGGGAGGTTAGGGTTAGGCATCAAGAGCGGAGGGTTAATTTTAGGAAGCAGGGAAGGGAGAGTTAGGCACCCCCGGGGAGGATTATGGTTAGGCACCACCGGGGCTTGTTAGGTTTAGGTACCCACAAGGGAGGGTTAGGGTAGGGGGCAGAGGAGGGTTAGGGGACTTTAGAGGGGGCTGTCGGGATTCTGATGGACAGGATGCTGCTGTTGGTAGTCGAACCGCTGGCATAATACACATAATAAAATGCAATCTCATCTCTCTCACCTGCAAACCTTAAACCATTCCCCTCATTACATTTCTAGTCTCTGTTCCATGACCACCTCCTCTTCTTCATCCTGATAACTTCTTTGCAGTCCTGCTTTCAGGATTTCTCTTATGTTTTTCTACTATGTTTTTGTATGATGTTTTAGTATTTGCTCTGTACCTTTCTCACTCACTCATTGTTTATCTGTTTATTTGTTATTGTATGAATATGTTTATTCTCCGAGTGATGGGGAACCTTTGGCACTCCAGCTGTTGTTGAACTACACATCCCAGCATGCCCTGCTACAGTTTTGCCATTTGGTCATGCTAAAGGTTCCCCATCACTGCAAATATACAATACTCTTCTCCCTGTCTGGAGTATACTGTTTTATTGTATGGTTTACTTGCTGTACATGAAACTGTCAATTATTAAAGTATGTGTGTTCTATTTTAATTATTGGGGGGGGGAAAGAAGCTTTCATAAGCAGGTGACTCTCTCCTTTTGTTGTTTTTTTCATTTGTGAACCTGTATTTATTTGTCTAAATTGTTCACTTTGTACTATGCAATCTAAAAGTATCTACCCTAGGTATGGTGCTAGGAGACAATTGTGTACCTTATAAATAAAGGATATTAATAATATGTGATTAAATTATGATGTTTACTGGGTAAGCATTGCCAAAAATATCTCACCTAAAGGTCTTTTTTTCCTACTGAAAACTGCTGCTGGGACAAAGCTGGGAAAACTTTATGGTTTACAAAAGGGATGGGGAACCTTTGGACCTCCAGCTGTTGTTGAACTACATATACCAGCATGCCTTGCTACAGTTTTGCTATTTGGCCATGCTAAAACTGTTGTAGGGCATGCTGGGATGTGTAGTTCAACAACAGCTGGAGGGCCAAAGGTTCCCCATCCCTGGTTTACAACATCTAAAATATGAGCTGTGCACAGGGGTATGGGTCGTTGGGTCGACCCAACTTTGGTCGACACCCATTAGGTCGGCCACTGAAGGTCGACATTGCCATTAGGTTGACATGCATTTGGTCGACATGGGCGTTAGGTCAACATGTACTAGGTCGACAGGTCAAAAGGTCGACATTTTGGTGTCGTTTTCTCCGTAAAGTGACGGGGAACCCAAATTTGTGCACTGTGTCCCCTCGCATGGTGAGCGAGCTTCGGCCAAGGTGCCTCGCTCTGCTACCACTTCACTTGGAACATATTACCGTTCCAATCGTAGTCCACGTGGATCGTTAAGTATGAAAAAATCCAAAAAATGAAATAAAATGTGAAAAACTCATGTTGACCTTTTGACCTGTCGACCTAATGCATGTCGACCTAATGGCATTGTCGCCCTTCAGTGGTCAACCTAATGAGTGTGTACCTCAGTTGTGTCGATCTAAAGACCGTAATCCGTGCACAGACCTATTTGTGGTTCGGTGAATAATATGCCCTGCACTAAGATTAATGGACAGTATTAGCCAACAATGCATCAATATAATTTTTGTCATGAGAATTGGTTAAAGCCTTTTTGTCCTGTATGGACATTGGTGATTATATTAGGGTAAGTGCCTGGCCTTACATAAAGGAGGAAAACTGTCTTCTGCATTGCACCATGTAGCTGTTACTTACCGCCAGTAACTTGATCATTGTGGTGATTATTTGATGGCCACTTTACTTACACAGTATGTATTGTCCTCTATGATGCTGACATCCAGATAATCTCATTTTAATTACCTGTTCTCCAGTCCTGACCTTCATGTATTTCACTGACGTGAGCTATGCTTTAGGCAGTGGTCATGGTGTATGATGCTTATTAATAAAACACTGAACTCAAGATTTATGGGAAGAGGATTTGAAGCAATCCGAGTACGTTATTTTACATTTTCTGGCTTAAATATTCACCTAATTTATCTTCCATTATACTTTTGAATTCAGTTACGGTATTTGAGCTGCTCCCTTTTTTTATTGTTCAGTTTTTCCTTTTACTTCTCTTGCTGTTACTGATCTATTTCTAGCTGTCTCAGCTTCTATTATGGCCCTGTCTATATATTTTCCAAAGGTTCCATCACCATCTAGTGGCAACCATATGTAGCTATCCAGTATTTGTTAGATGCAGCTCAGACATCCCAGTACTGGAGATCTAGCAAACATGCTGCCTGAAAGTAGTAAGTATTCTGGGTGTGGTTCATCAAATCGACAGTATCTAGGTCAACAATGTTTAGGTCGACCACTATAGGTCGACAGTCACTAGGTCGACATGGATGGAAGGTCGACAGGGTTTCTAGGTCGACATGTGCTAGGTCGACAGGTCTAAAGGTCGACATGAGGATTTTGATTTTTTTTTTTGTGTCGTTTTCTTCGTAAAGTGACCGGGATCCCAAATTAGTGCACCGCGTCCCCTCGCATGGCTTGCTTCGCTCGCCATGCTTCGGGCATGGTGCCTTCGCTCCGCTACCGCTTCGCTCGGCACACTTTACCGTTCCAATCGTAGTCCATGTGGATCGTTAAGTATGGAAAAAATTCAAAAAAAGAAAAAAAAATTGAAAAACTCATGTCGACCTTTAGACCTGTCGACCTAGCAACCCTGTCGACCTTCCATCCATGTCGACCTAGTGACTGTCGACCTATAGTGGTCGACCTAAACATTGTCGACCTAGATACTGTCGATCTTCAAACCGGATCCCAGTATTCTAAGGTATGCAACATGTATGCCTATGCAAGGGTCTAGCTGCCATAGGTAAAGAAAGTGCAGCTACATTGGGGCCCAATGTATGCAATGTATGTATGTATGTAATGTATGCATTATATCTATTTATGACCCAGGTCCTGCTCATTGTAATGTGGTATAAAATGAACAAGAGAGAATTATATAATATTAGAGATGTGCGCTGGATCATTTTTGCTGGTGCTGGTTCTAATTTGATGTCTGGTTTTGGTTTTGGATTCGGTTCTGCCAAAATGTTGTTTTTTTGTTTTTGTTTTGTATTTTTCCAAAAATTTACAACAAAACTAAAATCACATAATTTGGGCATTTTTTGTTCCTAGAGTATTATTAACCTCAATAACATTAATTTCCACTAATTTCCAATCAATTTAGATCACCTTACAGCTCACAATATTGTTTTTATTCATTTTTAGGCCAAAGGCTGCAGCGAGCTGGCTGGTCAGTAAGCGACAAACCAGCGGCACGCTGGCACACACAGCAGTTTATAGCACATCTATTAACATTGCCAACAGCAAATGATACTGCGGAGTCACACCACTTATGTGAATGCAGTTGGGAATGGGCTGCTTTGTCACAGTATTTGTACGTTAAGGATATACAGTTTGGTTTGGCCAGCATAGTCACAATACTTGTATGTTATGGATACACAGAGGAGTACGGGCTGCGGAGTCACAGTACTTGTACGTTATGGATACACAGTTTGGTATGGCCTGGGGAGTCACAGTACTTGTACTGTATGTTATGGATATACAGTGGATTACAGCCTACATTGTAAGAGTACTTATTAGACATGAGTGGGATCGGTTCTCAGAGAACCGAACCCGCCCGAACGTCACCACCCGAGCCCGGATCCGAGTCAGGCTCTGGTTTTCCCACCTGACTCGGAAACCACCAGAACGAGGCAAAACGTCATCATCCCGCTGTCGGATTCTCGCAGAGTTTGGATTCCATATAAGTCGCCGCGCGTCGCCGCCATTTACACTCCGGCATTGGAGAGTGTAGAGAGAGGATGTGTCTCCATCCTCAGAGTCCTGCATCAGTTCAGTGTTAGTGTCTTGTGCTGCATCAGTCCAGTCAATGTGGTGGTGTCCTCTGCTGCCATATGTCCAATGCTGCTGTATAAGTCCAGTCCAGTGGTGCTGTGTTGTGCTGCATCCGTCCAGTGGTGTTGTCTTGTGCTGGATCAGTCCAGTCACACAGTGGTGGTGTCCTCTGCTGCCATATGTCCAATGCTGCTGTATAAGTCCAGTACATTGCAGTGGTGCTGTGTTGTCCCACATCAGTCCAGTGGTGGTGTCCCTATGCTGCTGTATATGTCCAGTGGTACTGCCGTATATGTCCATTGATACTGCCGTATATGTCCAGCGGTACTGCCGTATAAATCCAGTGATCTTGCCGTATAATTCCAACGAACCTGCCGTATAATTCCAGTGGTACTGGCGAATAAATCCAGTCCAGTGATACTGCCGTATGTGTCCAGTGGTACTGCCATATAAGTCCAGTGATACTGCCGTATAATTCCAGTGGTACTGGCGTATAAGTCCAGTGATCCTGTTGTATAATTCCAGTGGTACTGGCGTATAAGTCCAGTGATCCTGCCGTATAATTCCAGTGATCCTGACGTATAATTCCAGTGATCCTGCCGTATAATTCCAGTGATCCTGCCGTATAAATCCAGTGATCCTGCCGTATAAATCCAGTGATTCTGCCGTATAATTCCAGTGACCCTGTCGTATAATTCCAGTGGTACTTGCGTATAAATCCAGTGATCCTGCCGTATAAGTCTAGTGATCCTGCCGTATAATTCCAGTGGTACTGCCGTATATGTCCAGTGGTACTGCCATTTAAGTCCAGTGGTACTGCCATATAATTCCAGCGATCCTGCTGAATAATTCCAGTGGTACTGGCGTATAAGTCCAGTCCAGTGATACTGCCGTTTATGTTTAGTGGTACTGCCATATAAATCCAGTCCAGTGGCGCTGCCATAAAAGTTCAGTGGTGTTGTCCTCTGCTGTATATTATTTACGCCAAATAAAGGGGTTATTAATATTTAATCCAAATATGTTTCGCAGGGTTTTCCCTGTGCGGTGTAGAGGTACGCTCTCATGTACCGCACATTGATATATAACTCCAGAAAAATAATGGAAAACAAAAATTTGGAGGATAAAATAGGGAAAGATCAAGAACCACTTCACAGTCATGACATAGATGATGAAATCCCATCAACATCGTCTGCCAAGGCCGATGCCCAATGTGATAGTAGAGGGCATGTAAAATCCAAAAAGCCAAAGTTCAGTAAAAAGACCCAAAAAAGAAATTTAAATGGTCTGAGGAGAAACATAAACTTGCCATTATGCCATTTACAACACGGAGTGGCAAGGAACGGCTAAGGCCCTAGCCTATGTTCATGACTAGTGGTTCAGCTTCACATGACGATGGAAGCCCTCATCCTTCCGCTAGAAAAATGATAAGAGTTAAGCTGGCAAAAGCACAGCAAAGAACTGTGCGTTCTAAGATGGTATCACAAATCCCTAAGGAGAGTCCAAGTGTGTCGGCGGTTGCGATGCCTGACCTACCCAACACTGGTTAGGAAGAGGTGGCTCCTTCCACCATTTGTACGCCCTCTGCAAGTGCTGGAAGTAGTACCCACAGTCCAGTTTCTGATATTCAAATTGAAGATGTCACTGTTGAAGTACACCAGGATGAGGATATGGGTGTTGCAGGCGCTGAGGATGAAGTTGACGATGAAGATTCTGATGGTGATGTGGTGTGTTTAAATCAGGCACCGGGGGAGACACCTGTTGTCCGTGGGATGAATAAGCCCATTGTGATGCCTGGGCAAAATAGCAGAAAATCCACCTGTGGCCGGAGAGACTAACCAGCCACACGTGTAATGGCGGCCACAGCACTGAAGGGGTTAACCCCTAGTGCCCGGCACCATTAGGAGGACAATGGGTGCTTGGCGCCACTTTTAAACTGTGTGTTGGCACTAGTCGCCATCTTTAAATGTATTGTGGGTGCTAGGTACCGGGTATTTAAAATATGTTTAATACTGTGTCATATGTTATATCGCTGCGCAGTGCGCAGTTGGAGAATGATGAACTGATGGACACGGCACTTATGAGGAAAGTACAAGGTATTTTGTTTCTAAAAAGGTCTTGAAAATAGTTTGTGAGACACTTTTTGCATAGGAAGTCGTATGGTAATTGTCCTAGCTCCAGACTTGCTATGTACAAGTAAGTGTCAATTAGTCGGCCTCTTGGTGGCCAAACATCTTTGAAATGCAAACGAAGGTGGAAGGAAGCCTGTTTGTTGTGTGGCAGTCTTTCCTGTTGTAATCCCAAACACTGGGTTTGCATGGAGATGTGAATGAGACAGAAACATTTGTATTTTGAAGCTATGTGATAAATTTATCAATGGCGAAGTGTAAACTCCCAGGTGGTAGGAATTGGAGTTTAAATTACACAAAACTTTGTGTGTGCCAGGAAGGAGGAAATTGTTTTATTTATTTATTTATTTGTATTTTGTAAAATTTCCTGATTGGATGGAAATTACTCAGGGGGGATCATGACCCCTGTGGTACTGTGTGGAAAATTGACATAAAAAGGAGGCCTGCGGGCCTCCAGAGTGTATTATACCAACTACTTTCTGCTGTGAACATCTTGCTGTATGCTGTTTCCCCTAGCAATAGGGAAGAGTTCTCTTTAGAACTATTTGTTGGCATTAAAACATCACCTGCCTCAAGAAGATTGCGTCATCTTGTGACCTACAGGCCTATGCAAAACATAGCCCCGTTCACCGGCTGTCTAGGGTAAATCAGCGTCTCCAAGTTCCGCCTTCCGCTAGCTACCGGTAGAGGACTAGTGGGGATTCGTCAATACCACACAGGTGTGGTAAGGCAGTGTGTCAGCACATACAGAGCAGAACGTGGTTCCAAACGCCACGGCAGGTTAGGAGTTTGGTGGTGGCAGCATAAACCCACAGTGCAGTGGGTGGAGTCAGTAGCAGGCGGTTACTGATGGTAAGCGGGAATCCCCTATGTGGTCAGGTCCCGTTTGACCTAAGCATCCATTCTGTGCACTGGGGATGGGACGCGAAAGCGGTGAGTGCTTTCGTACGAGATCGTCCGGTCACAGAAATTGGTGGCATAGTGGTGGGATCATACCAGGCGGCTTTTCGGTCTCCCGATTGGAGAAGCCGAGTTACTCAGGAGAGGAGTAACTGCAGTGCAGGAGAACGCACAAGATGACAGACTTCAGCGGAACGTCTAAGGGCGATCTGGAGATCGTGTGCCAGGAGAAGGGTGTGGATATCCCTTTCAACGTGTCCAGAAGCGTCATGAAGGCGGCGCTCATGATCTTGGAGGAGTCCCATCGGGCGGAGGTGGAAAGCACTGACGGCTTCAGCATCGCAGTGGACCTTCGTACAGAACCGGTGAGACCCACAAGGCCCGCCCCTTCTAGCAGCAGCCATGTTTCCCAGCAATCCCTAGCAGGGTCAGGATTCCAACGTCCCAGGGGGGTCGGCCCGGATACCCTAGCAGATCGGCTAGCGGAATTGGGGGAAAGGGCAACGGAGCGAGAACGCATGCTTGTCATTCAGATGTGGCATGCGGAGCGGGCACCACAGGCCGTGGTACCCCGGGAGCAGTTGTCAGCTGTTGTACACAGATCAGGACGCATTGAGTTTGCCAAGTTTGCAGACAGTGATGGGGACATTGATGGACATTTACAAGTTTTTGAAAGGACTTGTAAACTACACGATTTACCCAAGTCGGAGTGGGTGAGACACCTTGTGCCCACTCTGCGTGGAGAGGCCTATCGAGGAGTGGGCATGGAGGACTGTGGGGATTACGATGAAGTTGCGAAGGCCCTCCTCCAGCGATTATTCATCACTCCAGAGTCTTACAGGAAGAAGTTCAGAGACTTGCCCAAGAATCCAAGCAGCACCCATGAGCAGTTCGCCACCCAGCTGCGGCAGTACGTGGTGAAGTGGGTGAAGGATTCTGAAGCCACTACATGGGATGCACTGATCGACCTGATCTGCAGGGACCAGTTCTACCGCAGGTGCGCCCCAGAAGTGAAGGAGTAAGTGCTAGACCAGCATTTGGCAATTCGTCCACAGGGGCAGAAGCGCCCAACCAGCAGCCAGCCCCAAAAGACTGTACAACCAGGAGGACACCCCTCTTCAGCTCATCACCCCCAAAGACAAGCGTACTCCAACCCGAGTGCTCTTGGCCAGCAACCGCACCGCAGTGTCCCTGCAAGTGATCAGAGATCATCGGTGCCACGACTGGAGAAAAGGTGCTATGGCTGTGGGAAAATCGGACATCTGAGGATGAATTGTCCTGCATCCCAAGCACCCCAAACTCGTGCCCTAAATCCGAGTGCTGGAGTCCAGCTCACATGTTTGACGAGGGAAGATGAGCCTACAGAGACTGTTCCCCCTCCAGTCAGTCCGATGGAGTGTGGCGAGAGATAGGTGCACTCTGCGGAGAGAGTCACCTGCATTGCCAAACAGCCCCTACACAATATGTGGAGGCACCTGCAGCCGGTCCACGTGGGACACCTGCAGGGGGAAGGCCTAAGAGACTCTGGGGCCTCAATCACAGTGGTGAGCCCCCACCTTATAGATCCTGCTGCAGTATTGCAGGGTCGCACTGCCAAGGTCACCCTGGCAGATGGAACGGAGAAAGCGGTTCCCATGGCAAGAGTCTACCTGGACTGGGGAGCTGGACCAGAGTTGCTAGAAGTTGCCGTCATGGATGGTCTCCCAACTGATGTGGTCCTAGGAAATGACCTGGGTGGTGGGATCGTCACCACGTTTGCTGGCGCCATTCCCCGGAGTCAAGTTCCACAACCACCGTTGACATCAGCTACTCCAGCACAGCCCAGCCCAGAGGAAAAGATTACAGCTGCTAGACAACTGCCAGCACAGCCAACCACAGCATCAACTAGCCCAGAGGAAAAGATTACAGCAGCTAGATCGGCACATCGACCCCGCATGCCTTTTGCCTCTGGTATGCCTACGTCCCCTAGCAACGCAGAGGATGTTGGTTCCAGCTTGTTTGATGCTGTGGGGGTGCCCAATGATGCTCCTGTCCCAAGTGGTTTGCCAACTCCGGCGGTGAGTATGAGAAACCACACTGACTTTTCCGTGACTGACCCCTACCAGACTGACCTTAGTAGTCCCCACCTAGATCCCCCTGTAGAGTGTCCCAATTTAGGAGATATTGAGGGCCACAGGCAGGAGTTTAGGGAGCGTCAACTCTCTGACCCATCCCTGAAAGTCATGAGGTGCCAATCTGGCAGCGGCCTTGACAGGTTTGGGGCAGGAAGTTTGACCTGGCAGGAAGGGTTAAGGTACAGGGTAGATAGGAAAGTGCGAGGGGATAGACCAGATAGGGAATGTGTCCAACTGGTCCCCCCAGGGAACTTTCCTGCGCAACCGGTGTCGGTTGCCAGCGAAACCCCTTTGGACAGTAACCCGGAGACAGACCGTACCCTGAAGTGCCTGTTACAGAGCTTACCCTGGTCTGGAATGTCGGATGACGCCCAGACCAACTGTAAGGCTGGTGCCAGGCATTGGCAGCTGGGGCACTCCAGCGGTTGTGTTGTTTCTGGGCCTCTGCCCATAGGAGAACCTTTACAGCGAGTTGCTGTGGATATAGCAGGTCCCCTGCCTGTGCGCAGTAGATCGGGGAAGACACGCAGCCTCCCTGTAGTGGATGCCACACAGGATCCAGAGGCTGGTGGTCTGGCCGCCATCACTGTGGCACAGGTAGCGGACGAGGAGGAAAAAGTAGGCCTAGGTGACAGGGTAGGTTTCCCAAGTCATAGGTCGACAGAAGAGGATTGGAGGGCAGGTCTGACAGTTTGGGCAGACAGTTGCCAGATAGGAGTGACAGAGGTGCAGTGCCTGGGGCACCATGTGGGAGGAGACAGGGGTAGGCCCAAACCAGAGGGGGGGGGGACAACCAGAGGCTGTCCCCGACCCACATCACCCAGACCGGTACTGACCGTAGAACCTGTAAGGCCCTATGGACGCGTTGTCATTGATTTTAGTCCTGTAGTGACCCCCTTACAGAGATAGCTAGGAAGGGCATTCCCAAGTCACTGGACTTTGCACCCGCTTGCGAGTTGGCATTCCTGTCATTGAAGGAGGCTCTGGTACCCGCTCGAGTGCTGATGGCGCACATTCTTGACCAGGACTGTGTTTTACGATCTACTGCGCCACTGCACGGACTGGGAGCAGTACCGAGCTAGGAGGAGCCATATGGGCAGGAGCACCCTGTGGCCTGTTTGAGCAAAAAGCTGCTATGGTGGGAGGTGGGGTATGCCACAATTGGGACACCTTGGGTGGCACTTGTGTGTACACTGGACCAGTTTTTACTCTGCTTGTGTAACTGGGCCCCCACAGTGATGACTTTCCACCCACCTGCAACCTACCTTGGGGATGTCACGATCCGGGTTTCTTACCCATCAGATGCCTCCTAAGGCTGGCTCAGCGCTCCAGGACCGGATCCCATCTGTTATCCTGATGTGTACATTCCTGTATCCTCTCCTGTCACTCTGGGACGCTGTCACAGTAAACGCCATATTACACCTGGCATGGCGTCTCCCGCGGCCTCCGCCGCCGTCCCTGAACTTCTGCATGCAGAGTGTCTGAGTGGCGATTACGTCAGCCGCGGCCTCCGCTGTGTCCGCGTGGTTGGATGTGCATCTGTCAGCCTGGCGCCTCCTGTCTCCGGTGGCCGGCGCCGCCATTACTGTTTTCATTACCACATGGATTACAAACCAAACTTCCCTCCAAGTGTCTGCATGGGCGCAGCCATCTTGGATTCTGTCAGCTGATCATTTCCACCAATCTGTTCTCAGTATTGATAATCTGCATAATTGCCTAGCCAATCCCTTCCTTGCTGCAGGTATAAATACACTGTGCCTGAGCAAGGAAGGCGTCAGTGCTTTGGTTGTCAAACCTAGTTCCTGTTTGTCTCTCTCCTGTGATTGTCTTCCAGGTTCCAGCTCCTGTCTCAAGACTTCCACCATAGAGACCCGCACCAGCATTCCACCTGCGGTGTAGCCTGACTCTCCAATCCATTGTGGATTCATCTGTTTCCAGCTACAACATTACCTGCTTCCAGCTCAGCTTCCAGCAGAGTACAGCTTCCCTTAAAGGGCCGGTGTCCTTTCTACACTTTACCACTCTCCACCGGTATTATTATTTCTCCGCTCTCAAGTTCTACATTTCAGTTCATATTTCATCGCTCCCAAGTTCATTTATTATTTAACTGGTTCCAGCCAGTATCCACTCCGTGCTAACAACAGTCTGGTTCCAGCCAGTATCCACAGCAGCTGTTTTATCTTCAGCAACCCAGCTTTTCCTGGAACACCAGCTGGCACAATCCTGGGTTATCTCCATTGCTACAGTCGGGCCTGGTAAGGACTTTCCATCTAGAAGATCATAAGAACTATCTCACACTACCAGTGCCCTGTGGCTCCTGCCATCCTGTAGTACCCAGGAACTGTATTTATTCTTTGCTGACTTTTACGTTTTCTTTTACTGCTGCTGTGTTGCGGAGTTGTCATAATAAACATCATTGACTTTTATCCAAGTTGTCGTGGTCACGCCTTCGGGCAGTTATTATTCATGTTACTTACATGTCCAGGGGTCTGATACAACCTCCCAGGTTCCGGTACATCTCAGCCCCTACAACTGAGGCTGCCTCCCGTCAGCTCAGGCCCTCAGTTGTGACAGTAAGCACTGACCTAATGAATACAGCCGGAGACCAGGATCAAGCGGCCAGGCCGATGCAAGAACTGGCAGCCCGACTAGAACATCAGGAGGCTGCACAGGGCCACATCATCCGCTGTCTCCAGGATCTCTCTACTCGGCTGGATGGGATTCAGACAACTCTCCGTGGATCAGGCGCGTCTGGTGCGTCAACCACAGTGACTCCAGCTATAACCCCACCCACCTTACCCATTTCTGCTCCACGTCTTCATCTTCCAACGCCAGCAAAATTTGACGGATCTCCAAGATTCTGCAGGGGATTTCTCAACCAGTGTGAGATTCAGTTTGAGCTACAACCTGGCAATTTTCCCAGTGACCGTACAAAAATTGCCTACATTATTTCTCTTCTCAGTGGCTCAGCCCTTGATTGGGCATCACCGTTATGGGAGAGGTCCGACACCCTGCTATCTTCCTACACTGCCTTCGTGTCAACATTCAGGCGCATCTTCGACGAGCCAGGCCGGGTAACCTCAGCTTCATCCGAGATTCTCCGTTTACGCCAGGGGTCACGTACTGTAGGACAATATCTGATACAGTTCCAGATCCTGGCATCCGAACTGGCATGGAACGACGAGGCCCTGTATGCTGCATTCTGGCATGGCTTATCTGAGCATATTAAAGATGAGTTAGCTACCAGAGACTTACCTTCTAAGTTAGATGAGCTAATCTCACTCTGCACGAAAGTTGATTTACGTTTCAGAGAGAGAGCAACTGAGCGTGGAAGATCATCTGCTCCAAAATCTTCTGCTCCTCCTCCTCGTCAACTGTCACCATCTAAAGATGAGCCCATGCAACTTGGCCGTTCCCGTTTAACTCCTGCTGAGCGCCGAAGACGTTTCTCCGAGTTTCTCTGTCTCTATTGTGCAGCTCCGTCTCACACCATTAATGCCTGTCCCAAACGTCCGGGAAACTCCAAATCCTAGCTCGCCAAGGAGAGGGCCGGCTAGGAGTAATGATCTCCTCTCCATCTCCTCAAGATTGTAATCTCCCAGTCTCGCTTCAAGTTGCTCAACGTTATCGGAACGTCATTGCCCTCCTTGATTCCGGAGCAGCTGGGAACTTTATTACCGAAGCCTATGTTAAACGGTGGTCCCTACCCACCGAGAGACTTCCTTCGTCCATTTCTTTAACTGCCGTGGATGGCAGCAAAATTTTTGATGCAGTTATTTCTTTAAGGACTCTACCAGTTCGTCTGAGAGTGGGAGTTCTTCATTCCGAACTTATTTCTTTTTTAGTGATTCCAAGAGCCACACATCCTGTGGTCCTGGGCCTTCCATGGCTCCGTCTTCACAATCCTACAATTGATTGGACGACTACGCAAATCCTGGCATGGGGTTCCTCCTGTGCTGAAACATGTTTGTTTAAAGTATTGCCTGTCTGTTCTTCCTCCCCCAGGTCGTCTGATGTTCCACCTCCTCCATATCAAGATTTCACGGATGTGTTCAGTAAAGCTTCTGCTGATATCCTTCCTCCTCATAGAGAATGGGACTGTCCGATTGATCTCGTTCCAGGGAAGGTTCCACCTCGAGGCTGAACTTATCCGTTGTCTCTGCCTGAGACGCATTCTATGGAGGAATATATTAAAGAGAACCTAGCAAAGGGGTTCATTCGACCTTCTTCTTCTCCAGCCGGCGCAGGCTTCTTTTTTGTAAAAAAGAAAGATGGTGGTCTGCGGCCGTGCATCGACTACAGAGGTTTGAACGACATTACCATCAAGAACCGTTATCCTTTACCCCTGATTACTGAGCTCTTTGACAGAGTTAGCGGAGCTACCATCTTTACAAAGCTGGACTTGCGAGGTGCATACAATCTCATCCGGATCCGTGAGGGTGACGAGTGGAAGACCGCCTTTAACACCCGTGACGGACATTATGAGTACCTCGTCATGCCCTTCGGATTGAGCAATGCTCCAGCTGTCTTCCAGCATTTTGTCAATGAGATCTTCAGAGACATTCTATACCGTCATGTCGTGGTCTATCTAGACGATATCCTCATTTTTGCCAACGATTTAGAGGAACATCGTTTTTGGGTTAAAGAGGTTCTGTCCCGTCTCCGTGTCAATCATCTCTATTGCAAATTAGAAAAATGCGTCTTTGAAGTCAAGTCCATTCCGTTTCTAGGGTACATTGTGTCCGGTTCCGGACTAGAGATGGATCCTGAGAAACTACAAGCAATCCAAAATTGGCCGGTACCCTTAACCCTCAAAGGGGTCCAGAGGTTCTTAGGGTTCGCCAACTATTACCGAAAGTTTATACGAGACTTTTCCACCATTGTGGCGCCTATTACTGCTTTCACTAAGAAGGGTGCTAACCCGTCCAAGTGGTCTGAAGAAGCCATGCAAGCATTTCATCTTTTAAAACAAAGGTTCATCTCTGCGCCTGTTCTGAAACAGCCTGACATCGACTCTCCTTTCATCTTAGAGGTGGATGCCTCCTCCGTTGGAGTAGGAGCGGTGTTATCTCAGAGGGCTAAAGATGGCCATTTACACCCTTGCAGTTTCTTCTCCCGGAAGTTCTCCCCAGCTGAGCGCAACTATGCCATTGGCGACCAGGAGTTGCTAGCCATCAAGCTCGCTCTAGAAGAGTGGAGGTATCTGTTGGAGGGAGCTTCTCATTCAATCACCATACTTACAGACCACAAGAACCTTTTATACCTGAAGGGCGCACAATGTCTCAACCCTCGTCAGGCCAGATGGGCACTTTTCTTTTCCAGGTTCGACTTTAAACTCCAGTTCTGTCCGGGCTCTCAGAATCGCAAGGCCGATGCCCTTTCCCGCTCATGGGAGCAAGAAAATGAGTCAGAGTCTTCAGACAAGCATCCTATTATAAATCCGTTGGCATTCTCCACGGTAGGGATGGACTCTACGCCCCCATCAGGGAAAAGTTTTGTGAAGCCGATGCTAAGGAAGAAGCTCATGCATTGGGCCCATGCTTCCCGTTTTGCCGGACATACAGGTATCCAAAAAACCCTGGAGTTTATCTCTAGGTCCTATTGGTGGCCAACTCTGAAAAAGGACGTCTTGGAGTTTATTGCATCTTGCCCAAAGTGTGCCCAACATAAAGTATCCCGCCAGTCGCCTGCGGGGCAACTGGTTCCACTATCCGTTCCCCGTCGACCATGGACCCACTTGTCGATGGATTTCATTACAGACTTACCCATGTGCAACAAGTTCAATACCATCTGGGTGGTAGTTGACCGGTTCACCAAGATGGCACACTTCATTCCTCTCACCGGTCTTCCGTCAGCTTCCAAGTTGGCTCAAGTATTCATACAAGAGATCTTCCGACTCCACGGTCTTCCTGAAGAAATTATCTCAGATCGAGGAGTTCAATTCACAGCCAAATTCTGGCGAAGTTTATGTCAAGTCCTCCAAGTCAAGCTAAAGTTTTCCACGGCTTACCATCCTCAGACCAATGGTCAAACCGAGAGGGTGAATCAGGACTTGGAGGCCTTCCTCCGCATCTATGTGTCCTCCTCTCAAGATGACTGGGTTCAATCACTTCCCTGGGCCGAGTTCTGTCATAACAACCAGTATCATTCTTCATCTGCTTCAACACCATTCTTCACTAACTTTGGATTCCACCCTAAAGTCCCTGAGTTCCAACCGCTTCCAGCAACTTCTGTTCCCGCAGTGGATATCACCTTGCATCAGTTTGCCAATATCTGGAAGAGCGTACGATCAGCTCTGCTCAAGGCATCGTTCAGGTACAAGAAGTTTGCGGATAAGAAGCGTCGAGCAGTTCCTGCTCTCAAGGTGGGTGATCGGGTATGGTTATCCACGAAGAATTTGAGGTTAAGAGTTCCCAGTATGAAGTTCGCACCTCGCTATATCGGTCCTTTCAAGATTGAACAAGTCATCAATCCTGTTGCTTACAGACTCCAGTTGCCTCCCTTCTTAAAAATACCCAGGACATTCCATGTTTCCCTGTTGAAACCGCTGATCTTGAATCGGTTTCATTCCTCACTTCCTCCAACTCCGAAAGTCCAAACTCAACGAGGCGTTGAGTATGAAGTGGCCAAGATCCTGGACTCACGTCACCGTTACGGTCAACTACAATATCTTATTGACTGGAAGGGTTATGGTCCTGAGGAACGTTCATGGACCAATGCTTCTGATGTCCATGCTCCTGCCTTGGTTCGGAGATTCCATTCCAAGTTTCCTCAAAAGCCAAAGAAGTGTCCTGGGGCCACTCCTAAAGGGGGGGGTGCTGTCACGATCCGGGTATCTGGACGCCATTTCTTACCCATCAGATGCCTCCTAAGGCTGGCTCAGCGCTCCAGGACCGGATCTCATCTGTTATCCTGATGTGTACATTCCTGTATCCTCTCCTGTCACTCTGGGACGCTGTCACAGTAAACGCCATATTACACCTGGCATGGCGTCTCCCGCGGCCTCCGCCGCCGTCCCTGAACTTCTGCATGCAGAGTGTCTGAGTGGCGATTACGTCAGCCGCGGCCTCCGCTGTGTCCGCGTGGTTGGATGTGCATCTGTCAGCCTGGCGCCTCCTGTCTCCGGTGGCCGGCGCCGCCATTACTGTTTTCATTACCACATGGATTACAAACCAAACTTCCCTCCAAGTGTCTGCATGGGCGCAGCCATCTTGGATTCTGTCAGCTGATCATTTCCACCAATCTGTTCTCAGTATTGATAATCTGCATAATTGCCTAGCCAATCCCTTCCTTGCTGCAGGTATAAATACACTGTGCCTGAGCAAGGAAGGCGTCAGTGCTTTGGTTGTCAAACCTAGTTCCTGTTTGTCTCTCTCCTGTGATTGTCTTCCAGGTTCCAGCTCCTGTCTCAAGACTTCCACCATAGAGACCCGCACCAGCATTCCACCTGCGGTGTAGCCTGACTCTCCAATCCATTGTGGATTCATCTGTTTCCAGCTACAACATTACCTGCTTCCAGCTCAGCTTCCAGCAGAGTACAGCTTCCCTTAAAGGGCCGGTGTCCTTTCTACACTTTACCACTCTCCACCGGTATTATTATTTCTCCGCTCTCAAGTTCTACATTTCAGTTCATATTTCATCGCTCCCAAGTTCATTTATTATTTAACTGGTTCCAGCCAGTATCCACTCCGTGCTAACAACAGTCTGGTTCCAGCCAGTATCCACAGCAGCTGTTTTATCTTCAGCAACCCAGCTTTTCCTGGAACACCAGCTGGCACAATCCTGGGTTATCTCCATTGCTACAGTCGGGCCTGGTAAGGACTTTCCATCTAGAAGATCATAAGAACTATCTCACACTACCAGTGCCCTGTGGCTCCTGCCATCCTGTAGTACCCAGGAACTGTATTTATTCTTTGCTGACTTTTACGTTTTCTTTTACTGCTGCTGTGTTGCGGAGTTGTCATAATAAACATCATTGACTTTTATCCAAGTTGTCGTGGTCACGCCTTCGGGCAGTTATTATTCATGTTACTTACATGTCCAGGGGTCTGATACAACCTCCCAGGTTCCGGTACATCTCAGCCCCTACAACTGAGGCTGCCTCCCGTCAGCTCAGGCCCTCAGTTGTGACAGGGGAAATCTGAAAGACTGTTGTGGTGGAGACTTGGACTTCAGGTGGACTATTTGAACATTGTGCTCCCATGAAGAGAGGCCCACTGCAATATAGATTAACTGTCTAGGCCGGAGCCTATGCCCCCCCAGGTAGCATCATCTTCAACCCAACAGACTGTGGGACCAGGAGTCAAATCGTTGGGACATGGCTCCCTGGTTTTCCCGCTTGAATTGGGGGGGAGGAGTGTGGCCGGAGAGACTAACCAGCCACACGTGTAATGGCGGCCGCAGCACTGAAAGGGTTAACCCCTAGTGCCCGGCACCATTAGGAGGATAATTTGGGCGCGTGTCACCACTTTTAAACTGTGCACTGGCGCTAGTCGCCATCTTTAAATGTATTGTGGGTGCTAGGCACCAGGTATTTAAAATCTGTTTAATACTGTGTCATATGTTATATCGCTGCGCGGTGCACTTATGAGGAAAGTACAAGGTATTTTGTTTCTAAAAAGGCCTTGAAAATAGTTTGTGAGACACTTTTTGCATAGGAAGTCGTATGGTAATTGTCCTAGCTCCAGACTTACTATGTACAAGTAAGTGTCAATTAGCCGGCTTCTTGGTGGCCAAACATCTTTGAAATGCAAACGAAGGTGGAAGGAAGCCTGTTTGTTGTGTGGCAGTCTTTCCTGTTGTAATCCCAAACACTGGGTTTGCATGGAGATGTGAATGAGACAGAAACATTTGTATTTTGAAGCTATGTGATAAATTTATCAATGGCGAAGTGTAAACTCCCAGGTGGTAGGAATTGGAGTTTAAATTATACAAAACTTTGTGTGTGCCAGGAAGGAGGAAATTGTTTTATTTATTTATTTGTATTTTGTAAAATTTCCTGATTGGATGCAAATTACTCAGGGGGGGACATGACCCCCTGTGGTACTGTGTGGAAAATTGACATAAAAAAGAGGCCTGCGGGCCTCCAGAGTGTATTATACCAACTACTTTCTGCTGTGAACATCTTGCTGTATGCTGTTTCCCCTAGCAATAGGGAAGAGTTCTCTTTAGAACTATTTGTTGGCATTAAAACATCATCTGCCTCAAGAAGATTGCGTCATATTGTGACATGCAGGCCTATGCAAAACATAGCCCCGTTCACCGGCTGTCTAGGGTGAATCAGCGTCTCCAAGTTCCGCCTTCCGCCAGCTACCGGTAGAGGACTAGTGGGGATTCGTCAATACCACACAGGTGTGGTAAGGCAGTGTGTCGGCACATACAGAGCAGAACCGTGGTTCCAAACGCCATGGCAGGTTAGGAGTTTGGTGGTGGCAGCATAAACCCACCCACAGCTCAGTGGGTGGAGTCAGTAACAGGCGGTTACTGACGGTAAGCGGGAATCCCCTATGTGGTCAGGTCCCATGTGACCTAAGCATCCATTCTGTGCACTGGGGACGGGACGCGAAAGCGGTGAGTGCTTTCGTACGAGATCGTCCGGTCACACCACCTCTTCGGTGTGGAATTATTTCTCCACAAATCCTGACAACAGGTTTCAAGCCGTGTGTTGCTTCTGTCAATCTGTAATAAGTAGGGGTAAGGACGTTAACCACCTGGGAACATCCTCCCTTATACGTCACCTGCTGCGCATTCATCAGAAGTCAGTGTCAAGTTGTGAAACTTTGGGTAAGAGCGTAAGCAGTCCACTGACACCTAAATCCGTTCTTCCTCTTGTACCCAAGCTCCTGCAAGCCACACAACCAACTCCCTCGACGTCAACTTCCTCCTCAGTCAGGAACGTCAGTAGTCCTGCAGGTCATGTCACTGGCAAGACTGAGGAGTCCTCTCCTAACCGGGATTCCTCTGGAGGATCCTTGAGTGGTACGCCTACTGATTGCTGCTGCCGCTGCTGTTGTTGCTGCTGGGAGTCGATCGTCATCCCAGAGGGGAAGTTGGAAGACCACTTGTACTACTTCAACTAAGCAATTGACTGTCCAACAGTCCTTTGTGAGGAAGATGAAATATGATAGCAGTCATCCTTTTGCAAAGCGGATAACTGAGGCCTTGACAGCTATGTTGGTGTTAGACGTGCGTCCGGTATCCGCCTTTAGTTCAGTGGGACTTAGAGAATTGTTTGAGGTACTGTGTCCCTGGTACCAAATCCCATCTAGGTTCCACTTCACTAGGCAGGCGATACCGAGAATGTACAGAGACGTCAGAAAAAGTGTCCTCAGTGTCCTAAAAAATGCAGTTGTTCCCGCTGTCCACTTAACCACGGACATGTGGACGAGTGGAACAGGGCAGACTAAGGACTATATGACTGTCACAGCCCACTGGGTAGATGTATTGCCTCCCGCAGCAACAACAGCAGCGGCACCAGTAGCAGCATCTCGCAAACGCCAACTCGTTCCTATGCAGGCCACACTATGTATCACCGCTTTCTGTAAGAGGGACACCGCTGACAACTGCTTAAGGAAACTGACGGACATCATCGTACAATGGCTTACCCCAATTAGACTCTCCTGGGGATTTGTGATATCGTACAACGCCATCAGTATTGTGCGTGCATTACATCTGGGAAAATTCCAGCACGTCCTATTTTTTGCAGATACATTTAATTTGGTGGTGCACATTTTTTTTTAAAAATGACAGGGGTGTGCAGTAGATGCTGTCTGTGGCCCGAAAAATTGCGGGACACTTTCGGCATTCAGCCACCATGTGCCGAAGACTGGAGCGCCCTGCCATCACCTGAAGCAAGAGGTGGTAACGAGGTCGAATTCAACACTCTATATGCTTCAGGGGATGGAGGAGCAGCAAAAGGCCTTTCAAGCCTATACATCCACCTACGATATAGGCAAAGGAGTGGGAATGCACCTGACTCAAGCACAGTGGAGAATGATTTCTGTCTTTTGCAAGGTTCTACAACCCTTTGAACTTGCCACACGTGAAGTCAGTTCAGACACTGCCAGCTTGAGACAGGTCATTCCCCTCATCAGGGTTTTGCAGAAGCAGCTGGAGAAATTCAAGGAAGAGCTAAGACAGAGCGATTCCGCAAAGTATGTGGGACTTGTGGATGGAGCCCTTCATTCGCTTTGCCAGGATTCAAGGGTGGTCAATCTGTTGAAATTGGAGCACTAAATTTTGGCCACCGTGCTCGATCCTAGGTTTAAAGCCTACGCTGTATCTCTCTTTCTGGCAGACACAAGTCTGCAGAGGTTAAAAGACCTGCTGGTGAGAAAATTGTCAACTCAAGCAGAATGTGACACTTCAATAGCCCCTCCTTCATTTTCTCCCACAACTGGGGATAAGATTTCCTAGCCCACCCACTGGCTGTGATGCAGGGCAGTCAGGAGCGAGTACTGACATCTGGTCCGGACTGAAGGACCTGCCAACAATTACTGACATCTCTACTGTCACTGCATATGATTCTGTCACCATTGAAAGAATGGTGGACGATTATATGAGTGACAGCATCCAAATAGGCATGTCAGACAGTCCGTACATATACTGGCAGGAAAAAGAGGCAATTTGGATGCCCTTGCACAAACTGGCTTTATTTTACCTACGTTGCCCCCCCTCCAGTGTGTACTCCGAAAGAGTGTTTAGTGTAGTCGGTAACCTTGTCAGCGATCGGCGTAGGAGGTTACTTCCACAAAATGTGGAGAAGATGATGTTCATCAAAATTAATTATAAATTCCTCTGGGAAGACCTTTACCAGCAATTGCATAAAGAATACACAGGGACCTGTGATGGTGGATGCCAGTGGGGAAGAATTACCTGTAATACTCTGCGAGGAGGATGTACACACTGAAAGGGGTGAGGAATCAGAGGATGAGGATGAGGTCGACATATTGCCTCTGTAGAGCCAGTTTGTGCAAGGAGAGATTGATTGTTTCTTTTTTGGTGGGGGCCCAAACCAACCAGTCATTTCAGCAACAGTCGTGTGGCAGACCCTGTCGCTGAAATGATTGGTTTGTTAAAGTGTGCATGTCCTGTTTATACAACATAAGGGTGGGTGGGAGGGCCCAAGGACAA
Source organism: Pseudophryne corroboree (assembly GCF_028390025.1). NCBI lineage: Eukaryota > Metazoa > Chordata > Amphibia > Anura > Myobatrachidae > Pseudophryne > Pseudophryne corroboree. The sequence continues at coordinate 319,793,364 of NC_086446.1, read as the reverse complement.
TTCCATCTTGCACCTCTTTTTCTTCTTTGCATCATGTGCTGTTTGGGAACTAGTTTTTTAAAGTGCCATCCTGTCTGACACTGCCGTCCAACTCCAGCGGTACTGCCGTATAAGTCCAGTCCAGTGGTGGTGTCTTGTGCTGCATCAGTCCAGTGGTGGTGTCCTGTGCTGTATATTATTTACTCCAAATAAAAGGTTTACCGTATATACATTACTTATATTATTATCCAAATAATTTTTACAGGGTTTGCCCTGTGTGGTGAAGGGGTGCACTCGCCTGTGCTGCATATTATTATAATAGCTCCAAAAAAAAGGGTTATTATTATCCAAATTAATTTTACAGGCTTTGCCGTGTGTGTGTATAGTTGTGCGTGTATTACATCTGGGCAAATTCTAGCACGTCCCATGTTGTTTGTGCCGCACACTTGTGTCGCTTATCTTAGTCATACAGCTACCTCATTGCACCTTTTTCTTCTTCTTTGCATAATGTTCTGTTTGGGGCCTAGTTTTTTTAAGTGCCATCCTGTCTGCAACTGCAGTGCCACTCCTAGATGGGCCAGGTGTTTGTGCCGCATACTTGTGTCACTTAGTTTAGTCATACTGCTACCTCGGTGCAAGTTTTAGGCCTAAAAACAATATTGTGAGGTGTGCAGAATAGACTGGAAATGAGTGGAAATGAATGTTATTGGGGTTAATAATACTGTAGGATCAAAATTAGCCCCAAATTCTGTGATTTTAGCTGTTTTTATGTTTTTTTTTAAAAAATCATCCAGATCCAAAACCAGAACACGAAATGGTGGTTTTGGCAAAACCAATCCAGATCCAAAACACGAGGATGGAACCAGAACCAAAACACAAAACACAAAAAGTGCCCGCCGCACATCTTTACTTATACGTTATGGATACACAGTGGGGTACCCATTGGGGAGTCACAGTACTTGTATGTTATGGATACACAGTGGGTTTCAGCTTGTATTGTCACAGTACTAATACATTATGGATACACAGTGGGGTACAGCTTGAGGAGTCACAGTACTTGTACATTATGGATTCACAGTGGGGTGCCACCTCTGTTGTAACAATACTTGTATGTTATGGATACACGGTGGGGTACCCATTGGGGAGTCACAGTACTTGTATGTTATGGATACACAGTGGGTTTCAGCTTGTATTGTCACAGTACTTATACATTATGGATACACAGTGGGGTACGGCCTGAGGAGTCCCAGTACTTCTACATTATGGATACACAGTGGGGTACAGCCTGTATTGTCACAGTACTTGTACAGTATGTTATGGATACGCAGCAGGGTATGGCCTGCGCTGTCACAGTACTTGTATGTTATGAATACACATTGGGGTACAGTACAGTACACATTGGGGTACAGTACAGTACACATTGGAGTCATAGTACATGTATGTTATTCATATGCAGTGGGTATGGCCTGCATTGTCACAGTACTTGTATGTTATGGATACTCAGTGGGATATGGACTGCGGACTCACAGTACTTGTATGTTATGGATACAGAGTAGAGTATGGTCTTCGGAGTCATATTACTTGTATGTTATGAATATATAGTGGGGTACAGCAAAAAACAACAACTATTTTTAAAACTATTTTTTAACTTTTCTAGACTTTAAAGCAGACTTTCCCAACCACGGTCCTCAAGGCACACCAACAGTGCAGGTTTTAGTGATATCCAGGCTTCAGCACAGATGGTTAAATCAAAATAACTGAGGTACTAATTAAGTCACCAGTGTTCAAGCCTGGATGTCACTAAAACCAGGACTGTTAGTGTGCCTTGAGGACCGAGGTTGGGAAACACTGCTTTAAAGGTTTTTTTTACCTTTTTAAAAAAAACTTTTTTCACTTTTTAAAACTTATTTGTTCAAATTTTTTAAATATTTTTAACTTTATTTTACACTGGAGTTGGTGGGCACTGGACAGGAGCGTCATCAGCATTGGAGTGGATAGACACTGGACAGGTGCGTCAGCAGTACTGGAACAGATGGATGCTGGACAGTCACTTCTGGATGGACACAGCACACCCACTTTAGATGGAAACAGCACAGCCACCTGTATGTACACAGCACAGCCACTTGTATGGAGTCTGGAGCCTCTGGACACAGCACAGCCAGCAGAGAACAGCGCAACACACCACACAGCAGCATGCCTGAGAACAGAGTGAAATAGCGCCAAGTCACCACTATGGGTCCCTTATATAGAATTCAAACCCACAAGAATCCGACACCAGAAGTATGACGTTTTGCCTCGGTCTGGAATCCAAGTCTGGCGGGAACACCCGAGCCCTGGCACGGGTAGACTTGAATCCTGGAAGTTTGGGCATGTTCACATTTTATAAAATCCAAACCACTCATCTCTACATAATATTTTCTGTAATATGAACTGGTGCCCTGCAATGTGTCCTCATACATCTTTGCTGCAGTCACACCAAACAGTCCATCTTAACACTCCAGGTTGCGTGAGAATCAAAGTACTACAACGTAGCAGCCACAGCAAGTTCTGTTCTGCTCCGTACACAGGGGGTCATTCCGAGTTGATCGCTAGATAAAAATGTTCACAGCGCAGCGATTAAGTGAAAAAGCGGCACTTCTGCGCATGCGTATGCGGCGCAATGCACACGTGCGACGTACTTTCACAACAGCCGAGGTAGTTTTACACAAGATCTAGCGTGGCTTTTCATTCACAATGTCCACCGCAGAGTGATTGACAGGAAGTGGGCATTTCTGGGTGTCAACTGACCGTTTTCTGGGAGTGTTCAGAAAAACACAGGCGTCCCAGGAAAAACGCAGGCGTGGCTGGGAGAACGCACGGCGTGTTTGTGACGTCAAATCCGGAACTGAACAGTCTGAAGTGATCGCAAGTGCTGAGTAGGTCTGGAGCTGCTCTGAAACTGCACAATTTTTTATTGTAGCCACTCTGCGATCCTTTCGTTCGCACTTCTGCTAAGCTAAAATACACTCCCAGTGGGAGGCGGCATAGCGTTTGTGCAGTTTGTAAATTTGTGCAGTTTCAGAGTAGCTCCAGACCTACTCAGAGCTTGCGATCACTTCAGACTGTTCAGTTCCAGATATGAAGTCACAAACACGCCCTGCGTTTTTCCTGGCACGCCTGCGTTTTTCCGAACACTCCCAGAAAACGGTCAGTTGACACCCAGAAATGCCCACTTCATGTCAATCACTCTGCGGCGGACATTGCGAATGAAAAGCCACGCTAGATCTTGTGTAAAACTACATCGGCTGTTGTGAAAGTGCGTCGCGTGTGCGCATTGCGCCGCATACGCATGTGCAGAAGTGCCACTTTTTCACTTAATCGCTGCGCTGCGAACATTTTTATCTAGCAATCAACTCGGAATGACCCCCCTAATTCAGCTTAGAACGCTGCTGCTTCAGTACTTGCATGCTGATTACCTGTGAAGTGTGCACACGCACAGAAGCCGCACCATGCATGCGCACGGTTTGAGATGCCACGGCATCTCACATCTGCGAACGCTTCTGCCTGATTGACAGGCAGAGGCGTTGGTGGGGCAGGAGGAGGCGTCGATGATGTGTTTAAGGGGTGTTAGGGGGTGCAGTCCGGACAACACAGGCATGTCCCGACTGTTTGCGGGGTGGGCCGCGGCGGCTGGGTCACATCACACACAACCGTTGCAACCCGAAAAATGTTGGGTAGCCGCCTGCCTTCGCAGCTTGGCTGGAAAGGCTGAGTGCTACCCTAAACATGCGAAAGCATCGCCGCCATGCAGTGCTTTTGCATGTGTGTGGGGTGGGGTGCTGGATCTGGCATGCAGGGCGTACTTGCCCTGTGCTGGACGTCCCCTCGCATGTCAGAGTACTGAATCGTAGATGTGCGATTATTTGCACATCTACGATCCATGCTGAATTAGGACCTCAGTCGCACACAAATATGTGTCATACAGTGTAGGAAATAAATCAGCACAGTCTCCTCGTGCATCCTAGCCACAGTGCATTGCAAATAAGATGCTTTTTTGGTAAAAAGAGATGCCCAACATAAGCACAGTTGCATGGGACCTGGCAGCTCACTCACACCAGGCATCTCACACTGCATGGCGTATTGAGGCTGGATTTATGAGGTCACATCTGTATGAAGTGGAGGCACTATAGTATGACATAATATGAACTGGGGGGACTGTAATGTGACATAATATGAACTGGGAACACTATGACAATGTGAATTGGGGGTACTGTGTTGCATAATGTGTACTGGGAGCCCTACAATGTGAAATAATGTGAACTAGGGCACTACTATGGTTCATAAAATAAACTACAGTATGGCACTACTATTAACTAAGGTACTACTAGAAATCAGAAAAATGGCGTTTCTATCATGGGTGCAATGTGTGCGGTGCACACGGGCCCCTGGGTCCAGGGGGGGCCCACACCGCACACATTGCACCCATATTTTCATACTTACCTGTCCGAAGACCACCGCTGGGCGCTGCAGCGGCAGTCGTCGCGGCCAAAGAACACATAAAAAATGGCCACCACACATGCGCAGTTCAATTTTTGTCTCCACGCATGCGCAGTAGACTCCGACATATTGCCGGAACCTACGGCGCCGTCGAGAGGAGGGCACACGGGCCCCCTCCTCTCTTAAAACACCCCTGGTAATACAGGTTGAGTATCCCTTATCCAAAATGCTTGGGACCAGAGGTATTTTGGATATGGGATTTTTCTGTATTTTGGAATAATTGCATACCATAATGAGATATCATGGTGATGGGACCTAAATCTAAGCACAGAATGCATTTATGTTTCATATACACCTTATACACACAGCCTGAAGGTCATTTTAGCCAATATTTTTTATAACTTTGTGCATTAAACAAAGTGTGTGTACAGTCACACAATTCATTTATGTTTCATATACACCTTATACACACAGCCTGAAGGTCATTTAATAATACAATATTTTTAATAACTTTGGGGGTCATTCCGAGTTGTTCGCTCGCAAGCTGCTTTTAGCAGCTTTGCACACGCTAAGCCGCCGCCTACTGGGAGTGAATCTTAGCATATCAAAATTGCGAACGAAAGATTAGCAGAATTGCGAATAGACACTTCTTAGCAGTTTCTGAGTAGCTCCAGACTTACTCGGCATCTGCGATCAGTTCAGTCAGTTTTGTTCCTGGTTTGACGTCACAAACACACCCAGCGTTCGCCCAGACACTCCTCCGTTTCTCCAGCCACTCCCGCGTTTTTCCCAGAAACGGTAGCGTTTTTTCACACACTCCCATAAAACGGACAGTTTCCGCCCAGAAACACCCACTTCCTGTCAATCACATTACGATCACCAGAACGAAGAAAAAACCTCGTAATGCCGTGAGTAAAATACCAAACTGCATAGCAAATTTACTTGGCGCAGTCGCACTGCGGACATTGCGCATGCGCATTAGCGACTATTCGCTCCGTTGCGACAAAAAAATAACGAGCGAACAACTCGGAATGACCCCCTTTGTATATTAAACAAAGTTTGTGTACACTGAGCCATCAAAAAACAAAGTTTTCACTATCTCACTCTCGCTCAAAAAAGTTGGTATTTTGGAATATTCCGTATTTCGGAATATTTGGATATGGGATACTCAACCTGTATTATGTTTTAGGAATGGCTACTTGAGATGATGGAATTCATTATAGCATGGTGAGATATACTATATTTCACGTATTTTTTTTTTAAAAAGGAAAACAGGTTCCAGCCTGACGAGATTTTTTATGCGGATGTTTTTAATTCAAACAGGACTATGCTGAATTCTGTATATTTAGTGTCACCTGGGAACGGAGGCGAAACACGTGAGTTATATCACTGTCATTTTCAAGAAAGGTCAGTCATTCCTGAATTTATTGCTTAGTTTGTTTAGTTTGATTACCATTTTTGTTTACTATAATTTATGGTCAATCAGCTGAGCACACAACTGAATTTCTTCAACTCTTGGCATGCAGAGATTGCAAAGACATCCAACCTCTGTGTAAATGGCAGGTGTGTTCCGAGAGGGCAAGCATAGGTTAAGATGGCACTATAGCAGCACTGATGGTATATAGCAGGGGCAGATTCAGAACAAAATGACAGGGGTGGCACCATGATAGGGGAAGGCGGATAGGGGCAGTACGGATGGTGTAATGGTTAGCATTACTGCCTCACAGCACTGAGGTCATGGGTTCGATTCCCACAATGGCCCAACTGTGTGGAGTTTGTATATTCTCCCCGTACTTGCGTGGGTTTCCTCCGGGTACTCCGGTTTCCTCCCACAATCCAAAAATATACTTGTAGGTTAATTGGATCCCAACAAAATTAACCCTATCATGAATGTATGTGCGTGTACATGTGGTAGGGAATATAGATTGTAAGCTCCACTGGGGCAGGGACTGATGTGAATGGCCAAATATTCTCTGGAAAGCGCTGCGGAATATATGTGTGCACTATATAAATAACTGGTAATAAATAAATAAATAAATAATAATAATAAATAATAATAAGGCGGGGGGGGGGACTTTTGCGCACGCTCCTGGGAAGGTGGGTGTGGTCTCATAACAAGGGTTGTGGCGTTACAGTGCCATGCCAACAAGCCACAACCTAATTTTTATTATGCTATGGGCATGGAGTACAGGTCTGGTGGGTGACAGGGTGAGTATACAAGGACAGGTCTGGTAGGGGACAGGGTGAGTGTGCGGGGACAGGTCTGGTAAGGGACAGGGTGAGTGTACAGGACAGGTCTGATAGGGGCCAGGGTGAGTGTGCGGGAAAAGGTCTGGTAAGGGACAGGGTGAGTGTACAGGACAGGTCTGACAGGGGACAGGGTGAGTGTGCGGGGACAGGCCTGGTAGGGGAAAGGGTGTGTGTGCAGGGACAGGTCTGGTAGGGGACAGGGTGAGTGTGCAGGACAGGTCTGGTAGGGGACGGAGTGAGTGTGCGGGGACAGGTCTGGTAGGGGACGGAGTGAGTGTGCGGGGACAGGTCTGGTAGGGGACGGAGTGAGTGTGCGGGAACAGGTCTGGTAGAGGATGGAGTGAGTGCGTATATAGGGGGTATCACCTCATACAGGGCACACGGTATATAGGAATAGTATGGACAGGTATACAGGGGGAGTCACATCAGTACACATGGCACAGTTTATAGGATATAGGTGGCATGACATACAGCACATATGGGCAATGACACTATAGGCATATAGGGTGGTCTTACCCTGGCATAGGAGTCAGTCATATCATCCTCATGGACGTCATGACCGTGACCCGTTGCGGTGGACATGGGCGCCTTGGAGGCCAGAGCAGAGCTGGTGTGGAGAGTCTGCACGTGGGGAGAGAGCAGGAACCGGGCGGCCCCCGAAGAGCTGCAGCGCCCGCATACACAAGGGCATCGCCATGATCAGGCTGCCCTAACTGACAGCGACCACAGTGGGTACAGACAGCGGCGGGACCCGTCCACAGTAGTCCGGGCTGAGGGAATGTAAAAGGAGTGCCCCCAAATCACGGCCGTCGCCACGCTACTCCGCTCCGGCCAGCCCTGCTTCCTGGTGACATGCTATATTCATAATACAGTAGTTGCAGGGGCTGTAGGGACCGCAGGTTGCATGCGGCCCAAACAGCCCATGCAGCTACTGTATTATGAATATATCCTAAACGACAGGGGGGGCACGTGCCTGGGTGCCCCCCACCCTGAATCAGCCACTGGTATATAGCTACAAATAGCCCCACAAATAAGAGAGGGTTTAACTTGATCAAACCATATACAAATTAAGAAGTCTTGATTTTGGAATATTAGCAGCAATGTTCCATTAAACTACTTAATCGATGACCATCATCTGAGACAGATCTTAAAACATCTGAGATAAGAGCTAAGTATTCTAATTTGTTCTTGCTATTATTGTAACTGAGTTGCATGTTTTCATTGTTGTAACTTAGATAAATAAATACTTATCCTTTTTGATATGTGCTGTGTCAGTCTCCATATTTAACACATTGTATCCCAGAACCTGGTTGCTTGAATTAAATTTTTCAAACGACAACAACTGTTCTGTGGCTGTTGACCATATCAGATGGAGTCGTGAAAGAGCTGTCACTAATTTTGGGCAATTCTTGTAGACCCGACCAGATGTCAAAATGTTGTGTTGTTGACTCTTCTGCATAGCCGGTGGATCTCTTGGGCAAGCTCAGTTTATTACCTAGCAGCATCAGTTGCTGGAGAAACTGAAGAAAGAGACATTGTCTTTGTGTCACATGCCGCTTGAAATGACAACTTGCTCACCAGGAGCTCTTTACATCTTTTAAGATCTGTGTCCATTACAAAGAAAGACACAATGTACTACTTAAACCTAGGATCAAGTACGGCTGCCAATATATAGTGATCCGATTTCAAGATGCTGACAACCCTAGGGTCCTGGCAAAGCGAATAAGGGAGGATTTGATCTACAAATCTGACAAACTTAGCAAGATAGTTTCATTTCATCTCCTCCTTCAGTTTCTCAAGCTGTTTTTCCAAAAGTCTGATTAGGGGAATCACCTGACTCAAGCTGGCAGTGTCTGAACTCATTTCACAGGTAACTACTTCAATGGATTTCAGCACCTTGCACAACAAAGAAATTATCCACTGCACTGGGGTAAGGTAAATTCCCCCTCCTCTCCCTACTGTATGTCATGGTTCATTGTGCAACTTTAGATGACTCTTTGCTCTTTCTCCATACACTGAAGTAAATACATTAATGGGTGGATTTCCACCATGTTGCTACCTTTTGCTTCAGCTGATGGCAGGGCAAATTGAACTGTTTTTCAGGTGCTGCAAGCTTCAACATGCAGCTGCTGAATGCAAAAAATGTCCCCAAATTTTTCGGCCAGAGACAACATCTCCTGCATGCTCCTGTTTCTTAAAAAAATTATGAACCACCAAATGATTGTGTGAGAAAAGCATGGGATGTGTTGGAATTCCCCATGAGGATATTGTTGATGAAAATGTTTGCGGTGGAGTTGGCAGGTGCTTAGATCTAAGTGATAGAAGGGAGCTAGCTGACGCTGGACTGCTTGTTGGTGCTATCTTTTTAGCAAAAATTTGATTTTTGCTGTAAACTTTCATGAATCTGCTCAAATGACATAACAGGGAGGAGGAGCCTAGATGGTTAAGATCCCTACCTTTACTTACTGTGGATTTACAAACACTACAGATGTCTTAACAATTGTTGTAAGGATTTGGGTTAAAATACATGCAAAAGAGGTGGATTTTTTTTTGTCTTATTCCTGGGCAGTGGCCCTTTTCTTATCATGGTCAATAGCAGCTTCCACAGGTGTCCAACTTACACAAACAACATCCTCATCAACAACATCCTAATCATTAATATCCTCATTAGTGCAAGTGTCAGTTACACAAATATTTCCCTCATCCTGTTGCACTCCCACAGTAGCATAATATAATTTCTATATCGGGCTTGTCAGCATGTTGACTTGTGCTGTTCAGCTCCACATTTGCATAGTGTGCAGAAATGGCGGAAGGAGGCTCTTCTTCGAGTGCAGTGTTGGAAAGGTCAGGCTCATACATTGCGATCGCGGACATACTTAGACTCTCCTCAGGGATTTGAGACAATTCTTAATCTGAACACACAGTTGTTTCCTCTGCCTTAGTGATTTTCATTTTTCTCACACCTCTTCTAGACTCCGAGTGAGAAGGGCCTACATTGTCATTAGAGACAGAAGACGATGCCTCACTTACATCCAACCACTCATAAGTTATCCTTTCCTTGCCACTTCATGTGGTAAATGGTATGTTGACAATTTTGTTTTTCTGTAGCAACTTTCCCTTTATTAGAGGTGTTTTTCTCATTACCATTGTAAAATATTGGTTCTTTGATTTTAGATAGCCTGCCTTAACACTTCTATGTCCCTGGGCATCGGCTTTACTATATGACGTTAAAGGATCATGACTGGTGGCAGCAGCTGCAAAGCTAGTACTTAGTTGCCGCTCCAGCTGTTGTATCTATTGATTGTCATGATGCATATCGATGCACTGCACAAATATTACGGCAGTAGCCTTGACTGGACCCACTGACCAGTAGACAAGGTAGCACAGGCTTCCTGTGTTGGTTGAACACACACACAATGCTTTCTAATAAAAATAGAAAATGTAATGGAGGTAGCCCTGACTGGACCTGTGTTGTCTGAACGCACAAACACAGTGTTTTGTAATAAAAACAAAACATATTTTTATTTTTTGTTGGATGAAATAGACAACATCGTTGCACTGCACAAGTATTACAGCAGTGACCCTTGACTGGACCCACTGACCATTACACAAGGTAGCACAGCCGTCCTGTGTTGGCTGAATGCACACAGAGTACTTTCTAATAAAAATAAAAAATAAAAACTTTTTTTTTTGGGGGGGGGAGGGGCAACAGACAACACTGTTGCACTACACAAATATTACAGCAGTGGCCCTTGACTAGACCCACTGACCATTAGACAAGGTAGCACAGCCTTCCTGTGTTGGCTGAATGCAAACCAGATGAAAAAAAAGTTTTCACCCGCAATAAAACATCAGGAGCAGGAAACGGGTGTTTTCGCGATTTTTTTCCAATGTTTCATGATTTTTTTATTGGGGTATCCAGTTAGATTCCCGTGACAATATATTTTTTCTCCTGAAAACACACAGGTTCAATGAAACATGTGCGTTTTTGCCACCGCAGCCTGAAAAGCCGGCATTTACAGGGAATTTTGCTTCCCCTGCCTGAGGCAGGTGAAACATAATCCCTGATAATCTGTGGCAACGCCTCCAGTCAGTGTCCAGTGCCTGCTGCAGCCGGGGAGTGCAGGGACGGCGACCGGAAGCCAGCACTCAGCCCCGTGGACCCATGTCTCACCCTCTTTCCGGGCCAGGCGGGGGTTATGTGAAGGGGGTGGAGGCAGACCTGGAAATGTCGAAGGACAGCCGGAGCATGGGAGCAACCAGGGCTAGCCAATGGCCAGTGCACCTATAAACCATTGCAATTTCGGAAGCAAACAGGATAACCCCACATGACATCCTTACCCGCGGTAATGTACCACAGGTAATTGGATATCCCCCTTGGCAGGGGTTAAAGTGTGGGGGGGGGGCGAGGTGGAATTTAGTTCCACCACCTGTAATGGTAGGGGGAACTAGTTCCACCTCCTCCATTGCCCTGCACAGTAATTCCAATAGAAAAGTCGGCCCCATCACCTACGTCAATCGATTATGCAGGCGGTGCTAGTGTTACTGATGAGCTGCAGCCACCTCCATCTTACTCAGGTCCTGGTGGCTTCATGGTCCTCCTCCATCTACAGCCCACCCCTCCTGGTACTCACACACGCTGTGTCTGTTGGACAGCATTCATCCCCTCCTCAGGTCCCAGTGGCTTCCTTTTCCAGCACGATGTATGTGATGTCATGCTGTCACCACTGCTGAAGGGAAGAAGAGCCATGAAGAGGAGGAGGCCCTGTGCATATTGAAGATAAGATGAGATGGGGATGGAGGGAAAAGAGAGATGGGGAAGCTGCTGGAGGGATATATGACATGGAGCTGCTGGAGGGACACAGGTGGTGAGTTGCTGGAGTGACAGAGGCAGAGATGTGTATAATGGGCACTACTATGGGCATTATGTGTATAAGTGGCACTACTGTGGTCATTATGTGTAAGGGGCACTACTACTGTGGGTATTATGTGTAAGGGGCACTACTACTGTGGTAATTGTGTATAAGGGGCACTACTGTGGGCATTATGTGTATAAGCAGCACTACTGTGGTCATTATGTGTAAGGGGCACAACTTCTGTGGGCATTATGTGTAAGGGGCACTACTACAGTGGGAATTGTGTATAAGGGGCACTACTGTGTGCATTGTATATAATGAGCACTATTGTGTGGCATAATGTGTCTAAATGGTACCATTGTGTAACATAACATGAATAAAGAGCACTACTAAGTGACATAACCATAATAAGCGGCATTACTATGTGGTGTATACAGGGCCGGACTAAGGCTGGTGGGAGCCCCGGGCAACCACTAAAAATTGCAGCCAAAGAACCCCCCATGCATGGGCACGTCGGCGGGCACTCGCACACTCACACACATACACACAATCACACACACACACACACACACACACACACACACACACACACACACACACACACACATACATACTCACCCACATACGGAGCAGCAGCTTCACAGCAGCGCACGACGGCGGCTCAGTCAGTGGCTCGCGGGGTAGTGAAGTGAAATCCCGCGAGACACTGACTGAGCCACCGGTGTGCATTACTGACTCACTCGTTAGGGGCCCCCGCACAGACAGCGTGTAAAATCGGATCAGTCTCTGTCAGCAGCCGCCAAGGAGCTCCGTGTACATGTAGCCCTTTAAAACATAAAAATAAATAAAGGCTCATGAGGAGATACAGAAGGATAACTGTTCCCTGATAATTACCTTTTATATATATATATATGTATATATACTTTTTACCTAATGCCTGTGTAAATATATGAAATATATTCCAGATGTTTAAGGTAACACTTGTAATGTGTATATAATAGAGGGTTGATGGTGGTGAATATGTAAATTAAGTAGTAACTATTGTAATGGGTAATGTGGCACAGTGGCACGAGCAGGACTAGAGAGACTCTTCGAGAAGCCCCTCGTGCTGAGTAGGGGGTGCCCGTATGAGGAGAGCCGTTGAGGGGAGTGCGAGGGAGCAGCGGCGTGAGAGGACAGAGCTGACAGTACGAGAACGGGGAGAGCTGACGGAGTCGCCGCTGCGGAGAGAGGGGAAGGGAGATTACTGACCGGGATCCGAGGCGGTAGTGAACCCGGACCAGGAGGACTGGACTGCGGCCACAGGAGCAAGGGGGAGCACCGCTTGGAAGATAGGCGGAGATCCGGCTGACGACGACGCTGAGGAGAAGCGGAGGGACTCAAGAACGGAGGAGCAGCGGCTGACGAGACGCGGACGGGAGAGGAGTGTGGAAGCAGCGATCGGTGTACTCGGAGCTGGTGACCCGTGAGGAGACATCGCGCTAACACACCCACCATGCAGGGAGAGAGCTAATTACCGGAGGAGAAATTACTGTGTCCGGTCAGCTCCGATGATACAGGTTGAGTATCCCTTATCCAAAATGCTTGGGACCAGAGGTATTTTGGATATCGGATTTTTCCGTATTTTGGAATAATTGCATACAATAATGAGATATCATGGTGATGGGACCTAAATCTAAGCACAGAATGCATTTATGTTACATATACACCTTATACACACAGCCTGAAGGTCATTTTAGCCAATATTTTTTATAACTTTGTGCATTAAACAAAGTGTGTTTACATTCACACAATTCATTTATGTTTCATATACACCTTATACACACAGCCTGAAGGTCATTTAATACAATATTTTTAATAACTTTGTGTATTAAACAAAGTTTGGTTACATTGAGCCATTAAAAAACAAAGGTTTCACTATCTCACTCTCACTCAAAAAAGTCTGTATTTCGGAATATTCCGTATTTCGGAATATTTGGATATGGGATACTCAACCTGTAATAAAGAGACTGTGCCCTGGAGATAGCGATGCTGGCGGTGCCGTAAGAAACAGAAACCAGTACTCACAGCCTGCAGGGAAAGTCGGGAGTCCATGCCAGTGGAGTCTGCAGGGGAAGAGGAGAGCCAGCCCCTATAGTGATATATTGAGTTCAGACTGTATACCCCGTCCCCGGATGTGATACACACAAGGAGAAGCTGCCTGAGGTAGTTGGGGGACTGGCCATTGAGAAAGCAACCATATTGATCACTTAGCCCTGAGCTGGGGGAGGAGTGCTTGTCATGAGTGACAGAGACTGCTAAGGATAGAGAATATAGCCCATAAATAGACTTGTGTTCCCTCTAAGTATCTGTGTAAAATCTGTGCTGGCCATGAACTACACCGATACATTCTCACACCAGTAGTGCAGTGCGATAATATAAATAAAGGAGGATACCCTGTAACCCCCCATGGAATACTCCTTGTATTGCCACATACAATTGTGAAGTCAGCACGAGGGCTGAGGTACTGTATGATATTATACAAAGCGATTCTACACAGAGGAATGAGATACTTTTGCACTGGGGGTATCATTGTAGTTATCGCTGGCCCCTCGGACTGTATTTAACCTAATTATTCACCAGGATAGAGCTACTTAAGCGTTGGAAATTTATAAATAGTGGAGGAGATTCGAAGCAGATACACCTACTAGTATAGGGACGGAGGAAAACTCATAATCCCCAGGGATAAAAAGGATCGTCCTAGATGCAGCAAGAGACCGGTACCCTTCTCCTCTGTTGCCTGATACTGTACTCGAAAGCCGCCAAGATAAGATCATCAGGCCCACACTAGGCCATCGATAGGCCGCGATCAGTGGACTTAAAGTACTGTACATCATACTACTTCGGAACGGGTAAAACAGAGGATGTACCTATAGTTCCCTCTAATATTTAGAAACCCTACTAGTAATTCATTCATCCTAATGTGACGACTACAACAGGAGTAAATAAGGTAACTTGGGCCCCAACAGTGCACCAACGATAAACAAAGGGTATACCCAACCAGTGAAAAGTAGACGGTAGTGGGACACATACGGTTATTATAGCCGCATTTATAAGCTATCTGATAACCCCTGTAATAACAAGGTTTGTTGTATTGCATACAAGGTAACCATTTATGTATAGGAACATAAGTTGTTATAGGATACCATTATTTTATGTATTGATTTACAGTGAATATATGAATCTCTAATATACTGTGTAGATAAGGTAAGGGTTGGTTCATTCTATGAATAAAAGACTCTATGAATGTATTAAAGTCATATTAATAAATACTTACCAAGGACGTGAACAAATTCTCTCAGTCATCTGAACATCTGAATCTTAAAAACACCAGAGGAAACCAAGGTAAACCAAGACATTTAAATCCCAACCTATCTGTGAATCAGTATATATATAGCCCTACTGGCCACAGCTTTCCCAAGCAAGCCTGGGTTGGTATAAAGACTGCTTGGGTGGAGGCACTCTCATATGGAAATAGTAACCTCGGTATTGCATAAATAGGGAGCAACTAAGGGTTACATACACTCTGTACACGGAGCTCCTCGGCGGCTGCTGAGGGAAACTGCTCCGATTTATAATGCAGTGTGTGGGGGCCCCAAATGTGTGGGACCCCAGGACGGCCGCCCTTTTCGCCCCTAGGGTAATCCGGCTCTGGGTGTATATATGAATCAGCAGTGCATCATGCGGTGTAATGTGAATAAGATTGTTCTACTGTATGGTGTAATTTGAATTGGGGGTACTATTGTGTGACAATGCTGCTTCTTTGTGAGATCAAGTCCCTTTATAAATTATGGGAAGTAGGGCACTAATTTATAGTTTGCAGGGGGGTGCCAAAAACACTAGCACCGGCTGCTCTGCTTAATGGGGGTAATTCAGAGTTGATCACAGCAGCAAATTTGTTAGCAGTTGGGCAAAACCATGCACACTGCAGGTGTGGCAGATATAACATTTGCAGAGAGAGTTAGATTTGGGTGGGTTATATTGTTTCTGTACAGGGTAAATACTGGCTGCTTTATTTTTACACTGCAATTTAGATTTCAGTTTGAACACATCCCACCCACATCTAACTCTCTCTGCACATGTTATAATTGCGCCCCCCCCCCCCCCCCCCCCCGACTGCACATGGTTTTGCCCAACTGCTAACAAATTTGCTGCTGCGATCAACTCTGAATTAGGCCCAATGTGAGGGGGGGTGTTAGGTTTTGGGTTAAATGGGTTCCACCACCTCTCCAGGACCACTTTAAGCCCTGCCCCTTAGTGTCAGTGATAGGGACACTGACCAGTAGTGACAACCACAATGGCACAGACACAGCCTCATACCCTCCAACATTTTCCACATAAAAATCGGTACAAATTAGAAAAAGGGGTGTGGCCACGGGTAAAGGGGGCCCCTTTTCCTATACTTTCAATGAAGTTTGGAGAGCCAAAAATTGGTACAGACCATAAAAAAAAGGTACGGTACCTGTTAAAAAGGTACAGTTGGAGGGTATGCAGCCTTTTGTTTTAAAGACAGTGTGCAACCGATTTTTTTGCTCACTGAGGGCCAGATGCATCATCGCTTGGAAAGTGATAAAATGGAGAGTGAAAAAGTAGCAGCCAATCAGGTCCTAACTGCCATTTTTCAAACACAGCCTGTGACATGGCAGTTAGAACCTGATTGGCTACCACTTTTCTTTCTCCATTTTATCACTCTCCATGCGATGATGCTTCTAGCCCACAATCTCCATAGAAAGTATAGGAAAGGGGGCATAGTCACGCCCATTTTCCCTGTGGCCACGCCCCTTTCCCTAATTTGTACCAGTTTTCGTGTGTTCAATGTTGGAGGGTATGCTACAGTAGCTGTTGCTAGCTAACTAACTTTCACTGAGAGCCCTGCCTACACTACCTACTCCATTGAATCTCACTCATGAAATGGCGCCCAAACACGGGGAGGGACATTTATATGCGATCCAAAACATGTGAGATGACAATAGGAAGATGACATTTTGCCTTTTTTTTGGTACGCGAGTCAGGCGGGAAAACCTGAGCCGGACTCAGATCCCTATTGGATCCCCTATGTTCGGGTGGGACTGGTTCTCAGTAAACCAGACCCGCTCATTTCTAGTATAAACTGATCAGTTATAGATATTACAATTATTAGTATTTTTATTCATATTACGGTTTTTGTGGCATTAAATAAACATATAATAATTTTTTTACAGAATCTACCCATATTTGACATACACTAAATTCCCTGACATATTGTAGGTAACCTATCATTAATATTAGATTTGGTACTGCATAATATTGAAATTATCCAATACCCATCTCACATACAGTATAATGGATTATGTATGTTTCTAAACAGTGAGATAGGCAGGTAATTCCTATATTTAATTAAAGGCTGTGATTAGGAACCCATTTTTTTTTCTTTTTAAAGCACCTGATATATAGCTAATTTTCTCTTTGAATAATTATTTATAATTATGACCACTTACCTTGTCATCCTCTAATCACTCAATCACTGAAAGTGTTGTAAAAATGCTGAGAGTTTTTGCCTTCTATTTTTCTACCTTTCTATTATGATATCAGTCAGTCAGACAGTGTGACTCATGTAACAGTACAGTTTTACCTGGAGAGGGAAAATAGTCATTTTATATGTACTCTATAGAAATTAATTTGCTGTGCTCTATGAATTGGAGCACACATGTACAGTAAAGAGTTATATCACCACTGTCCCTGCATACAAAATAATAAAGTAATAAAAATTGACAATTGCGCTTACACTGTTGGCAGAATACATGTAGGGCCAAATGTAATAGACTGAGAGTTTCAGAAAGTGAGAGGTTTGGTAAGGTTTTTCAGTTTTATTTAAAGTGGCAATCATTTACACAACAAAACCAGGTTGATCTTGCTGTGTAAATGATTGCCACTTTAAAAAAAACTGCAAAACCTTACCAAACCTCTCAATTTTTGAAACTCTCACTCTATTACATTTGGCCGATACGCTTAGCATGGACCTCCTAGTTGATAGGATGAACAACCTTCATTTTCACAAAATATACAACAATTCTTTTCATTCACTTTGAAAACGAAACCAAATTGAATCCTTTGAATGAAATCCAATAATAGGGCAAATAAACTGAAAAAGAAGAAGGAACACAATAGTGCAGACACCCAAAAGCACAGGAAACTGTTTAATGGTTTAGATTTTGCACTCACAAACATTGGAGGTGATTCCGAGTTGTTCGCTCACAAGCTGCTTTTAGCAGCATTGCACACGCTAAGCCGCCGCCTACTGGGAGTGAATCTTAGCTTATCAAAATTGCGAACGAAAGGTTCTCAAAATTGCGAATAGAAATTTCTTTGCAGTGTCTGAGTAGTTCGACACTTACTCTTCCAGTGCGATCAGTTCAGTCAGTTTCGTTATTGGTTTGATGTCACAAACACACCCAGCGTTCGCCCAGACACTCCTCCGTTTCTCCAGCCACTCCCGCTTTTTCCCCAGAAACGGTAGCGTTTTTTCACACACTCCCATAAAACGGCCAGTTTCCGCCCAGAAACACCCACTTCCTGTCAATCACATTACGATCACCAGAACGAAGAAAAAAACGTGTAATGCCGTGAGTAAATTTCCTAACTGCATAGCAAATTTACTTGGTGCAGTCGCAGTGCGAACATTGCGCATGCATAATTAGCGGAAAATCGCTGCGATGCGAAGAAAATTACCGAGCGAACAACTCGGAATGACCACCATTATTATTAAGAAGCTATATGTATTCATCCCAACAGTGTAAGCGCAATTGTACATTTTTATTACTTTGTTTGTGATCTTGTATGGAAAAATAGTGACATTTCCCTAAAGTGTATATGCTGCTACAATACACTGTTTAATCAGCGCAGATAACATAGAAATTTATTTTTCTGTGCGTACAAAATAAGATGTGAGGGTTTAGGTACAAAATACCAGTGGTTAGAATCCCAACAGCAGAATCCCGATGGTCACATCCGAGCTGTCAAAATGCCGAGAAAAATGTGCATTATGGAGTGAGAGTTGGAAGCAAAGCAAAAAGCAAGTAACTCTGCACCTTGGCAAAACAAGGTTGCCATGCAGGTGGGGCAGCTGTAACATGGGCAACACATTTAGAATCAAGAGGGGTTTGTCCAAATTCAGATCTCAGTGATATAACCAGAGGGTTCCTCAATCATCCTCTAGCTTTCTGAACTCTCTCTGGTACCAGGGGCGCTTCTAGAGAGGAGGCCCTTGTGCACTCTCCGTCTGGGCCCTGTACTCTGTAGTCGGCAGCGCTGAAGACTCTGAGCAGTAGGGTCACAAGTGCGCATGCACAGATCTCTGGGGAAATGGCGCGGTGTCCATTTCCCAGAGATTTCCTTACTGCGCATGCGCAATTCTCCTGAAAAAATGGCAACCGTGCCATTTACGGGAGATTTGCTTAGAGATGCTGCCACCAGCAGGGGACTCTGGTGAGGTGAGTATTTAAAAAATGGGTGCAGTGTGTGCAGTGTGGGCCCCCCTGGACCCCGGAGACCCGTGTGTACCGCACACACTGCACCTATTGGGTACCAAGAGTTACAGGCTACATGTAATATATAAACAGGAGTAGCTATGATATACCTGCAAATACAAGTGTAGCCTCACTACCTGCATGAGTGGGCTCTGGGCTGGCATATCATTATCATATGAGAGGTTCTGAGGTATATAAAAGGCCCTGGTCTGGCATATAAAGGCATGAGTAGACACAGAGGCAAATAATATATAGGGCATAAGGTGGCTCTGAGTTGTATAAAGGGACATGATGGAGCTCTAAGGTAGAGAAAGAGGCATGAGGCATATAAGGGCATGAGGGGGCTCTGAGGCATTTATAGCGGAATTAGGCCCTCATTCAGCTTCAGGTGCAAAAGTCTGAACATTGCAAACAGTGATTTTCGACTGTCTGCACATGCGCTGTGGCCGCACAGTTTGTATGTGGACTTTCAGATTGCGATCGCATCTCGGAAGAATGCGATCGCATCTCAGAAGAATGTGATCGCGACTTGATTAACAAGAGCGAACTTCAAGGGGTGGCGATGCGGTGTTAGGGGGAGTGGTCAAGACACGTTTTAAGGGTGGCTGCGTGATGTTACACGTGGCTGCCGTGGGGGAAAACATGGTGAAGGTGAGCCTGCATATGCAGCCATGCTGCGTATGCAGGGGGGGGTTAGCGGTAATCCCAGTGGTCATGATGCCTGTGTTGCGTTCACATTTTTTAAATATGATTGCAGCACTGGGCAGCACTTTTTCGATTTACTGTAGTAGAATCTGCTACTGAAGTTGAATGAGTGCCTTAAGAGATTCTGAGACATAATGGGGCACAAGGGTGCACTTTATTAGATCAGTTGGAAAATGGCCTGAAATTTGACAAGGTTGTAACCTGGCTGATGTTTTGTCCACATTTCCATTCGGAAATTAAAAGGTTGTAACTAAGGGCCTAATTTAAGGTTGAATGCAAAATAAAATGTTCCCCTAATGGGCAAAAATATGTGCACTGCAGGTGGGTCAGATACAGTATAACATGTGCAGAGAGAGTTATATTTGGGTGGGTTACATACCCTCCAACATTTTACACATAAAAATCGGTACAAATGTGAAAAGCCCCTTTTCCTATACTTTCAATGGAAGTTTGGAGAGCCCAAAATTGGTACAGACCATAAAAAAAGGTACTGTGCCTGCCAAAAAGGTACACTTGGAGGGTATGGGGTTATATTGTTTCTGTGCAGGGTATATACTGGCTGCTTCATTTTTACACTGCAATTTAGATTTCAGTTTGAACACACCCCACCCAAATCTAACTCTCTCTTCACATGTCATATCTGCCCCACCTACAGTGCATATGGTTTTGCCCATTAGAGGAAAATTTTATTTTAATAATTTTCTATATTGTAGATTAATACTGAAGACATCACAACTATGAAAGAACGCATATGTAATTATGGTGTAAACAAAAAGTATTATCTATCAATCAGCTTCATGAGGTAGTCTCCTGGAATGGTTTTCCAACAGTCTTGAAAGAGTTCCCAGAGGTGCTGAGCACTTGTTGGCTGCTTTTCCTTCACTCTGCGGTCCAATTCATCCCAAACCATCTCAATTGGGTTTAGGTCGGGTGATTGTGGAGGCCAGGTCATCTGACGCAGCACTCCATTACTTTCCTCAAGTAGCCCTTACATAGCCTGGAGATGTGTTTGGGGTCATTGTCTTGTTGAAAAACAAATGGTGGTCCCAGTAAGCGCAAACCAGATGGGATGGCATGGCGGTGCAGAATGCTGTGGTAGCCATGCTGGTTAAGTGTGCCTTGAATTTTGTATAAATCACCAACAGTGTTACCAGCAAAGCACCCCCACACCATCATACCTCTTCCTCCATGTTTCATAGTAGGAACCACACATGCAGAAACCATCCGCTCACCTTCTCTGCGTCTCACAAAAACACGGCGGTTGGAACCAAAAATTTCAAATTTGGACTCATAAGTGCAGATTTCCACTGGTCTAATGTCCATTTCTTGTGTTTCTTGGCCCAAACAATTCTCTTCTTCTTCTTGTTGTTCATCCTCAGTAATGGCTTCTTCGCAGCAATTCGACCATGAAGGCCTGATTCACGCAGTCTCCTCTGAACAGTTGATGTTGAGATTTGTCTGCTACTTGAACTCTGTGAAGAATTTATGTGGGCTCTAATCTGAGGTGCTGTTATGTAGCGGTTTCTGAGGCTGGTAACTCTAATAAACGTATCCTCTGCAGCAGAGGTTACTCTTGGTCTTCCATTCCTGGGGCAGTCCTCATGAGAGCCAGTTTCATCATAGCGTTTGAAGGTTTTTGCAACTGCACTTGAGGATACTTTCAAAGTTCTTGAAATTTTCCATATCGACTGACCTTCATGTCTTAAAATAATGATGGACTGTGGGGTGTCCGCTGTGTACTAACCCTACCTCTGCACAACACAACTGATGGTCTCAAACACATTAAGAAGGTAATTCCACAGATTGACTCTTGACAAGTCACAACTGTTAATTCAAAACCAGCCAAGATTGTGCAATGCTGTCATCAAATCAAAAGGGTGCTACTTTGACGAATCTAAAATATAAAACATATTTTAATTTGTTTAACACTTTTTAGTTTACAACATAATTTCATATGTATTCTTTCATAGTTTTGATGTCTTCAGTATTAATCTACAATATAGAAAATAATTAAAATAAATAAAAACCAGTGAATGAAAAGGTGTGTCCAAACTTTTGACTGATACTGTAACTTCTTCAATATCTTCTGGTTGCCTGCCCGCAGCTCCCCTGCTCTGTCACAGTGGTGCAGTCCTGTGTGATGTCATGACGTCATACACTGCAATAAACAAAAAACTTTATAGAACCAGTAACCATTGGTGCAATAAAGCTATAACAACTCCCCCGATGGAACCCATACCTGCTGGCACCCCCTGTAGGCTGGGTGGCAGTCGCAATAGGCCACCTATGTCTAGGACAGGCCCTGATTTTAGTATCCAGTAGAAATCTGCTTAAACACTTAACTATTGTATGGAAAGTTCTTGTTTATAAGCATGTCTGATTTACAACCAGCTCATTGTATTCAACACATCTACAACATATCTGGAAAAGGAAGAAACTGTATTACTATGTCTTGATGTATTCTTAGAAACTGTCAGAATACAGAGAAACAACTGTATTTTATGCAGCACTAAAAAATACAAACCATAAATTTGAAACCATGTCGTTTGGATTTATGTTCTGTATAAAATGAATTGCCCATGGCTAGCATTATGCAACTTTTATGGACTGAAAACATTTTATGTCACATACAAACTGTTGAAAATAGAATTTTGTTTACTATTTTAGACAACAAATAGATTATTAGATTAGCCTTTTTTACTGTCTTTGTGTTAAACTGCAAGGTAAGTCATGTACAGTATGTCCCTGAAAAGATTGAGATGGTCATTCCATGTACCACAATGGAATAGATATGCATGTATTCATCAGAAGACCAACAGCGGCATCCCAATGGTGAGAATCCCGACAGGGGTTCAGTAAGTGTACTTACCCTCCCTCCCACCCCCCTAACCCCACCTTCCTGCAGCCTAACCCTAATATCCTACCCCTATCCCTCCCTGTTGGTGCTTAACCCTAACTGCTCCTCCCCACAGCATAACCCTAACCCTCCACCCCCCATAGGTGGTCATTCCGAGTTGTTCGCTCGCAAGCTGCTTTTAGCAGCTTTGCACACGCTAAGCCGCCGCCTACTGGGAGTGAATCTTAGCTTATCAAAATTGCGAACGAAAGATTAGCAAAATTGCGAAAAGACACTTCTTAGCAGTTTCTGAGTAGCTTCAAACTTACTCGGCATCTGCGATCAGTTCAGTGCTTGTCGTTCCTGGTTTGACGTCATAAACACACCCAGCGTTGGCCCAGACACTCCTCCGTTTCTCCAGCCACTCCCGCGTTTTTCCCAGAAACGGTAGCGTTTTTTCACACACTCCCATAAAACGGCCAGTTTCCGCCCAGAAACACCCACTTCCTGTCAATCACACTACGATCACCAGAACGAAGAAAAAACCTCGTAATACCGTGAGTAAAATACCTAACTGCATAGCATATTTACTTGGCGCAGTCGCAGTGCGAACATTGCGCATGCGCAGTTAGCGGAAAATCGCTGCGATGCGAAGAAAAATACAGAGCGAACAACTCGGAATGACCCCCATAGTTCAGTAATACCCCTTACAGACCTCTAATGCTGGGTCGCTGTTGGGATTTGTACACAGGCACATCCTAGGTGCAACCTGGCTTAGAACCATTTCAGACTGGCGGGTCTGACCCAGCTTATATCACAATATCCTGAGTTGCTGCGAGTTCAAGTGCAATAACACGAGATATTGGTGGTGGTCTGAAAAGGGTATAACAGTTCATTAAAATATAGGAAAATGCCCTCAAAAACAAGTCTTTGATTGCAAAGTCCAAATGTAAGAGCTTATGATTTGATGGCACTGACATGATTTAGCAATATAGCCACCTGGAAATAACCACTTAACTGACAATTTTTTTTCTCACAAATCACTCGGAATATCAGGAACAACAGAAACATCATGACCATCACAACATTAATTTTAACAGCCACGCAGCCACCAGGTACACACTGGGGGGGAGGGGGTTAATTTACATTTCCCCAGCAGCTGCTATCATCTGCAGGCGCCAGGTGGGGGGTCCTGCCGTACTGACCAATCAGCAGTGATTGGCAGCACAGCAAACACTAGGGGAGGGTACAGAGAGGCAGAGGGACTACCGGAAGTTTCATTTCCCTGCAGCTGCACACGCTGTTTATCTGACTGGTCGCAACATGTGTGACAAGATCAGATAAGGCACATTTTCTGGTGTGGACGTGTGGCCCCCCACCAAAAGAACCTTCTCCCCTTGTGCACCTTCCCCTACTGAATACAGCCCTGGCTGGACACTATTAATACTACAGCAAGGAAGACTGGAAGTAAAAAAGGTACGGCTATCAAGAATACAGAGTATACACACCATCACACTTATAAACTGATTTATAATCTCCAAAGGAGGATCACATTCGCATCTGATGTGACCATGCCAGGCAGGTGGTTAAAGAGGTAATTTGTTTTAAGGCAAAACCAACCTAGTTTTGCTTTACAATGAATTGCTGTTTTACATCTAATGTAGCAGCTACAGTAAATGAAAGAGGGTGGTGGCGCGGTGCGTGTAGTGCCTGCTGCCGTGCAGGTGTAGGTTCACCACTTACCAGGCGCCGCACTCTCTCACCTTCAGGTACCGGAACCTTCAACGGACCTGGAAAATCTTCAGTCGGACCCGGACACGATGACCTAGGAGGAAGGAGATTGCTGAGTGCCGTTCTCCTGACTGTGGACCGAAACGCCCTCCGGAACCGAGGAAAATGCTCTCTCGGGCTAGGTGAGGGTCATCCCCGGCGTACGCCTCAGAGCCCGAATTTCACCTATTGGCACTCTCGCACCAGGTGGAAATTCTACGTTGCACCGGCGTGCAAGGCTCGCCGTTCGCCCTGAAGGAAGGGAGACAGATAGGGACAAACACAGAAGGAACACACAGACAGATGTTACTCACCATCCTACGTCTTGTACTCCGATCTTCTCCACTTACAGGTCCCTGTAAGGAGGCAAAGAGAGAAACAGCCGTGCAGGGCCTAACTCTAACCTAGTGTGCATCCGCTACACTAGCTACATGAACAAAGCCCTCAAACTGGCTCAAGTGTGGGTGGTGCAACACAAACTATGCACAAACTCTAAACAACACTTTGCCCTGCACGGTAACAACACACATATCAGAGTACACCATCAAACGGTGCTGTTCCTTTAAATCCCTACCTACCGCTGGAAGGGGGTGGGCGCCACACAGCCTGCCC
This sequence comes from Pseudophryne corroboree, assembly GCF_028390025.1. Taxonomy (NCBI): domain Eukaryota; kingdom Metazoa; phylum Chordata; class Amphibia; order Anura; family Myobatrachidae; genus Pseudophryne; species Pseudophryne corroboree. Next base: position 319,768,336 of record NC_086446.1, on the reverse strand, counting down.
ACCTCCTGTACCCTCCCTTATGTGGGGCTCAGGCCAAGCAAGCCTGCCTACCTAAACACCCTGGGGTGTACTGGGCCTAGTGCCCAGTACCACCTGTATTCACCTTCAGGGGAACTGCTTATTTATTGGGCCTAGCGCCCACTATTTGCGCATGGGCCCGTCATTACCCACGGGCCTAGCGCCCGCCTAACTCGTTACTCGTTGGGTAACCTGGGCCTAGTACCCAGCGTCACCTTATATTCACCTAATTGGCCAAAATACACTAGGGCCTAATGCCCTCTAATGCCCCACAGGCCTAGTGCCCGATGTGCCCCTCGGGCCTAATGCCCGCCTACTGCACCATTGAGGTGGCTTGGGCCTAATGCCCAAACCACCTAGTCAAATGGTGGCCCCAACCTCCTATCTGCGCCCCAGGCCTAGTGCCTGATTTGTGCCCCCGGGCATAATGCCCGTCCCTGATGTTCTAGGGAGGAAAGGAGAGAGGGTGGAAGTAGCCTCACTGAGGCCTCACCTGATCCGGGGGTCTCCCGCGCTCTCTTCTGCCGCTGACCCATCCTGGCCAGCGGAGCCTCCTCCGCTCTTCAGCGTCCAGCCGCCGCTGGACATCTTCCTTCTGCAGGCCGACGTCTTCTGGCCTCTTCAGCGGCCACTGGAGCTCCTCTTCAAACAGCCGTCGTCTTCTTCTCCTCGTGGCGTCTTCTCTCCTCTCCCGCCCTTCTTCTTCCGCGCTCCTCCGCGCGCCCGGCCTCTTCGGCTCCCGTCCGGCGTCTGACGTCAGACGCCGGGGGCGGGGCCTGTGACGCGGCAGCTCCGATTGGCTCGCCGCGCCCGTCTCTGATTGGCCGCCGCTCCGGGAGCCGCGATTGGCTCCCGGAGGGCGCCAACATTTGAACGCCTCCGCAGCCTCCGGTCCGGTGCAGGGAAAAGTGTAATCCCTGCACCGGACACCCGCCGCTCCTGCACACTGACAGGCGCTAGGGACAGACAAGCTGTCCCAGCGCTGTCAGAGACGCCCTCCCGCAGGGGACACTGATCCCCTGCGTGCTGTAGCTGGGATGTGTCCTGGGGAACAGGACACATCTCCACATTTCCCCCCTCTTTTTCCTTTGTAGTCCCTACAAAGGTCTCCACGACGTCCATCGTCCGCGGGTCAGGGAATTCCGAGGTCCCTCCAGCTAGGTTGTGTTCGAGGGCCCAGCCCGGAAAGACCGTGACCCCACATCCTTCCTCCTCCAGCTCCGGGTTCCTCTTCTTACCTCCTGACCTCCATCGGCAGATCCTCTGGGGGAGTGGCATCTCCTCATGGTCGCTCGACGTGGGCCACCAAGGGGAATCTTCCTCCACGGGGACAACAGTCACCCACTCTTGACCTCCCATATCGTCTGGGGCATCATCCCTGTCTTCAGGGTGTGGTACCGACCACCACCCAACAGCGGAATCCTCCGGGGTATCCATTTCCTCCCGGGCAACAACCACCATCTGTTGCTTCTCCTCGTGGGGCATCTCCAAAGGTCCCATGTCTTCCTCTGGAACGGGTCCTCCCACGGCATCACGATCCTCTCCCCGTACCTCCGTCCAATTCGGCATTTCCGGCAGGTTTTCTTGCTCCAGGACTATCTCCTCCTCTTCACGGAGGGCAATCAGCTGGTAGCACGACTCCACCCGATCCTGCCAGTCACTCTCGTCGGCACTTCCGATGCCAGAGTCGTCCTCCATCGGTTCTTGGAGGGATTCGTCGGCGGACATCTCACCGTAGTCCGAGTCCTCCTCCACCGATACCTGGACTAGGGGATTATTTTCCTCCTCAGCGTACTTCTTCTCTTCCGCTGGCATCTTTACTTCCTCAGCGTACTCCTTCGCTTCCGCTGGCATCTCTACTTCCTCAGCGTACTTCTTCGCTTCCGCTGGCATCTCTTGGTACCCAGGACACACCTGTTCCGCACGTCCTGGTCGTGGACGGTTCCAACGCGGGGAGATTCCGGACATCCTCGTCACTGGGTCTTCACGCCTTTCCTCACAGCGTGGTTTCTTCTCCTCCCAGTCGTCCACCTCCGCCTTATGCGGGAAAGGATCCTTCGTTACTGGGGTCGCCTTCTTGGGACAGAGTAGGTCCACGGCATCTTCCCAGGGACACTCATTGGCCTAATGTCCTGATCGCCGACACTTCCAACAAGGGAGGGTCACTGCCACTTTCTCCAAGACGGGTTCCTTGGCCACCTCCTTCACTGAGGGATCTTTACCCGTTGGTTCCGGCTCAGAGGAAATGGGCACCTGCAAACTAACTTCAAGCAGGGTCTTCCGCTCCATTTCTCTGGTTTTCTCCTCCCATCTCTGGGCACGACCATCCGCAATCATCCGGTCTTCACTCCACGGACAATCGGGAAGCTCATGTCCCCTAGCCTCGCAGAGCGCGCACACGGGCTCTGCAGCCACCCGGTCCCAAAGTTGCTGACGAGACTCCGTCAGCTGCTTCACCGTGGCTTCGTAGTCTGTCCTGTCCTCAGTCCATGGACACTCCGGGAGCCGATGTCGGGGATCTCCACAGCTTTCACACTGGAAATCAACCTTGTCTTGGCTCCATTCTTCATCCCAGGGACAACTGTTATGCTCATGCCCGTAGTTTCCGCAGAGCAAACACCAGGACTCTTTATTCGCTTGGCCCTTCCAACGTCTTCGGTCCGCTTCCTGGACCACCTTCTTTGGGGATGTCTCTCGCCAAGTACATTCCTCGGCAAAGTGTCCCGTTTGCCGACATTTCATGCAGGGCGTCACAGCAGCTTTCTTGCGCCCCTTCTCCCGGCGCTCTTCCTTTTCACGCTGGACCGACCGCTGCACCATCTTCAGGAGGTCTGTCCCAGACACCGTCACCCAGTCGCTCTGGTCCGCACACATCCGTGGTGGGTCTGTTCCAGAGCCGTCCGCAGGGAGGTCTTCTTGGGGACGTTCCACATCGTGTCCGCGGTCCTTGATCCTGCCGACTACGTCAAAATGTAAGAGGGTGGTGGCGCAGTGCGTGTAGTGCCTGCTGCCGTGCAGGTGTAGGTTCACCACTTACCAGGCACCGCACTCTCTCACCTTCAGGTACCGGATTCTTCAACGGACCTGGAAAATCTTCAGTCGGACCCGGACACGATGACCTAGGAGGAAGGAGATTGCTGAGTGCCGTCCTCCTGACTGTGGACCGAAACGCCCTCCAGAACCGAGGAAAATGCTCTCTCGGGCTAGATGAGGGTCATCCCCGGCGTACGCCTCAGAGCCCGAATTTCACCTATTGGCACTCTCGCACCAGGTGGAAATTCTACCTTGCACCGGCGTACAATGCTCACCGTTCGCCCTGAAGGAAGGGAGACAGATAGGGACAAACACAGAAGGAACACACAGACAGATGTTACTCACCGTCCTACGTCTTGTACTCCGATCTTCTCCACTTACAGGTCCCTGTAAGGAGGCAAAGAGAGAAACAGCCGTGCAGGGCCTAACTCTAGCCTAGTGTGCATCCGCTACACTAGCTACATGAACAAACTAGCGCCCGCCTAACTGGTCACTCGTTGGGTGACCTGGGCCTAGTACCCAGCGTCACCTTATATTCACCTAATTGGCCAAAATACACTAGGGCCTAATGCCCTCTAATGCCCCACAGGCCTAGTGCCCGATGTGCCCATCGGGCCTAATGCCCGCCTACTGCACCGTTGAGGTGGCTTGGGCCTAATGCCCTAACCATTTGATCAAATGGTGGCCCCAACCTCCTATCTGCGCCCCAGGCCTATTGCCTGATTTGTGCCCCCGGGCCTAATGCCCGTCCCTGATGTTCTAGGGAGGAAAGGAGAGGGGGTGGAAGTAGCCTCACTGAGGCCTCACCTGATCCGGGGGTCTCCGGCGCCCTCTTCTGCCGCTGACCCGTCCTGGCCAGCGGCGCCGCCTCCGCTCTTCAGCGTCCAGCCGCCGCTGGACATCTTCCTTCTGCAGGCAGCAGCCACCGGAGCTCCTCTTCAAATGGCCGTCATCTTCTTCTCCTCGCGGCGTCTTCTCTTCTCTCCCGCCCGTCTTCTTCCGCGCTCCTCCGCGCGCCCGGCCTCTTCGGCTCCTGCCCGGCGTCTGACGTCAGATGCTGGGGGCGGGGCCTGTGACGCGGCGAGCGCCGATTGGCTAGCCGCGCCCGTCTCTGATTGGCCTCCGCTCCGGGAACCGCGATTGGCTCCCGGAGGGCGCCAACATTTGAACGCCTCCGCAGCCTCCGGTCCGGTGCAGGGAAAAGTGTAATCCCTGCAGCAGACACCCGCCGCTCCTGCACACTGACAGGCGCTAGGGACAGACAAGCTGTCCCAGCGCTGTCAGAGACGCCCTCCCGCAGGGGACACAGATCCCCTGCGTGCTGTAGCTGGGATGTGTCCTGGGGAACAGGACACATCTCCACATTGACACAATTATGCCTATGCCCTCAAATCTCAGGCTATTACATTTCATACTTGCTTTCTTGCACAAAACATCCAGGAGACTCCTGAATCATGGCTGACTCTCCAGGTTGTCTGGAAAAGTGGGCAATTCTCCTGGAGGCCACCCATGAAACAAGTCATCATTGCCCTGCCACAGCTTTACAATGCCGGTAATTGCTACATTGTATAGCAGGGAGAGGCCATGATGAAATGAACATGGGGTCATGCCTGCTGCACCACCCACCACCCAATTAACTGCACCTCCCTCCATTACTGACCTGACTGCCCTGCAAGTTGGCACCTACTCTCCCAGAAGCTGCAGGAGGCTCCCGTTTTTGGGGGTAGACTAGACCCCCGCACCCCCAGAAGAGTAGGCAGGTCTCCTGCATCCTGCTCGTACCCTAGTGATGCGGTCAGGATGAAGGGATACTCTCCCATATTAGCGAGTCCGTGGGGTGGAAAGGGGTTAAAATGATGTGAATCGTCACAGCCCAGCTCCGCCCCTCGAAGTCTCCTGCAGAGTCTCCTCTCTGGGCTTCTCCTGGAGAGGAGAAATTTAAAGTAGGCAAGTATGAGTTGGCAACTATGTTACATTTGGGAAACTGTTTTATTCTTGTTTTATGCAGACACTAAGGCCAGGTACACATCAGAACGATGCATTCCCGGGCGTTCTGATAAATGATGGGACAATATATTGCACTGTGCGTACACACTGCATGATGCAGACGACAAGAGTACAATGTACCATGCCATGCTGCATTTAGCAGCATAGCATTATACACAATATATTCAAATTGACTATGCACACAGCCAACCAGAAGATATTGTAAATGACCCACGGGAGCACACAATTGTGGGTAGACTATGTAATGACACCCAAGGTCGCTGGAGGTACGAGATGCCGGCCGATCTCGGACATTTTTTTAAAGGGGCAATCACTTACAAGGCAGAATCATGCCTTGTAGTTGATTGCCTCTTTAAAAAAACATCCAGGATCATCTGGCATCTCACACCTCCAGCGACCTTGGGCGTCATTACATCTTACCCAATATCTCATTCCAACTTGCCGGAAAATTACATCATGCCAATATCGCACAAGTGTGTACCCAACCATACTGGGAGGTTCTAAGAAGCTTTTTCCACCTTATAACTTTCAGAACTGCATTGTTTTAAGTGGGAATGTGGCCCCCCAATGTATGCATCTGACCTATTATGTTTGTCCGAGTACTATCAAACTATGATTGGATATGCTAGGTCACTTGCATTAAAAGATGAAGTCTGTGAACTGTTTTGTGTTGTTTAATGCCCACTAAACAATTTGATCTGCAGTTGTATCTGTGTATTAAACAGACAGACAGGAGTGGAAATTAAATCAAATACAGGTTGAGTATCCCATATCCAAATATTCCGATATACGGAATATTCCGAAATACGGACTTTTTTGAGTGAGAGTGAGATAGTGAAACTTTTGTTTTTTGATGGCTCAATGTACACAAACTGTGTTTAATACACAAAGCTATTAAAAATATTGTATTAAATGACCTTCAGGCTGTGTGTATGAGGTGTATATGAAACATAAATGAATTGTGTGAATGTAGACACACTTTGTTTAATGCTCAAAGTTATAAAAAATATTGGCTAAAATTACCTTCAGGCTGTGTGTATAAGGGGTATATGTAACATAAATTAATTCTGTGCTTACACCTAGGTCCCATCGCCATGATATCTCATTATGGTAGGCAATTATTCCAAAATACGGAAAAATCCCATATCCAAAATACCTCTGGTCCCAAGCATTTTGGATAAGGGATACTCAACCTGTATTTGTTTTGTGGCCATGACTCAAATTGTCATCTCCTATCTTACCACTAGAGGGTAGGACAGTATAAGTAACCAATGTGTCAGTGATGCTTGCCATGTCACTGCTGTACCAGTACTGTATAGTATGTCAGAGTTGCAGTAGGTGCTACTACAATTCAAATATAGACAATCAGAGAATTATTAGGATGTTTGTTTAGTAAAGTTGCACCGTATTTTGAATACAGTCATTTTTATTTCATGTTTAGCCTGGATGGTTGCAAGCTTGGCTATTTACTGTACTTTAGCTGAGCATTACAATGCAGTACTCTTTTCTGATAGTCTGTACTGGAAGATGGTAGTTGATGCCAAGGCACTGCACCAATAACTCCAGTTAATGCTGTTTTAAATTTAAAAAAACATACGTAAAAACTAATATCCACGAGTGTCACATATTGATCCCACGTGCTATTTAGTTAAAGAAGTACTGTAATTTGACTGTCTGATCCCTAACATAGAGGGCTATTTATACTTAATTACATGTGTTTCCCTTTCCCACCTTCACACTATCTTCATTTATTGGCTAATACATATGCTGCTTTGCAACTTTTACTGAATCTGCTTTTCATCTTCTGTGTTTTGGCAATAAGAAATTAAGGGTTCTATTTACTAAGCCTTGGATAGAGATAAAGTTGCTGGAGATAAAGTACCAGCCAATCGGCTCCTAACTGCCTTGCCACAGGCTGTGTTTGAAAAATGACAGTTAGGACTCGTTTGGCTGGTCCTTTGGCCCTCATTCCGAGGTGTTCGCTCGCTAGCTGTTTTTAGCAGCAGTGCAAACGCTAAGCCGCCGCCCTCAGGGAGTGTATCTTATCTTAGCAGAAGTGCGAACGAAAGGATTGCAGCGCTGGTACAAAAAATAAATTGTGCAGTTTCAGTGTAGCTGCAGACCTACTCCTACCTTGCGATCACTTCAGACTATTTAGTTCCTGTTTTGACGTCACAAACACGCCCTGCGTTCGGCCAGCCACGCCTACGTTTTTCCAGCCACTACTGTGTTTTTATCTGGCACGCGTTCCCCCCCCCCCCCGAAAACGGTCAGCTACCACCCAGAAACACCCACTTCCTGTCAATCACGATCAGCGGTGCAACTGAAAAGCTTCGCTAGAGCTTGAGTATAACTGCATTGGCTTTTGTAAATGTTCGACGCGCGTACGCACTGCGAACGAAAGCAGCTAGCGATCAACTCGGAATGAGGGCCTTTATCTCCATCCAATTTATCTCCATCCAAGGCTTAGTAAATAGACCCTTAAGTATCTTCTCCTATGCACCCCGCTGCACTACAGTACTGCACATGCATGGTCTACTGACACAGCTGCCTGCTATGCACCACTGAGTGGTGGTCCCTTTGCATGTAAGGTGTGATGTGACATTGTCACATTTTCAGTATGTGCATACTGGGCTGGGGCTGCTTGCTGAAGACTCTGAGCCACATTTGTTTGAGAATGTGGCCACGGCCCTCCTCTTTCTAAGAAAGCTGCAAGCCCTTAGTGGAGTTCCCCAGTCACTCACAGTGAGTGACCTGCAGAGGTATGTAACTATGTGTGTGGAAGCAGTGCTCTGGCACACGGTATCCAGACTATAGATAAACACTAAAAAGGTCTACAGTCAATAGGTCTACCACCAGTGCTGAAAGTAGGGTGGTACGGAGTATCATTAAGAAATATGGTGGTGTTAGTGAGTATCAGCAGCCCACCACAGGGGCATAAATTATAAGGGGCATTGTTGTGTGTGGGTCATAAAATGTTGTCAGTGGCATAACTGTGTGTGGCATAATATGTAATAGGCATTACGGTGTGTGATATAATATGTAAGGCATTACAGTGTGTGGCATAATATGTAATGGGCATTACGGTGTTTGGCATAATGTATAAGTGGCATTACGGTGTGTGGCATAATGTGGCCATGCCCCTATTGTCATGTAGCCACTCCCCATGTTTTGTGTGATCACGGCCCCTCATGACACATGACTACGCCCATTTTTATATCAGTACCACTAAGAAAAAATTTCTGCTTGCACCACTGTCTACCACTAATGCTAGACATTCATTAGGTTGGGGTCAAAAGGTCGACATGTAAATGGGAGACAGTTCAAAAGGATGACAGGGTCAAAAGGTCAACATGACAATGGTCGACACACATAAGGTAAATACGAGTTTTTTTATTTTTTTCATATTTTGTTCAACTTTTTCATACTTTACCATCCACGTGGACTACGCTTGGGAATAGTAACTTACTCAAAGCTCGCACACCATGTGAAGGGATATGGTACACTAATGGAGCTTGTTTGTGGCAGAAAATGTGACAAAACACCCCCAAAAAATAAAAATATGTGACTACCTTTTTTGTGTCAACATGTTGACCTTTTGACCCTGTTGACCTCTTGACCGTCAACCTTTCCTACTGTCTACCTATTCTGTGGTGTCCTTTTGACCATGTCGACTTTTTGACCCTGTCTACCTAATGCATGTCTACCATTAGTGGTAGACTTAGTGATTGTAGACCTTTTTTAGTGTAGATCTAATAATCCACACCCATTGCACACAGAACAAGGCCCTTTGGGCAGCACAGGATCACAACTGCATGGCCACTTTGGATACTCCAGGCATGCACCCTGCCATCTGTACAGCCGCTCGGAGCATTCTGAAGATGCTTCAGGCAGTGCTGTACTTCCTGGTGCTAGCACCTGCACTGGGCAGCCCTGTTAGGCCACTGGACATGTGCAACACTCCCAGAGCCAGTTCCCATGTCTTTCCTTCTCTCTCATGTTTCTCAGTCTTTCTCTGTCATGTCCATCTGTCTCATGTCTATATACTGTACCTCCCAACTGTCCTGATTCCGCTGTTCGCACACTGTGCCACTGTCCTTCCCACAGGCTGCAGTGTTCCGCAAGCAGGAGGGGAGACTGGAGGAGCTTTTGATCACTTGCTGCTCTGCTCAGCAGAGCCACGAGTGATCTCCAAACAGATGACATGTGCAAGTGCATCGCATCTATACAAACAGGGAGGTGAGCCATGGTGGCCCAGCTGCTCTGGATATGTCCCCCAAAATGCAGAAAACATGGCTGAGCAGTGAGGCCACACCCCTCCCACCCGAGGCTATGCACAAAAGTCCCGATCTTTAGGATCCAGAAGTTGGGAGGCATCTGTCTGTCTCTCTCTGTCATGTCTGTCTCTCATGTACAGTATGTCTGTCTGTCTCTCTCATGTCTATCTGTCTCTTTCATGTCAGTCCATCTCTCTTATGTCTGGATGTTTCTTTTCCATTTTAATTTTGACAATACTGGTTGGGGATAATCCAATCAAAGATACAAGCACTAGTGGCAAGACTTTGCTAACCAATCATTTACAAAGAAATGCCTGGAAAACAAGAAATCATCCATTACTTTTTATCACAAACAAAAAAATGATATGAAAAATTAGGCTGCCAAGCAAGCTAGTCTACTGAAGAAATTCGTAGTGTGTGCTGAAGATAAAGCTAATACCGATTTAATATCAACTTTGAGTAAGAGTAATGACGACGTTAATCTATGTTATGTTCAAGCCTCAACTAGCCTAACAGATGAAAATTAAATTGAAAAAGAAAACCCCCATAATGAATCCTGATGTTGCATTGTGATCACTGACAACAGCATTGACTTCAGAGTGGAAACATCGAACTCTCCGGCTGATGAAAATATAGCAAGCATAGTACTGTAAGTAAAACTTTCTCAGTATCTGCCAGTGTTTATATTGTTTGTGGGTTAGCAATAGCATATATTTCTTCAGTTGAAACAACTAGTAGGCATTATTTTTTTTAAAGTAGTGTATGGTTCTGTTCAAATTAATGCCCCCATTTATCAATGAAAATGTTCTCTTGTTCTAATTAACGTTACTGCTCGCCGCATTGTTTTTTTACTTGAATCCAGCATTGATGCTGCAGCTGGTGAGCGGTAACATTAAAACACTCAGCAGCGCTGTTTGTCACACCGAAACAGCGCTGACGAATGAGGTTTTTTGAAATTCATGCAAGCTGCGCATGCGCCATCTGTTTCTGTTTTTCCAGCACATTCACAGTAGGTGGAGGGGGGGTACAGGATGACAAAGAGGCCAGGACAGCCGCAGCCGCCCTCCGGTACCCAGGACCTCCCACAACCTACCCCGGCACCAGCATCTGTGCTGGTCTGCCTCCCACCACCTTTCCTCTAGCGTACAACTTCCCCACCATCGATCCTCGACCCGTGTGTATTTTTTTGGGTGTGTGCACATCCTATGTCCCATGTGTATGTGTTAGGTGCCATGTGTGTTACGTTCTGTGTGTGTGTAGTGGGAGAGAGGGAGTGGGCTGGAGAGAGGTAGCAGACGAACCAGCTGGGTTCTCTTTCCTTTCTTCACTTCCTCTCTGTAGCTCTCCCGGCTCCCCGCTGCTTCAGGGACAAATAGCGCTGGTGAGCGCTAATTAACAGACAGGAGCAGCTGGTGAGCTGAAAGAAGAGCAACGAGCGGTAAGTGAAGATTACCGCACATTCAAATAGCAAGCTAATTAATATGAAAAATGATGGAGGTTTAGTGCTGCCTTAATACAGCGCTATCCAGCTATGTTAAATAAAGAAACAGCTTAAATTTCACTGAGAATGAGTTTACACATGGAAAACACTTTGATAAATGGAGGCATATATTTTATATTTCATAATTATGATGATATATTGCTATGTGACTTACACTCCAACTGTTTTTTTTTTACAAGTATTTGGTCATATGATGCTCCAATCAAAGGTGCCTAGAGCACAGAAACGTGTTGAGCTATCCTCTCCACAGTCAGTGTACTAAGCTGAGATATTTAGCAGCATAGTCTGGAAAAGCAGCACAGAGCCACTTTCTAACACATCAGATTGACACTGTGGCTATCTTTAAAAACATGCATGGCACCTAAGTATCAGTGACTACATTGGAAAACCTACACTGCACATAGTAGTTCCCGCTCCCACCACTCTGACACCGACCAATACATTACCAGTGATAGCAGCACAGGAGGAACTTCGAGTGGCTATACGTGGCACTGAGCTGATGTTAACAGACACGCACTGACAGCAGTGGTCACCCAAAAGCAGCAGAGCTATTAGCACAAGGTCAACCATACTCCTGGGATCATGATATCCTCACCGGCTCCCACAATGGATGGAATAATGGCCAGTCACAGCTCCAGTAAGATATTTTAAACATTCAGAGGAGCTCAATTCACCACATTACAGTGTTTCTCCATTAGTATATTGCTGGCAATTGAAAAAGTGAGCATTTGGAGAGTGATACATTTTAATTAAGGTATATAGGCCCAAATGTATTAAGCTTCCACAAGCGATAAAGTGGAGACTGATAAGGAGAGATAAATGACCAGCCAACCAGCTCCTACCTGTCATTATTCAAACAGCCTGTGACATGGGGATGCTGATTGGCTGGTCATTTATCTCTCTTTATCCATCTCTATTTTATCTCTTATTAAAGCTTAATACATTTGGGCCATAAGCCTGATGGCAGCACATACTGGCAACATACGAATTTGAAGACTGCTGCAATACTCATACAATTCTGAAGTGCTTGATAACCCATGCTCTGCACAGTATCTTAAACACATTGTTTTGGGCCCTACATATTTGTCTGTCTGCCACCGAGCTGCCCGACAGCGGATATGGCCGACGGGTGACCCGGCGGCACGGGGACAGTGATGGGGGGAGTGAAGTTTCTTCACTCCCTCCGTCACCCGGCTCCATAGCAGTGCAGGCAAATATGGATGAGATCGTCCATATTGGCCTGCATGCACAGCCGACGGGGCACCAGCGATGAACGAATGTGGGGCCGCACATCGTTCATCACTGGTACCTCCACACTCAAAGACATGAACGGTATCTCATTCATTAATGAACGAGATCGTTCATATCTTTCAGTATTCTTGCCCAGTGTGTAGGGCCCATAACACTTTATATTCAGAAAGATACTTTGTACCATTGCACAAGGATTTGGCTACTAATAGTCCTATACTGTATGTCTACAAATGTCTTGTTTTACATGTGTTTTTGAGTATTTATATATTGTGTTTATGTAAAATTAAACATTCATTATATTCTTTAATTAGTGTAATGTATTTTGCACAACTTATTTTCTCTTGTTCATAGATTGAAGGGAAAACACATTCTTCTTATTGGCAGCTGCAGCTCATTACACACAGGCAGTTTCAGAGCGCTCTAGTGAGCATAACCCTCTCTCGGTCCTAGTTTTGTCTACAAACAAGGAAATTCAATCCAAGTATGTATAAAAACATTTACACAATGGAGATTAATTTTGTAGAGAGTAGAGACTGGCTCACTTATAGAGTCTGCAAACATAAAGTTTTCTGCTTTTGCAGCAAACTTTTCAATTTGGAGGTAAGTCTTCCCTTGTCTCTAGTGAAGGTTACACAGATTGGATCAAAGTGTATCAAATATTGGACCTGATTTAAAGAAAAACGCAGATCGCTGCATATGCAGCAAGATCTGCATACACCTTCTCATATGCTGGGGGCCGCCAAGCACAGGGCAAAGCCGCCCAGCATGTGTGGCGCTGTCTCCTGATGCGCGGATGCATCAAATTAAGGTTGACCAATCAGAAGGACCGTGGACATTTTTTTTTTATCAGAGCATCATGCAGCTACCCCAAAACTGCTCCCGTCTCATCCCTGTATGGTCTGCCCTGCCTGCCAAACACTGCGTGCGCAGACCATCCAAATGCAGCCGCTGCGTACAGATGCACGTCTGTATTTGGGTCTGAATGACCCCCTTTATCTTTTATTTTTATCTGCATACAAGAAAACATTTAAAACTCAACAAAATGATTGACTCCAAAAACAAACATTTAATTCTAGCTGAAACGGAGCATTGTAGAGAAGTGTTTAACATCTACTTTATATAATAGAATATTTGAGTAGAGGAACCACAGATACTTTCTATAAACAGTAATGGAAATTTTCTGAAACTTGTGGAATGCATTTTCAGATTTTATAGCGTCATGTCTGAATATCTGTGAAGTATTCCTACAATAGAAAATTACGCCGATGTTCAGTATTTTGGATAATACAAAATAAGTTTATACAGCTCCTGGCATCTAAGAAAAAAAAAATAACTGAAATTAACAATGCCGATTATTATTCAAACATGGCTTTAGCAGAAACCGTCACTGAAGAGCTCAGAAATTAAAAAATATATTTTTTTTAAAAATATGATTGGTCAAGGGTATACCAACGGGTAGATGTCCACACATTAATTCTACAAATGAACCCTAGGGCATTTTATGTACAGTAGCCTGTAATTGCCACTCTCTTAACTTGGGCTTGAACTTGAATGATGCAGCTTTATTCTGTCCAAAAGTATTCTCATGTTTTAATGTGAAAACATTTACAAATGTATCTTAGCATTTATACATGGGTTCCTATTGTTGGGGTAATAAGCCTTACACCTCAATTACCAACACCTTAGTAGCCCTTCTGTCTTGGAGATTCAAAGTACTGGACACAGCCGGCTGGAGAGCAAGAAATCACACTACACACAGTTGTCAGTATAACACTGCTCTGTCCTTCCTGTGACAGGGAGAGCTTTTAATTATACAAAATAAAAAGTGGGCTCGTTACACGCCCTCCAAGCACAGTGAAGTATTCATGATAAAATTAGCTAATCATACAAAGTACAAGTTTCAATGACAAAAAAGGTAGTATACAAAAGACACATTCCCAAACTATTCTAAGGGCCAAATGTAATAGAGTGAGAGTTTCAGAAAGTGAGAGATTTGGTAAGGTTTTTCAGTTTTTTTTTTAAAGTGACAATCATTTACACAGCAAGATCAACCTGGTTTTACAGTGTAAATGATTGCCACTTTTAAAAAAAACTGAAAAACCTTACCAAGTCTCTCACTTTTTGAAACTCTCACTCTATTACATTTGGCCCTAGAAGTCTGTCTTGTTAAGACAGTGAGGCGATTGTTGAGGATATTCTATTTCTCTCTTTCTCTGTCCTCTGGCTTCACATTCTTTTGTAAAGTATTTAAGGAAAACACCTGTTGTCTCAAGCACACATACAAGCAACAATGGTGGTCATTCCGAGTTGTTCGCTCATTGCCGATTTTCGCTATGCTGCGATTTGTTGCTAAATGCGCATGTGCGTGGTATGCAGCATGCATGCGCTTAGTTATTTAACTAAAAACTTAGCAGTTTTGCTGTTGTCTTTGTGGCGCTTTTCAGTCGCACTGCTGATCGGTGAGTCATTGACAGGAAAAGGGTGTTTCTGGGTGGTAACTGAGCATTTTCTGGGAGTGTGCTAAAAAACGCAGGCATGTCAGGGAAAAACGCGGGAGTGTCTGGAGAAATGGGGGAGTGGCTGGCCGAACGCAGGACGTGTTTGTGACGTCAAACCAGGAACTAAACGGACTGAGGTGATCGCAGTCTAGGAGTAGGTCTGGAGCTACTCAGAAACTGCAAGAAAATATTTAGTAGCAATTCTGCTACTCTTTCGTTCGCTATTCTGCTATGCTAAGATACACTCCCAGAGGGCGGCGGCCTAGCGTTTGCAATGCTGCTAAAAGCAGCTAGCGAGCGAACAACTCGGAATGAATATTACTCCTACAAACCCCTCTTTTGATTAAAATCTTACTCTGATCCTGCCTTACACATGTTGTAATAGTAATAACCTGAGCACTTCTGATACCTTATATCACCTCATATGTTATCATAAGGACCACATATGGATGGATGACAACTGATCATTCGGTACCCATGCTCCGATTAAACTATGACATTACTATTTCTTCTTAAACCATTAGTGGATATGAGCAATACATACACGTACTTCTGTTTCCCATGTTAGGTATTTTGCATTTGCTACATGTTTCTTCCTTTGTGCTCACAACAAGCGCTTTTACTGGGGTCATACTTCTATTAATCATTTTCCTGAAACTACAGGATAGATAACAGTTCCAAAGGACAAGCAGAATCAATACTACTATTATCCATATCACTGGATGTATCAGAATGTTATATGCTTTAGTGAATGATGGAAATTTACCTGTAAATATATCCCACCAATGATGCTGTAAGTTTCCTTTTAATTCGGCTGCTATTTCTACTAATTTTTCTGCTTCTATAATTGTTTACATCTGAGCGTGACAAGCAAAATAGTTTACTTTCTGTAGCTGTAGTGCAAGTTTTTTGTATTGTTAATGGCATTAATAATACCCTGAACCTCTTTTGAGAACATCATTTGCCCCCCTGGTGTCACCTGTTGTGTCTGTAATACCTCTAAACTAAGTATTGTTTTTGACACGTAAAAAGGATTCATGGTGACTCGATCTTCACAGCCAGCTTCTTATTACAGTATGAGGCGTGTATTCAGGTCTCTTTTCCTTCAAGCTTGACTGCTGTAGGAGTTGTTAGCAGACCCTGGAATGGACCATCAAAGCGTGGTTCTAGTGCTTTCTTGACATGCCGCTTAGCATAGACCCAATCTCCTGGTTGTAATGAACATCTTCCTACAATGTAGACAAGATCTGGAAGAGATGCAAACACTGTATTGTGTACATTAATCATTTATTTACTTAACGAGGTAACATAAGTAGTAGAGATGAGCGGGTTCGGTTTCTCTGAATCCGAACCCGCCAGAACTTCATGTTTTTTTTCACGGGTCCGAGCGACTCGGATCTTCCCGCCTTGCTCGGTTAACCCGAGCGCGCCCGAACGTCATCATGACGCTGTCGGATTCTCGCGAGGCTCGGATTCTATCGCAAGACTCGGATTCTATATAAGGAGCCGCGCGTCGCCGCCATTTTCACACGTGCATTGAGATTGATAGGGAGAGGACGTGGCTGGCGTCCTCTCCATTTAGATTATAAGAGACTGAGAGAGATTTACTGGAGCTGACTAGGAGGAGTACTGTTACTGTAGAAGTGTAGAGACTGAGTGGAGAGAGTTTACTAGTGAGGACAGTGCAGTTTACTTTATAATCCGTTCTCTGCCTGAAAAAAGCGATACACAGCACACAGTGACTCAGTCACATACCATATCTGTGTGCACTGCTCAGGCTCAGGCCAGTGTGCTGCATCATCTATTATCTATCTATATATAATATTATATATATCTGTCTGACTGCTCAGCTCACACAGCTTATAATTGTGGGGGAGACTGGGGAGCACTACTGCAGTGCCAGTTATAGGTTATAGCAGGAGCCAGGAGTACATAATATATTATATAGTGAGTGACCACCAGACACACAGTGCAGTTTATTTAATATATCCGTTCTCTGCCTGAAAAAAGCGATACACACAGTGACTCAGTCAGTCACATACCATATCTGTGTGCACTGCTCAGGCTCAGGCCAGTGTGCTGCATCATCTATTATCTATATATAATATTATATATATCTGTCTGACTGCTCAGCTCACACAGCTTATAATTGTGGGGGAGACTGGGGAGCACTACTGCAGTGCCAGTTATAGGTTATAGCAGGAGCCAGGAGTACATAATATATTATATAGTGAGTGACCACCAGACACACAGTGCAGTTTATTTAATATATCCGTTCTCTGCCTGAAAAAAGCGATACACACAGTGACTCAGTCAGTCACATACCATATCTGTGTGCACTGCTCAGGCTCAGGCCAGTGTGCTGCATCATCTATATATATTATATATCTGTCTGACTGCTCAGCTCACACAGCTTATAATTGTGGGGGAGACTGGGGAGCACTACTGCAGTGCCAGTTATAGGTTATAGCAGGAGCCAGGAGTACATATTATATTAAAATTAAACAGTGCACACTTTTGCTGCAGGAGTGCCACTGCCAGTGTGACTGACCAGTGACCTGACAACACTGACCACCAGTATAGTTAGTAGTATACTTATATTGTGATTGCCTGAAAAAGTTAAACACTCGTCGTGTGACTTCACTTGTGTGTTTTTTTTTTTATTCTATAAAAATAAAACTCATTCTGCTGACAGACAGTGTCCAGCAGGTCCGTCATTATATAATATATAATATATACCTGTCCGGCTGCAGTAGTGATATATATATATTTTTTATATCATTTATCATCCAGTCGCAGCAGACACAGTACGGTAGTTCACGGCTGTGGCTACCTCTGTGTCTCTGCACTCGGCAGGCAGTCCGTCCATAATTGTAATACCACCTAACCGTGGATTTTTTTCATTCTTCTTTATACATACATAGTTACATAGACATCTTCTCTTTATCAACCAGTCTATATTAGCTGCAGACACAGTACAGTACGGTAGTTCACGGCTGTGGCTACCTCTGTGTCTGCAGTCGGCAGGCAGTCCATAATTGTATACTAGTATCCATCTCCATTGTTTACCTGAGGTGCCTTTTAGTTGTGCCTATTAAAATATGGAGAACAAAAATGTTGAGGTTCCAAAATTAGGGAAAGATCAAGATCCACTTCCACCTCGTGCTGAAGCTGCTGCCACTAGTCATGGCCGAGACGATGAAATGCCAGCAACGTCGTCTGCCAAGGCCGATGCCCAATGTCATAGTACAGAGCATGTCAAATCCAAAACACCAAATATCAGAAAAAAAAGGACTCCAAAACCTAAAATAAAATTGTCGGAGGAGAAGCGTAAACTTGCCAATATGCCATTTACCACACGGAGTGGCAAGGAACGGCTGAGGCCCTGGCCTATGTTCATGGCTAGTGGTTCAGCTTCACATGAGGATGGAAGCACTCAGCCTCTCGCTAGAAAAATGAAAAGACTCAAGCTGGCAAAAGCAGCACAGCAAAGAACTGTGCATTCTTCGAAATCCCAAATCCACAAGGAGAGTCCAATTGTGTCGGTTGCGATGCCTGACCTTCCCAACACTGGACGTGAAGAGCATGCGCCTTCCACCATTTGCACGCCCCCTGCAAGTGCTGGAAGGAGCACCCGCAGTCCAGTTCCTGATAGTCAGATTGAAGATGTCAGTGTTGAAGTACACCAGGATGAGGAGGATATGGGTGTTGCTGGCGCTGGGGAGGAAATTGACCAGGAGGATTCTGATGGTGAGGTGGTTTGTTTAAGTCAGGCACCCGGGGAGACACCTGTTGTCCGTGGGAGGAATATGGCCGTTGACATGCCAGGTGAAAATACCAAAAAAATCAGCTCTTCGGTGTGGAGGTATTTCACCAGAAATGCGGACAACAGGTGTCAAGCCGTGTGTTCCCTTTGTCAAGCTGTAATAAGTAGGGGTAAGGACGTTAACCACCTCGGAACATCCTCCCTTATACGTCACCTGCAGCGCATTCATAATAAGTCAGTGACAAGTTCAAAAACTTTGGGTGACAGCGGAAGCAGTCCACTGACCAGTAAATCCCTTCCTCTTGTAACCAAGCTCACGCAAACCACCCCACCAACTCCCTCAGTGTCAATTTCCTCCTTCCCCAGGAATGCCAATAGTCCTGCAGGCCATGTCACTGGCAATTCTGACGAGTCCTCTCCTGCCTGGGATTCCTCCGATGCATCCTTGCGTGTAACGCCTACTGCTGCTGGCGCTGCTGTTGTTGCCGCTGGGAGTCGATGGTCATCCCAGAGGGGAAGTCGTAAGCCCACTTGTACTACTTCCAGTAAGCAATTGACTGTTCAACAGTCCTTTGCGAGGAAGATGAAATATCACAGCAGTCATCCTACTGCAAAGCGGATAACTGAGGCCTTGACAACTATGTTGGTGTTAGACGTGCATCCGGTATCCGCCGTTAGTTCACAGGGAACTAGACAATTTATTGAGGCAGTGTGCCCCCGTTACCAAATACCATCTAGGTTCCACTTCTCTAGGCAGGCGATACCGAGAATGTACACGGACGTCAGAAAAAGACTCACCAGTGTCCTAAAAAATGCAGTTGTACCCAATGTCCACTTAACCACGGACATGTGGACAAGTGGAGCAGGGCATGGTCAGGACTATATGACTGTGACAGCCCACTGGGTAGATGTATGGACTCCCGCCGCAAGAACAGCAGCGGCGGCACCAGTAGCAGCATCTCGCAAACGCCAACTCTTTCCTAGGCAGGCTACGCTTTGTATCACCGCTTTCCAGAATACGCACACAGCTGAAAACCTCTTACGGCAACTGAGGAAGATCATCGCGGAATGGCTTACCCCAATTGGACTCTCCTGTGGATTTGTGGCATCGGACAACGCCAGCAATATTGTGTGTGCATTAAATATGGGCAAATTCCAGCACGTCCCATGTTTTGCACATACCTTGAATTTGGTGGTGCAGAATTTTTTAAAAAACGACAGGGGCGTGCAAGAGATGCTGTCGGTGGCCAGAAGAATTGCGGGACACTTTCGGCGTACAGGCACCACGTACAGAAGACTGGAGCACCACCAAAAACTACTGAACCTGCCCTGCCATCATCTGAAGCAAGAAGTGGTAACGAGGTGGAATTCAACCCTCTATATGCTTCAGAGGTTGGAGGAGCAGCAAAAGGCCATTCAAGCCTATACAATTGAGCACGATATAGGAGGTGGAATGCACCTGTCTCAAGTGCAGTGGAGAATGATTTCAACGTTGTGCAAGGTTCTGATGCCCTTTGAACTTGCCACACGTGAAGTCAGTTCAGACACTGCCAGCCTGAGTCAGGTCATTCCCCTCATCAGGCTTTTACAGAAGAAGCTGGAGGCATTGAAGAAGGAGCTAAAAGGGAGCGATTCCGCTAGGCATGTGGGACTTGTGGATGCAGCCCTTAATTCGCTTAACAAGGATTCACGGGTGGTCAATCTGTTGAAATCAGAGCACTACATTTTGGCCACCGTGCTCGATCCTAGATTTAAAGCCTACCTTGGATCTCTCTTTCCGGCAGACACAAGTCTGCTGGGGTTGAAAGACCTGCTGGTGACAAAATTGTCAAGTCAAGCGGAACGCGACCTGTCAACATCTCCTCCTTCACATTCTCCCGCAACTGGGGGTGCGAGGAAAAGGCTCAGAATTCCGAGCCCACCCGCTGGCGGTGATGCAGGGCAGTCTGGAGCGACTGCTGATGCTGACATCTGGTCCGGACTGAAGGACCTGACAACGATTACGGACATGTCGTCTACTGTCACTGCATATGATTCTCTCAACATTGATAGAATGGTGGAGGATTATATGAGTGACCGCATCCAAGTAGGCACGTCACACAGTCCGTACTTATACTGGCAGGAAAAAGAGGCAATTTGGAGGCCCTTGCACAAACTGGCTTTATTCTACCTAAGTTGCCCTCCCACAAGTGTGTACTCCGAAAGAGTGTTTAGTGCCGCCGCTCACCTTGTCAGCAATCGGCGTACGAGGTTACTTCCAGAAAATGTGGAGAAGATGATGTTCATTAAAATGAATTATAATCAATTCCTCCGCGGAGACATTGACCAGCAGCAATTGCCTCCACAAAGTACACAGGGAGCTGAGATGGTGGATTCCAGTGGGGACGAATTGATAATCTGTGAGGAGGGGGATGTACACGGTGATATATCGGAGGGTGAAGATGAGGTGGACATCTTGCCTCTGTAGAGCCAGTTTGTGCAAAGAGAGATTAATTGCTTCTTTTTTGGGGGGGGTCCAAACCAACCCGTCATATCAGTCACAGTCGTGTGGCAGACCCTGTCACTGAAATGATGGGTTGGTTAAAGTGTGCATGTCCTGTTTTGTTTATACAACATAAGGGTGGGTGGGAGGGCCCAAGGACAATTCCATCTTGCACCTCTTTTTTCTTTTCTTTTTCTTTGCATCATGTGCTGATTGGGGAGGGTTTTTTGGAAGGGACATCCTGCGTGACACTGCAGTGCCACTCCTAGATGGGCCCGGTGTTTGTGTCGGCCACTAGGGTCGCTAATCTTACTCACACAGTCAGCTACCTCATTGCGCCTCTTTTTTTCTTTGCGTCATGTGCTGTTTGGGGAGGGTTTTTTGGAAGGGACATCCTGCGTGACACTGCAGTGCCACTCCTAGATGGGCCCGGTGTTTGTGTCGGCCACTAGGGTCGCTAATCTTACTCACACAGCTACCTCATTGCGCCTCTTTTTTTCTTTGCGTCATGTGCTGTTTGGGGAGGGTTTTTTGGAAGGGACATCCTGCGTGACACTGCAGTGCCACTCCTAGATGGGCCCGGTGTTTGTGTCGGCCACTAGGGTCGCTAATCTTACTCACACAGCTACCTCATTGCGCCTCTTTTTTTCTTTGCGTCATGTGCTGTTTGGGGAGGGTTTTTTGGAAGGGCCATCCTGCGTGACACTGCAGTGCCACTCCTAGATGGGCCCGGTGTTTGTGTTGGCCACTAGGGTCGCTAATCTTACTCACACAGCTACCTCATTGCGCCTCTTTTTTTCTTTGCGTCATGTGCTGTTTGGGGAGGGTTTTTTGGAAGGGACATCCTGCGTGACACTGCAGTGCCACTCCTAGATGGGCCCGGTGTTTGTGTCGGCCACTAGGGTCGCTTATCTTACTCACACAGCGACCTCGGTGCAAATTTTAGGACTAAAAATAATATTGTGAGGTGTGAGGTATTCAGAATAGACTGAAAATGAGTGTAAATTATGGTTTTTGAGGTTAATAATACTTTGGGATCAAAATGACCCCCAAATTCTATGATTTAAGCTGTTTTTTTAGTGTTTTTTGAAAAAAACACCCGAATCCAAAACACACCCGAATCCGACAAAAAAAATTTGGTGAGGTTTTGCCAAAACGCGTTCGAACCCAAAACACGGCCGCGGAACCGAACCCAAAACCAAAACACAAAACCCGAAAAATTTCAGGCGCTCATCTCTAATAAGTAGTCATATCTCCATGATTACATTACAACTGCTGGGGAAAACAACATCCTGTCTTAGGTACTTTTATGAATAACACTTCATATGGTGTCAGTTTGTGTTTCTTATTGGGAGTGGTTCTGAGTATAGGGCTATAGGTAGACACTCTAACCATGTTTTCTTTGTTTCTGCCATTATTTTCTGTATCTTTTTAATTTAAGGGTGCTGTTTCAGGTTTTCTACCCTGCCACTTACCTCTGACATGTGGAGGGGGTGGTGTGAAATGCCTACCTAATACCCAAGTCCTGCATTATGTGTTGCATTATTTCTCCTGTAAAATGAGTTCCTCTGTCTATTTCAATTGTTTCTGAAACCCCATATCCGCAGACCACATTTGCAATTAGTTTCTTAGCTGTTTGGTTTTCCGCTATTATACATGCTGTTGAAAGTGCATTTAGTTCAGCTTCTTGCACAGAACAGTGTGGAGGGAGTGGTTCTTGGACCAGGACTTCATCCATTGTTGTTACTGCATAACCTGTACGTGGTGACCCTTCATGATAATACCTGGATCCATCCACAAACAGGGTAAGGTCTGCATTGTCCAATGCCAGTTCGGTAACATTATAAAGAGGAGACATCTCTGATATCATGAGTTCAAAACAAACATGATGAAATTTTTTTTTAGTGTATTTCCAGAGTTTGCTGTATCTTCCATGTCTTCATCATATGGTTCATCAGATAATGTGTACTTTCTCCCCTCTTTTGAATCCTCTACTGGTAACAATGTAGCAGGATTCAATACTTTACAATGTGAAATGGTGACATTTGTAGGACTCAACAGTGCTACTTCATATTTGGTTAATCTAGCTGCTGAGAGATATTTGGGTCTTGCTTGATTCAGTATTTCTGTAACTGCATGTGGTACCTGTATTGTTAAGGGGTGGTTAAGCACAATGTCTGAAGCCTTGTCTTTAATTTTCAGGTCGACAGGTTGTACCATCAATAATCCAACATCCGTCTTTCCTTTGGTGTAGCCATTCTGGAAGTTGGTCACCTTGTGGCTTCTGTTCTTCAATCAACATTAAAGCAGCTAGTACAGCATGTTGAAGCTTGTTGCTGGTTCTTGTAGAAAATATTATTCCTTCACTTGTATACTGTACTACGGCTTGAAAGGCTGATAACACATCGGTTCCAAATAAATTGACTGGACAGTCTTCAGAGATGAGGAACTGCACAGGTACTGGAATTACTTCTTGTCCCACACTGATTTTGACAGGCTTGCATTTCTTCAGAGGGACTGTTGTACCTGCCAGTCCTGTTCCCAATATAGTTTCCTGTGATTGCAGTTTTGTTGGTACCTCCTGTTGTCTTAATATAGTTCGGCTTGCTCCAGTATCTATAATACAGTCCAATTGTTCCCCTCCCGGTAGGGTAAGTGTGGTTGTTACTTTGGGTTCAGGAGAGTCAATCACTTGGACCAGGTGGTACTGTTCTGGAGCGCCTGTTTCCTATGGGCTGGCCTCAGAGGCCACCATATTCTGAGCCCATGTCTTGTATTTGGAACAGGCCTTCATGTGTCCTTGTTCGTTGCTGAAGAAACACAAACCCTTCATCTTAGTTTCTTCTAAAGAGACTTTCCTTTGGGGCTTCTTTCCTGTATTTCTGGTAGTGATGTGCACCTGAAATTTTTCGGGTTTTGTGTTTTGGTTTTGGGTTCGGTTCCGTGGCCGTGTTTTGGGTTCGAACGCGTTTTGGCAAAACCTCACCGAATTTTTTTTGTCGGATTCGGGTGTGTTTTGGATTCGGGTGTTTTTTACAAAAAACCCTAAAAAACAGCTTAAATCATAGAATTTGGGGGTCATTTTGATCCCATAGTATTATTAACCTCAATAACCATAATTTCCACTCATTTTCAGTCTATTCTGAACACCTCACACCTCACAATATTATTTTTAGTCCTAAAATTTGCACCGAGGTCGCTGGATGGCTAAGCTAAGCGACACAAGTGGCCGACACAAACACCTGGCCCATCTAGGAGTGGCACTGCAGTGTCAGGCAGGATGGCACTTCAAAAAAATAGTCTCCAAACAGCACATGATGCAAAGAAAAAAAGAGGCGCACCAAGGTCGCTGTGTGACTAAGCTAAGCGACACAAGTGGCCGACACAAACACCTGGCCCATCTAGGAGTGGCACTGCAGTGTCAGACAGGATGGCACTTAAAAAAATAGTCCCCAAACAGCACATGATGCAAAGAAAAAAAGAGCTGCACCAAAGTCGTTGTGTGACTAAGCTAAGCGACCCAAGTGGCCGACACAAACACCTGGCCCATCTAGGAGTGGCACTGCAGTGTCACGCAGGATGGCCCTTCAAAAAAATACTCCCCAAACAACACATGACGCAAAGAAAAAAAGAGGCGCAATGAGGTAGCTGTGTGACGACTAAGCTAAGCAACCCTAGTGGCCGACACAAACACCTGGCCCATCTAGGAGTGGCACTGCAGTGTCACGCAGGATGGCCCTTCCAAAAAATACTCCCCAAACAGCACATGACGCAAAGAAAAAAAGAGGCGCAATGAGGTAGCTGTGTGACGACTAAGCTAAGCGACCCTAGTGGCCGACACAAACACCTGGCCCATCTAGGAGTGGCACTGCAGTGTCACGCAGGATGGCCCTTCCAAAAAATACTCCCCAAACAGCACATGATGCAAAGAAAAAAAGAGGCGCAATGAGGTAGCTGTGTGACGACTAAGCTAAGCGACCCTAGTGGCCGACACAAACACCTGGCCCATCTAGGAGTGTCACTGCAGTGTCACGCAGGATGGCCCTTCCAAAAAATACTCCCCAAACAGCACATGACGCAAAGAAAAAAAGAGGCGCAATGAGGTAGCTGTGTGACGACTAAGCTAAGCGACCCTAGTGGCCGACACAAACACCTGGCCCATCTAGGAGTGGCACTGCAGTGTCACGCAGGATGGCCCTTCCAAAAAATACTCCCCAAACAGCACATGACGCAAAGAAAAAAAGAGGCGCAATGAGGTAGCTGTGTGACGACTAAGCTAAGCGACCCTAGTGGCCGACACAAACACCTGGCCCATCTAGGAGTGGCACTGCAGTGTCACGCAGGATGGCCCTTCCAAAAAATACTCCCCAAACAGCACATGACGCAAAGAAAAAAAGAGGCGCAATGAGGTAGCTGTGTGACGACTAAGCTAAGCGACCCTAGTGGCCGACACAAACACCTGGCCCATCTAGGAGTGGCACTGCAGTGTCACGCAGGATGGCCCTTCCAAAAAATACTCCCCAAACAGCACATGACGCAAAGAAAAAAGAAAGAAAAAAGAGGTGCAAGATGGAATTGTCCTTGGGACCTCCCACCCACCCTTATGTTGTAAAAACAGGACATGCACACTTTAACGAACCCATCATTTCAGCGACAGGGTCTGCCACACGACTGTGACTGAAATGACTGGTTGGTTTGGGCCCCCACCAAAAAAGAAGCAATCAATCTCTCCTTGCACAAACTGGCTCTACAGAGGCAAGATGTCCACCTCATCATCATCGTCCGATTCATCACCCCTTTCACTGTGTACATCCCCCTCCTCACAGATTATTAATTCGTCCCCACTGGAATCCACCATCTCAGGTCCCCGTGTACTTTCTGGAGGCAATTGCTGCTGGTGAATGTCTCCATGGAGGAATTGATTATAATTCATTTTAATGAACATCATCTTCTCCACATTTTCTGGAAGTAACCTCGTACGCTGATTGCTGACAAGGTGAGCGGCGGCACTAAACACTCTTTCGGAGTACACACTGGAGGGAGGGCAACTTAGGTAGAATAAAGCCAGTTTGTGTAAGGGCCTCCAAATTGCCTCTTTTTTCTGCCAGTATACGTACGGACTGTCTGACGTGCCTACTTGGATGCGGTCACTCATATAATCCTCCACCATTCTTTCAATGGTGAGAGAATCATATGCAGTGACAGTAGACGACATGTCAGTAATCGTTGGCAGGTCCTTCAGTCCGGACCAGATGTCAGCATCAGCAGTCGCTCCAGACTGCCCTGCATCACCGCCAGCGGGTGGGCTCGGAATTCGTAGCCTTTTCCTCGCACCCCCAGTTGCGGGAGAATGTGAAGGAGGAGATGTTGACGGGTCGCGTTCCGCTTGACTTGACAATTTTCTCACCAGCAGTTCTTTGAACCTCTGCAGACTTGTGTCTGCCGGAAAGAGAGATCCAACGTAGGTTTTAAATCTAGGATCGAGCACGGTGGCCAAAATGTAGTGCTCTGATTTCAACAGATTGACCACCCGTGAATCCTGGTTAAGCGAATGAAGGGCTCCATCCACAAGTCCCACATGCCTAGCGGAATCGCTCTGTTTTAGCTTCTCCTTCAATGCCTCCAGCTTCTTCTGCAAAAGCCTGATGAGGGGAATGACCTGACTCAGGCTGGCAGTGTCTGAACTGACTTCACGTGTGGCAAGTTCAAAAGGTTGCAGAACCTTGCACAACGTTGAAATCATTCTCCACTGCGCTTGAGACAGGTGCATTCCACCTCCTTTGCCTATATCGTGGCCAGATGTATAGGCTTGAATGGCCTTTTGCTGCCCCTCCATCCTCTGAAGCATATAGAGGGTTGAATTCCACCTCGTTACCACTTCTTGCTTCAGATGATGGCAGGGCAGGTTCAGGTGTTTTTGGTGGTGCTCCAGTCTTCTGTACGCGGTGCCTGTACGCCGAAAGTGGCCCGCAATTCTTCTGGCCACCGACAGCATCTCTTGCACGCCCCTGTCATTTTTTAAATAATTCTGCACCACCAAATTCAAGGTATGTGCAAAACATGGGACGTGCTGGAATTTGCCCAGATGTAATGCACGCACAATATTGCTGGTGTTGTCCGATGCCACAAATCCACAGGAGAGTCCAATTGGGGTAAGCCATTCTGCGATGATCTTCCTCAGTTGCCGTAAGAGGTTTTCAGCTGTGTGCGTATTCTGGAAAGCTGTGATACAAAGCGTAGCCTGCCTAGGAACGAGTTGGCGTTTGCGAGATGCTGCTACTGGTGCCGCCGCTGCTGTTCTTGTAGCGGGAGGCAATACATCTACCCAGTGGGCTGTCACAGTCATGTAGTCCCGAGTCTGCCCTGCTCCACTTCTCCACATGTCCGTGGTTAAGTGGACATTGGGTACAACTGCATTTTTTAGGACTCTGGTGAGTCTTTTTGTGACGCCCGTGTACATTCTCGGTATCGCCTGCCTAGAGAAGTGGAACCTAGATGGTATTTGGTAACGGGGGCACACTACCTCAAGCAATTGTCTAGTTCCCCGTGAACTAATGGCGGATACTGGACGCACGTCTAACACCAACATAGTTGTCAAGGCCTCAGTTATCCGCTTTGCAACAGGATGACTGCTGTGATATTTCATCTTCCTCGCAAAGGACTGTTGGACAGTCAAGTTGCTTACTGGAAGTAGTACAAGTGGTCTTCCGACTTCCCCTCTGGGATGACGATCGACTCCCAGCAGCAACAACAGCAGCGCCAGCAGCAGTAGGCGTTACACTCAAGGATGCATCGGAGGAATCCCAGGCAGGAGAGGACTCGTCAGACTTGCCAGTGACATGGCCTGCAGGACTGTTGGCTTTCCTGGGTAAGGAGGAAATTGACACTGAGGGAGTTGGTGGTGTGGTTTGCGCGAGCTTGGTTACAAGAGGAAGGGATTTACTGGTCAGTGGACTGCTTCCGCTGTCGCCCAAAGTTTTTGAACTTGTCACTGACTTATTATGAATGCGCTGCAGGTGACGTATAAGGGAGGATGTTCCGAGGTGGTTAATGTCCTTACCCCTACTTATTACAGCTTGACAAAGGCAACACACGGCTTGACACCTGTTGTCCGCATTTCTGTTGAAATACTTCCACACTGAAGAGCTGATTTCTTTGGTATTTTCACCAGGCATGTCAATGGCCATATTCCTCCCACGGACAACAGGTGTCTCCCCGGGTGCCTGACTTAAACAAACCACCTCACCATCAGAATCCTCCTTGTCAATTTCCTCCCCAGCGCCAGCAACACCCATATCCTCATCCTGGTGTACTTCAACACTGACATCTTCAATTTCACTGTCAGGAACTGGACTGCGGGTGCTCCTTTCAACACTTGCAGGGGGCGTGCAAATGGTGGAAGGCGCAAGCTCTTCCCGTCCAGTGTTGGGAAGGTCAGGCATCGCAACCGACACAATTGGACTCTCCTTTGGGATTTGGGATTTCGAAGAACGCACAGTTCTTTGCTGTGCTTTTGCCGCAAGTCTTTTCTTTTTTCTAGCGAGAGGATGAGTGCTTCCATCCTCATGTGAAGCTGAACCACTAGCCATGAACATAGTCCAGGGCCTCAGCCGTTCCTTGCCACTCCGTGTCGTAAATGGCATATTGGCAAGTTTACGCTTCTCCTCAGACGCTTTTAATTTTGATTTTTGGGTAATTTTTTTACTGATCTTTTGTGTTTTGGATTTTACATGCTCTGTACTATGACATTGGGCATCGGCCTTGGCAGACGACGTTGATGGCATTTCATTGTCTCGGCCATGACTAGTGGCAGCAGCTTCAGCACGAGGTGGAAGTGGATCTTGATCTTTCCCTTTTTTTTTAACCTCCACATTTTTGTTCTCCATATTTTGCGCACAACTAAAAGCTACCACAGGTATACAATGTAGATGGATGGATAGTATACTATTATTACTTATACTTATGGACGACGAGTGACGACACAGAGGTAGGTACAGCCGTGGCCTACCGTACTGCTATATATATAATATATACAGAATAATAATAACGGACCTGGTGGACACTGTCAGCAGACTGCTAAACTAGTATGAAGAAAAAAAAACACCACAGGTATGCAATGTAGATGGATGGATAGTATAGTATTATATTACTTATGGACGACGAGTGCACTGACGACACAGATGTAGGTACAGCCGTGGCCTACCGTACTGCTGCTTATATATATAATATACTGTATAACGGACCTGGTGGACACTGTCAGCAGACTGCTAAACTAGTATGAAGAAAAAAACAACAACACAGGTATACAATGTAGATGGATGGATAGTATAGTATTATATTACTTATGGACGACGAGTGCACTGACGACACAGAGGTAGGTACAGCCGTGGCCTACCGTACTGCTGCTTATATATATAATATACTGTATAACGGACCTGGTGGACACTGTCAGCAGACTGCTAAACTAGTATGAAGAAAAAAAACAACAACACAGGTATACAATGTAGATGGATGGATAGTATAGTATTATATTACTTATGGACGACGAGTGCACTGACGACACAGAGGTAGGTACAGCCGTGGCCTACCGTACTGCTTATATATATATAATATACTGTATAACGGACCTGGTGGACACTGTCAGCAGACTGCTAAACTAGTATGAAGAAAAAAAAACACCACAGGTATACAATGTAGATGGATGGATAGATATTATCTATCTATCTAATGTAGATGGATATTATATTACTTATGGACGACGAGTGCACTGACAACACAGAGGTAGGTACAGCCGTGGCCTACCGTACTGCTGCTTATATATATAATATACTGTATAACGGACCTGGTGGACACTGTCAGCAGACTGCTAAACTAGTATGAAGAAAAAAAAAACACCACAGGTATACAATGTAGATGGATGGATAGTATAGTATTATATTACTTATGGACGACGAGTGCACTGACGACACAGAGGTAGGTACAGCCGTGGCCTACCGTACTGCTGCTTATATATATAATATACTGTATAACGGACCTGGTGGACACTGTCAGCAGACTGCTAAACTAGTATGAAGAAAAAAAAAACACCACAGGTATACAATGTAGATGGATGGATAGTATAGTATTATATTACTTATGGACGACGAGTGCACTGACGACACAGAGGTAGGTACAGCCGTGGCCTACCGTACTGCTGCTTATATATATAATATACTGTATAACGGACCTGGTGGACACTGTCAGCAGACTGCTAAACTAGTATGAAGAAAAAAAAAACACAGGAGTGTTTTTCAGGCAGACAAACGTATACTGGACTGGTGGTCACTGTCAGCAAAACTGTGCACTGTACTCCTGCTATAACTGCTCCCCAGTCCCCACAATTAGGCAGTGTGAGCAGAGCAGTGCACTCAGCACAGATATATCATGCAGCAGTGCAGCACACTGAGTGAGCACAGATATGGTGGTCGGAGCGTTTTTTCCAGGCAGAGAAACAAAGGATTAAACTCACTGGTGGTATAATCAAAACCCTGCACTGTACTCCCTAACAGCTGCTCCCCGTCCCCAATCCTGCCCACAATTATAACTAACTAAGTCACTCTGTGTTCTACTATAACGGAGAGGACGCCAGCCACGTCCTCTCCCTATCAATCTCAATGCACGTGTGAAAATGGCGGCAACGCGCGGCTCCTTATATAGAATCCGAGTCTCGCGAGAATCCGACAGCGGGATGATGAAGTTCGGGCGCGCTCGGGTTAACCGAGCAAGGCGGGAGGATCCGAGTCGCTCGGACCCGTGTAAAAAAAAAGGTGAAGTTCGGGCGGGTCGGATTCCGAGGATCCGAACCCTCTCATCACTAATTTCTGGACATCTGTTACTTGGATCTTGTTTCTGGTTCTTGCATAACATGGACAGTTATTCTGGGTACAGAGCTCTTTTCTTTCGGTTTTCTTTTCTTCTCTTCTTGTCTTTCTTCTATGGCCTCTAAGGCTTGTAGGAGTGATTCCATGGTTAAGGTAAAGGCTACTGGTCTAACTTCGAACAATTCTCCTCTCAGGCTTCAGTGAGACCATTTAAGAAATGTATTTTCAAGAGCCTTGCATGTTGGGCATTGGCCACATCAAATCCTCCATCTATATGTCCTTGATGCACCATATCATGGTACTGTCTGATAGTCTCACCACTCTTCTGTTTAACATCTGGAAATTCAGGTACTCTGTCCCTTTGCTGGTTACACCAGTGTTCTAATCTGTGCATGTACTGTTCCCCGCTTATCTTTGTCCTTTGTGCGTCTTCTGCTGGTGGAGCTACTATGTTTGCAGCAGCTCCTACTGGATATCCTCTTACTTCAGCTTCAGCTGATGAACCCAATAACACTGAGTTTAGTTCTCAAAGATCTATCCATGATCCTGTCCAAACAAGATTTATTCTCTTCATATAATGCAAATATGCAATTGGACGCTTGCATGGGTCTGGAGCTTTGGAAATTGTGTCATACATATCTGATGCAGCCCATGGTCTGTATTGTTCCTGTTGTCTAACAAAATTTCCTGCTAGTCCCGCGGCATTAAGGTCTCTAGTGATTTGTACAGATACTGAGTATGTCGTGATGGTCTCTTCAGGATATGGTGGTGGCTGTGTCTGATAAAACATCTGGACATGTGGTGCACAGGTATTACATGAACATGGTGTACTAAGTTCCCCTGATTGCATTTTCTTACACTGTTCTCTTCTATGTATTATCCTTGTCCCAATAGTCTGGGGACTATTTGCCAGAAATGGGTTGTTCTTAGACATTATGGGTGTGTTCTGGCTATTGTCACAGGGTGGCTCATTGGGGGGTACCCAACTGTCACAAAAGGGGCAATGTTCATATCCTTTAGGTATACATTGGTGACATTGTGGACACTTTCTCTGTCTCAATTCCTTTTGCAGATCTGGATATATTGGTTTGTATAGTTCTGAGGAAACTGTATACCACTGGCCATCTCTTTTCTTCAGTACCACATTAGGTACTGGTGAGTGGAAGGGTGCTGAAGGTGTAGTCAGGGTTGCTGCTGTGTTAGGTACTAATGGTGGTGGTACCTGAGTCATTGGTGTCACTTGTGGTAGTGGGTTTACTACTGGTTTTGGTACTGGTATCTGTATGTCCCATGCTATATATTCTAAAAATTCTGGTTCTTTTTTTGGCTGATATTCTGTCGCTACTCTCTTCCACATTTCTACTTGATGTTTCTTTTCTTATCCAAACTTTCTGTTCCCTAAAAAATATTTCCCATCTCTTAAAATCTAGAGTTCCCTGAGGGGGAAATCCTGCCCTTTTGAATACTTTTTGTTTTCCCTTAATGGCTTCAGGACCTTCCTTTTGTCTAACTATCTCAATGGGAGTCTTGGACACTTGATCTGCCATACCCTTGCTCCCCTGTGCCCCCATATAGGTTACTGGTCACAGTTACCGTAGTGCCCCCGTATGGGTTCCCGGTCACATACCTTATGTATAGTCTGACCCTTTCAAGGTCCTTATTTTCCCCTCTAGATTCAATTACGTTATATACTGCCACACCTATTACCTCCTGTATCCTTTTGTAAAGACAAAAATATTTGCCTTGCTTTTGCTCCTGTACCTCTTTTATTCACGGGCAAATTTAACACCAGTGATACCCAAATAATACCTTGTAATTTCTTTAGGTAATTGTGGTCTGATGCGTGTGTTCCCACCAATATGGTCAGTGCATGTTGTGAGTTTTTTTTAGAGATGTGCGGCTGGCACATTTTGTGTTTTGGTTTTGGTTCTAATTCCACTTTCATGTTTTGGTTTTGGCTTGGTTTTGCCAAAACCCCCCTTTCGTGTTTTGGTTTTGGATCTGGATGATTTTTAAAAAAAAACATAAAAACAGCTAAAATCACATAATTTGAGGGTAATTTTGATCCTACGGTATTATTAACCTCAATAACATTCATTTTCACTCCTTTACAGTCTATTCTGAATACCTCACACCTCACAATACTATTTTTAGGCCTAAATGTTGCACCTAGGTCGCTGTATGACTAGGCTAAGTGACACAAGTGTGCGGCACAAACACCTGGCCCAACTAGGAGTGGCACTGCAGTGGCAGACAGGAGGGCAGATATAAAAAAAGGCCCCAAACAACTCATGATGTAAATAAGAAAAAGAGGTGCACAGAGGTTGCTGTATGACTAACCCAAGCAACACAGATGTACGGCATAAACACCTGGCCCATCTAGGAGTGGCACTGCAGTGGCAGACAGGATGGCACTTTTCAAAAACTAGGCCCCAAACAGCACCTCATGCAAAGATGTAGAAGAGGTGCAATGAGGTAGCTGTATGACTAAGCCAAGCGACACAAACAATTCCCACTGGAATTATACAGCAATATCAGAGAAATTATATGGCAGTACCACTGGACATATACGGCAGTATCACTGGAATTATATGGCAGTACCACTGGACATATACGGAAGTGTCAGACAGGATGACACTTTTAAAAAAACTAGTCCCCAAACAGCACATGATGCAAAGAAGAAAAAGAGGTGCAAGATGTAATTTTCCTTGGGCCCTCCCACCCACCCTTATGTTGTATAAACAGGGCATGCACACTTTAACAAACCAATCATTTCAGCGACAGGGTCTGCCACATGACTGTGGCTGAAATGACTGGTTTGTTTGGGCCCCCACCAAAAATGAAGCAATTAATCTCTCCTTGCACAAACTGGCTCTACAGAGGCAAGATGTCGACCTCATTCTCATCGCCTGATTCCTCACCCCTTTCACTGTGTACATCCCCCTCCTCACAGAGTATTAATTCGTCCCTACTGGAATCCACCATCACAGGTCCCTGTGTACTTTCCGGAGACAATTGCTGGTCATGGTCTTCCTAAAGAAATGTATAATTAATTTTGATCAACATCATCTTTTCCACATTTTGTGGAAGTAACCTCTTACGCCGATTGCTGCACTAAACACTCTTTCGGAGTACACGCTGGAGGGGGGGCAACTTAGGTAAAATAAAGCCAGTTTGTGCAAGGGCATCCAAATTGTCTCTTTTTCCTGTCAGTATACATACGGACTGTCTGACATGCCTACTTGGATGCTGTCACTCATATAATCGTCTACCGTTCTTTCAATGGTGACAGAATCATATGCAGTGACAGTAGACATGTCAGTAATCGTTGGCATGTCCTTCAATCCAGACTAGATGTCAGCTTTTGCTCCTGACTGCCCTGCATCACTGCCAGCGGGTGGGCTAGGAAATCTTGTCCTTTTCCTTGCAGCCCCAGAAAACAGAGAGTTGTGGTAAATGGAGTGCATTCACAGGAGGGAAATGTTACCAGTGGAGTACCCCAGGGATCTGTACTTGGACCAGTGCTTTTTAATATCTTTATTGGTGACATTGCAAATGGCATTAAAGGGTAAGTATGCCTTTTTGCAGATGACACAAAGGTATGAAACAGGGTAGACACACTAGGTGGGGTAAAACAAATGATTGAGGATCTAGGTAGACTAGAGGAATGGTCGAGAGTGTGAAGATTTCAGTTTAATGCCAAAAAATGCAAAATCATGCACTTGAGTCTCAAAAATCCAAAGGCTAAATATAGTATTAATGGCAGTATACTGGAAACTACTGAGGAGGAAAGGGATCTAGGAGTCACTATTTCCGGTGACTTAAAGGCAGGTAAGCAATGTAACAAAGCATTGAGGAAGGCTAGTCAGATGCTTGGCTGCATTGGGAGAGGAATTAGCAGCATAAAGAAGTAATAATGCCACTGTATAGGTCATTGGTACGGCCTCAACTAGAATACTGTGTTCAATTCTGGAGGCCGTATATTCAAAAGGATATTAATACATTAGAAACTGTACAAAGAAGGGCAACTAAAATGGTGCATGGCCTACATCACAAAACATACCCAGAAAGACTAAAAAATCTCACTATGTATAGTTTGGAGCAGAGAAGGGAAAGGGGGGACATGATAGAAACTTTCAAATATATCAAGGGTTTTAACAAAGTCCAGGAGGAAACATTCTCCAAATGAAGAGAAGCAGTAGGACACGAGGACATGCACTGAGACTGGAGGGTGGGGTTTCAGGGGAAATTTGAGGAAAAATTACTTCACAGAAAGGATAGTGGACAAGTGGAATTGCCTCCCATCAGAGGTGGTAGAGGCTAAGACAGTAGAGCAATTTAAACATACATAAGGGTATCCTTACAAAGAAATAAGGATCAAATAAGGTTAGAGATAAAAATAATGTTAAAAAAAAGGGGCAGACTAGATGGCCAAGTGGTTCTTATCTGCTGTCACATTCTATGTTTCTATGTTTCAGAGGAGCTGTTGACGGGTCACATTCCGCTTGAGTTGACAATTTACTCACCAGCAGGTCTTTGTACCTCTGCACACTTGTGTTTGCCAGAAAGAGAGATACAGCGTAGGCATTAAACCTAGGATCGAGCACGGTGGGCAAAATGTACTCTGATTTCAACAGATTGACCACCCTTGAATCCTGGCAAAGCGAATGAAGGGCTCCATCCACAAGTCCCACATACTTTGCGGAATCGCTCCATCTTAGCTCCTCCTTCAGTTTCTCCAGCTGCTTCTGCAAAAGCCTGATGAGGGGAATGACCTGACTCAAGCTGGCAGTGTCTGAACTGACTTCACGTGTGGCAAGTTCAAAGGGTTGGAGAACCTTGTAAAAGATGGAAATCATTCTCCACTGCACTTGAGTAAAGTGCATTCCCCCTCCTTTGCCTATATCGTAAGTGGATGTATAGGCTTGAATGGCCTTTTGCTGCTTCTCCATCCTCTGAATCATATAGAGTGTTGAATTCCACATCGTTACCACCTCTTGCTTCAGTTGATAGCAGGGCAGGTTCGGGAGTGTTTGCTGGTGCTCCAGTCTTCGGCATGCAGTAGCAGAATGTCGAAAGTGGCCCGCAATTTTTCGGGCCACCGACAGCATCCCCTGTACACCCGTCATTTTTTTAAAAATTCTGCACCACCAAATTAATTGTATGTGCAAAACATGGGACGTGCTGGAATTTGCCCAGTTGTAATGCACGCACAATATTGGTGGCATTGTCCAATATCACAAATAACCAGGAGAGTCTAAGTGGGGTGAGCCAATACACGATGAAGTCTCTCAGTTTCCGTAAGAGGTTGTCAGGGGTGTGCCTCTTATGGAAAGCAGTGATGCACAGCATAGCCTGCCTTGAAACGAGTTTGGATTTGCGAGATGCTTCTACTGGTGCTGCTGCTGCTGTTGTTGCTGCGGGAGGCAATATATCTACCCAGTGGGCTGTCACAGTCATATAGTCCTTAGTCTACCCTGTTCCACTTGTCCACATGTCCGTGGTTAAGTGGACACTGGATACAACTGCATTTTTTAGGACACTGGCGACACTTTTTCTGATGTCTCTGTACATTCTCGGTATTGTTTGCCTAGTGAAGTGGAATCTAGATGGGATTTGGTATCGGGGGCACAATGGGGGGTCATTCCGAGTTGATCGTAGCTGTGCTAAATTTAGCACAGCTATGATCATGTTCCCAGACATGCGGGGGGATGCCTAGCACATGGCTAGCCCGCCCTGCATGTCTGTCCGCCCCCCCTCCCCCCACACAAGTACAAAAGCATTGCACAGCGGCGATGCTTTTGTACTTGTTGGGTAACTCCCGGCCAGCGCAGCTCCTGTGGCTGGCCGAGAGTTGCTCGTCACTGCCCCTGGTTGCAGCGGCTGCGTGTGACATCACGCAGCCGCTGTGGCCCACCCCCCGCACAGTCCGGCCTGCGTTGGCCGGACTGCGCCCCAAAATGACCCTCCAGAGGAATCCTAGTTAGGAGAGGAATCGTCAGTCATGCCAGTGACATGGCCTGCAGGACTACTTACGTTCCTCACTGAGGAGGAAATTGACGTTGAGGGAGTTGGTGGTGTGGTTTGCAGGAGCTTGGGTACAACAGTAAGAAAGGATTTAGGTGTCAGTGGACTGCTTAAGCTCTTACCCAAAGTTTCTGAACTTGACAATGACTTCTGATGAATGCACAGCAGGTGACGTATAAGGGAGGATGTTCCTAGGTGGTTAACGTCCTTACCCCTACTTATTACAGATTGACAGAGGCAACACACGGCTTGACACCTGTTGTCCGGATTTGTGGAGAAATCATTTTACACTGAAGAGGTGGCTTTTTTGGTATTTTGCCCAGGCATCACAATGGGCTTATTCATCCCACAGACAACAGGTGTCTCCCCCGGTGCCTGATTTAAACAAACCACATCACCATCAGAATCCTCATCATCAACTTCCTCCTCAGCGCCAGCAACACCCATATCCTCATCCTGGTGTACTTCAATAGTCTTCAATTTGAATATCAGAAACTGGACTGTGGGTGCTCCTTCCAGCACTTGCAGGGGGCGTTCAAATGGTGAAAGAAGCCACCTATTCCTGTCCAGTGTTGGGAAGGTCAGGCATCGCAACCGCCAACACACTTGGACTCTCCTTGGGCATTTGTGATACCCTCTTAGAATGCACAGTTCTTAAAATGCATCTTAGGGATAAACAAGAGGCTTCTGGTTATCCCGATTGGTGTACAGACTCTGAGAAACGCCAGGCGTATATAGACGCCTATCAAAAAAATGAAGGTGTTCTTCTTCTTTGAGTTGCGTCGTCTCTGGTTTTTATTTAAAAAGGGTATGTCCCAAGGCGTAAGCGCTATCATACGCTTCCGCTTTCTTTTAGACACGCCTTTTCTTGTATATATTAGTCCTGAACCATCTTGTTTTGTGTGGTTCGCATCGTGTATTTTATTCATCACGGCCGTTGTGTCTTGTCCGATAACGTCTTTCGCCATATTACGTGCCGCGGTCTTCATGTGCGGTTTAGCTAACTCTAAACCTCTCCGGAATGGAGGAACAGCTTTTCTGAAAAGACTTTGAAAAATACCGCCTAAACCGCATCCGTACATGTACGCGCTGCCGTGAAAACCTGGTAATCCATTACCGGCTTGCGTTTTATAATATTGCGCGTAGAGATCCGGATCGCCATAATTTTTAACAGCGACCATTCTGTTTAGTTAATAAATATCGTGTTTGCGACGTCTAAAGTGTAGTTTCACGATCACTTTACCAAACTTAAATGAGATGTTCTTGTTCTGGTCGTTCTTTATCTCTATGGCTACAGTGTCAAAATGCGCTTTGCACAATGGTATGTAATCGGGTTTCTCATATCGTATTGTGATCACCTCATTGTTATAGCCCTTAATTTCAACAGTGCGAAGTAGCGGTACATAACTATCCCCGACCCTCTGATGTTCGATAATGTCTGTTTACACGTACAGCGTATATTGGCCGCCTTTGATGTCGGCGCATGGTTTAGAAATCTTAGTTTTAGGTTGTAAACCAAGGATCGTCGTCAGTTTATCACCGGCTGTAAGATGATACAGCCGCTTACTGTCGCATGTTACAACGTGTTCAAGTGGATCATACACTAGTCTTAATCCGCCATCCAGTTTATGTCACCCTATTTCCGCGTTGATTACGTCCAGTAGCGCACCGATTGTTTTATAAAATCCGGGTTTAACGCACATGGCTGCGAATTCCACAACTGGATTGGAAAACATAACATCCTGTGTTATTTGTAACTTACAATCTTGTATATCCAAAGTATTCCACGTGTGCCGATATTGTATTTCTGTAAGAGCAACTTCCCACTCACCGCTTAAGTGTATCGACTTTGCAAGTTTTGTTGTATAGTTAGAAAACTTATTTTGCTGGAAAGTATCCGCTGAGGCATTGCTGGGTAAGGTTATGTAAAACGACTTGTCATCCATTGCTCACCTTTGTTTAGAGCTCGGCGCGTTTTATATATCTTTTATCTCTGATGCGTCGACTCAACTGTTACATTTTGCGGGTTACCCGCGCCACTTGACTAACACGTATTTCCGACCGGTGACCGTCTTATGTTTTAAAATCTTTTCCACTTTGTATATTCTATTATAGTTTTTGGGTACGCTTTGTAACTCATCGGGGTAAAAACGGCCGGTAATTTCTTCGCCGTAGAGATCCACCAGCGTATAAAGCGGCTTAAGACCTTTAGTGTTCATGCCGTGTATTACAAATATTTCCTCAGAAAAAGTCTGTTCATAGCCTTTCTGAACGCGTTTTATATATCTATTATCTCTGATGCGTCGACCCAACTGTTAAATTTTGCGGGGTACCCGCGCCACTTGACTAACACGTATTTCCGTCAGGTGACCGTCTTATGTTTTAAAATCTTTTCCACTTTGTATATTCTATTATGGTTTTTGGGTATGCTTTGTAACTCATCGGGGTAAAAACGGCCGGTAATTTCTTCGCCGTAGAGATCCACCAGCGTATAAAGCGGCTTAAGACCTTTAGTGTTCACGCCGCGTATTACAAATATTTCCACAGAAGAAGTCTGTTCATAGCCTTCTGAAATACATCCTTATATTTGGAAATACGTACATGTTCACCAACGGCTAAACGCTGTGTAATTTTCTTAGTTCTAAAGTAATCGCCGTACATCGTCTTGAAAATTCTCAAAGCGTTAGAGGGCCGTATTTTTGTAACACTTTTTTTAAAGATTTTGTTTAGAAACTCTTTACCATTATCATTTACCATTATCGGTTTGCAACTTCTTTGGCACGCAACCCTGTTGGAATATTTTTTCAAAAGCATTAGCGACTGTTGTCGCATTCTTGGATGCTAGACCGGCCGCCCACGCTTTCTTACTGAATATATCGATGATGGTTAATATATATTTAAAACCATCATTGTACTTTGCAATGTCTATGAGCGAAACCAGATCACATTGCCATTGCTGATTTACATCCGATAAGCAAATCATGTTCCTTTTATAGGTTTTTCGTGCCGGCATATGTAACGTATAAGCGTCTTGTTCTTGATACCATTTTTTGATTTCCGCTCTTTTGAACTTGCCTTTATTAGCCTTATAATATTTATCGACACCGCAATAACTGCCTGGCTTTAATACCGTATAATTAGAGATGTGCACCGGAAATTTTTCGGGTTTTGTGTTTTGGTTTTGGGTTCGGTTCCGTGGCCGTGTTTTGGGTTCGAACGCGTTTTGGCAAAACCTCACCGAATTTTTTTTGTCGGATTCGGGTGTGTTTTGGATTCGGGTGTTTTTTTTCAAAAAACCCTAAAAAACAGCTTAAATCATAGAATTTGGGGGTCATTTTGATCCCAAAGTATTATTAACCTCAATAACCATAATTTCCACTCATTTTCAGTCTATTCTGAACACCTCACACCTCACAATATTATTTTTAGTCCTAAAATTTGCACCGAGGTCGCTGGATGACTAAGCTAAGCGACCCAAGTGGCCGACACAAACACCTGGCCCATCTAGGAGTGGCACTGCAGTGTCACGCAGGATGGCCCTTCCAAAAAACACTCCCCAAACAGCACATGACGCAAAGAAAAATGAAAGAAAAAAGAGGTGCAAGATGGAATTGTCTTTGGGCCCTCCCACCCACCCTTATGTTGTATAAACAGGACATGCACACTTTAACCAACCCATCATTTCAGTGACAGGGTCTGCCACACGACTGGGACTGAAATGACGGGTTGGTTTGGACCCCCACCAAAAAAGAAGCAATTAATCTCTCCTTGCACAAACTGGCTCTACAGAGGCAAGATGTCCACCTCATCATCATCCTCCGATTCATCACCGTGTACATCCCCCTCCTCACAGATTATCAATTTGTCCCCACTAGAATCCACCATCACAGCTCCCTGTGTACTTTGTGGAGGCAATTGCTGCTGGTGAATGTCTCCATGGAGGAATTGATTATAATTCATTTTAATGAACATCATCTTCTCCACATTTTCTGGAAGTAACCTCGTACACCGATTGCTGACAAGGTGAGCGGCGGCACTAAACACTCTTTCAGAGTACACACTTGTGGGAGGGCAACTTAGGCAGAATAAAGCCAGTTTGTGCAAGGGCCTCCAAATTGCCTCTTTTTCCTGCCAGTATACGTACGGACTGTCTGACGTGCCTACTTGGATGCGGTCACTCATATAATCCTCCACCATTCTTTCAATGGAGAGAGAATCATATGCAGTGCCAGTAGACGACATGTCCGTAATCGTTGTGAGGTCCTTCAGTCCGGACCAGATGTCAGCATCAGCAGTCGCTCCAGACTGCCCTGCATCACCACCAGCGGGTGGGCTCGTAATTCTGAGCCTTTTCCTCGCACCCCCAGTTGCGGGAGAATGTGAAGGAGGAGATGTTGACAGGTCGCGTTCCGCTTGACTTGACAATTTTCTCACCAGCAGTTCTTTGAACCCCTGCAGACTTGTGTCTGCCGGAAAGAGAGATCCGAGGTAGGTTTTAAATCTAAGATTGAGCACGGTGGCCAAAATGTAGTGCTCTGATTTCAACAGATTGACCACCCGTGAATCCTTGTTAAGCGAATTAAGGGCTCCATCCACAAGTCCCACATGCCTAGCGGAATCGCTCAGTGTTAGCTCCTCCTTCAATGTCTCCAGGTTCTTCTGCAAAAGCCTGATGAGGGGAATAACCTGCCTCAGGCTGGCAGTGTCTGAACTGACTTCACGTGTGGCAAGTTCAAAAGGTTGCAGAACCTTGCACAACGTTGAAATCATTCTCCACAGCGCTTGAGACAGGTGCATTCCACCTCCTATATCGTGGTCAGTTGTATAGGCTTGAATGGCCTTTTGCTGCTCCTCCAACCTCTGAAGCATATAGAGGGTTGAATTCCACCTCGTTACCACTTCTTGCTTCAGATGATGGCAGGGCAGGTTCAGGCGTTTTTGGTGTTGCTCCAGTCTTCTGTACGTGGTGCCTGTACGCCGAAAGTGTCCCGCAATTCTTCTGGCCACCGACAGCATCTCTTGCACGCCCCTGACGTTTTTTAAATAATTCTGCACAACCAAATTCAAGGTATGTGCAAAACATGGGACGTGCTGGAATTTGCCCAGATTTAATTAGAGATGAGCGCCTGAAATTTTTCGGGTTTTGTGTTTTGGTTTTGGGTTCGGTTCCGCGGCCGTGTTTTGGGTTCGAACGCGTTTTGGCAAAACCTCACCGAATTATTTTTGTCGGATTCGGGTGTGTTTTGGATTCGGGTGTTTTTTTCAAAAAACCCTAAAAAACAGCTTAAATCATAGAATTTGGGGGTAATTTTGATCCCAAAGTATTATTAACCTCAAAAAACATAATTTACACTCATTTTCAGCCTATTCTGAACACATCACACCTCACAATATTATTTTTAGTCCTAAAATTTGCACCGAGGTCGCTGTGTGAGTAAGATAAGCGACCCTAGTGGCCGACACAAACACCGGGCCCATCTAGGAGTGGCACTGCAGTGTCACGCAGGATGTCCCTTCCAAAAAACCCTCCCCAAACAGCACATGACGCAAAGAAAAAAAGAGGCGCAATGAGGTAGCTGTGTGAGTAAGATTAGCGACCCTAGTGGCCGACACAAACACCGGGCCCATCTAGGAGTGGCACTGCAGTGTCACGCAGGATGGCCCTTCCAAAAAACCCTCCCCAAACAGCACATGACGCAAAGAAAAAAAGAGGCGCAATGAGGTAGCTGTGTGAGTAAGATTAGCGACCCTAGTGGCCGACACAAACACCGGGCCCATCTAGGAGTGGCACTGCAGTGTCACGCAGGATGGCCCTTCCAAAAAACCCTCCCCAAACAGCACATGACGCAAAGAAAAAAAGAGGCGCAATGAGGT
This sequence comes from Pseudophryne corroboree, assembly GCF_028390025.1. Lineage (NCBI taxonomy): Eukaryota > Metazoa > Chordata > Amphibia > Anura > Myobatrachidae > Pseudophryne > Pseudophryne corroboree. The sequence continues at coordinate 319,725,742 of NC_086446.1, read as the reverse complement.
AGCTGACTGTGTGAGTAAGATTAGCGACCCTAGTGGCCGACACAAACACCGGGCACATCTAGGAGTGGCACTGCAGTGTCACGCAGGATGTCCCTTCCAAAAAACCCTCCCCAAACAGCACATGACGCAAAGAAAAAAAGAGGCGCAATGAGGTAGCTGTGTGAGTAAGATTAGCGACCCTAGTGGCCGACACAAACACCGGGCCCATCTAGGAGTGGCACTGCAGTGTCACGCAGGATGTCCCTTCCAAAAAACCCTCCCCAATCAGCACATGATGCAAAGAAAAAGAAAAGAAAAAAGAGGTGCAAGATGGAATTATCCTTGGGCCCTCCCACCCACCCTTATGTTGTATAAACAAAACAGGACATGCACACTTTAACCAACCCATCATTTCAGTGACAGGGTCTGCCACACGACTGTGACTGATATGACGGGTTGGTTTGGACCCCCCCCAAAAAAGAAGCAATTAATCTCTCCTTGCACAAACTGGCTCTACAGAGGCAAGATGTCCACCTCATCTTCACCCTCCGATATATCACCGTGTACATCCCCCTCCTCACAGATTATCAATTCGTCCCCACTGGAATCCACCATCTCAGCTCCCTGTGTACTTTGTGGAGGCAATTGCTGCTGGTCAATGTCTCCGCGGAGGAATTGATTATAATTCATTTTAATGAACATCATCTTCTCCACATTTTCTGGATGTAACCTCGTACGCCGATTGCTGACAAGGTGAGCGGCGGCACTAAACACTCTTTCGGAGTACACACTTGTGGGAGGGCAACTTAGGTAGAATAAAGCCAGTTTGTGCAAGGGCCTCCAAATTGCCTCTTTTTCCTGCCAGTATAAGTACGGACTGTGTGACGTGCCTACTTGGATGCGGTCACTCATATAATCCTCCACCATTCTATCAATGTTGAGAGAATCATATGCAGTGACAGTAGACGACATGTCCGTAATCGTTGTCAGGTCCTTCAGTCCGGACCAGATGTCAGCATCAGCAGTCGCTCCAGACTGCCCTGCATCACCGCCAGCGGGTGGGCTCGGAATTCTGAGCCTTTTCCTCGCACCCCCAGTTGCGGGAGAATGTGAAGGAGGAGATGTTGACAGGTCGCGTTCCGCTTGACTTGACAATTTTGTCACCAGCAGGTCTTTCAACCCCAGCAGACCTGTGTCTGCCGGAAAGAGAGATCCAAGGTAGGCTTTAAATCTAGGATCGAGCACGGTGGCCAAAATGTAGTGCTCTGATTTCAACAGATTGACCACCCGTGAATCCTTGTTAAGCGAATTAAGGGCTGCATCCACAAGTCCCACATGCCTAGCGGAATCGCTCCGTGTTAGCTCCTTCTTCATAACCTGCCTCAGGCTGGCAGTGTCTGAACTGACTTCACGTGTGGCAAGTTCAAAGGGCATCAGAACCTTGCACAACGTTGAAATCATTCTCCACTGCACTTGAGACAGGTGCATTCCATCTCCTATATCGTGCTCAATTGTATAGGCTTGAATGGCCTTTTGCTGCTCCTCCAACCTCTGAAGCATATAGAGGGTTGAATTCCACCTCGTTACCACTTCTTGCTTCAGATGATGGCAGGGCAGGTTCAGTAGTTTTTGGTGGTGCTCCAGTCTTCTGTACGTGGTGCCTGTACGCCGAAAGTGTCCCGCAATTTTTCTGGCCACCGACAGCATCTCTTGCACGCCCCTGTCGTTTTTTAAAAAATTCTGCACCACCAAATTCAAGGTATGTGCAAAACATGGGACGTGCTGGAATTTGCCCATATTTAATGCACACACAATATTGCTGGCGTTGTCCGATGCCACAAATCCACAGGAGAGTCCAATTGGGGTAAGCCATTCCGCGATGATCTTCCTCAGTTGCCGTAAGAGGTTTTCAGCTGTGTGCGTATTCTGGAAAGCGGTGATACAAAGCGTAGCCTGCCTAGGAAAGAGTTGGCGTTTGCGAGATGCTGCTACTGGTGCCGCCGCTGCTGTTCTTGCGGCGGGAGTCCATACATCTACCCAGTGGGCTGTCACAGTCATATAGTCCTGACCCTGCCCTGCTCCACTTGTCCACATGTCCGTGGTTAAGTGGACATTGGGTACAACTGCATTTTTTAGGACACTGGTGAGTCTTTTTCTGACGTCCGTGTACATTCTCGGTATCGCCTGCCTAGAGAAGTGGAACCTAGATGGTATTTGGTAACGGGGGCACACTGCCTCAATAAATTGTCTAGTTCCCTGTGAACTAACGGCGGATACCGGACGCACGTCTAACACCAACATAGTTGTCAAGGACTCAGTTATCCGCTTTGCAGTAGGATGACTGCTGTGATATTTCATCTTCCTCGCAAAGGACTGTTGAACAGTCAATTGCTTACTGGAAGTAGTACAAGTGGGCTTACGACTTCCCCTCTGGGATGACCATCGACTCCCAGCGGCAACAACAGCAGCGCCAGCAGCAGTAGGCGTTACACGCAAGGATGCATCGGAGGAATCCCAGGCAGGAAAGGACTCGTCAGACTTGCCAGTGACATGGCCTGCAGGACTATTGGCATTCCTGGGGAAGGAGGAAATTGACACTGAGGGAGTTGGTGGGGTGGTTTGCGTGAGCTTGGTTACAAGAGGAAGGGATTTACTGGTCAGTGGACTGCTTCCGCTGTCACCCAAAGTTTTTGAACTTGTCACTGACTTATTATGAATGCGCTGCAGGTGACGTATAAGGGAGGATGTTCCGAGGTGGTTAACGTCCTTACCCCTACTTATTACAGCTTGACAAAGGGAACACACGGCTTGACACCTGTTGTCCGCATTTCTGGTGAAATACCTCCACACCGAAGAGCTGATTTTTTTGGTATTTTCACCTGGCATGTCAACGGCCATATTCCTCCCACGGACAACAGGTGTCTCCCCGGGTGCCTGACTTAAACAAACCACCTCACCATCAGAATCCTCCTGGTCAATTTCCTCCCCAGCGCCAGCAACACCCATATCCTCCTCATCCTGGTGTACTTCAACACTGACATCTTCAATCTGACTATCAGGAACTGGACTGCGGGTGCTCCTTCCAGCACTTGCAGGGGGCATGCAAATAGTGGAAGGCGCATGCTCTTCACGTCCAGTGTTGGGAAGGTCAGGCATCGCAAACGACACAATTGGACTCTCCTTGTGGATTTGGGATTTCAAAGAACGCACAGTTCTTTGCGGTGCTTTTGCCAGCTTGAGTCTTTTCAGTTTTCTAGCGAGAGGCTGAGTGCTTCCATCCTCATGTGAAGCTGAACCACTAGCCATGAACATAGGCCAGGGCCTCAGCCGTTCCTTGCCACTCCGTGTGGTAAATGGCATATTGGCAAGTTTACGCTTCTCCTCCGACAATTTTATTTTAGGTTTTGGAGTCCTTTTTTTTCTGATATTTGGTGTTTTGGATTTGACATGCTCTGTACTATGACATTGGGCATCGGCCTTGGCAGACGACGTTGCTGGCATTTCATCGTCTCGGCCATGACTAGTGGCAGCAGCTTCAGCACGAGGTGGAAGTGGATCTTGATCTTTCCCTAATTTTGGAACCTCAACTTTTTTGTTCTCCATATTTTATAGGCAGAACTAAAAGGCACCTCAGGTAAACAATGGAGATGGATGGATTGGATAGTTTACTAGTATACAATTATGGACGGACTGCCACGGTTAGGTGGTTTAAAAAAACCACGGTTAGGTGGTATATATTATAATAATAATACAATTATGGATGGACGGACTGCCTGCCGACTGCCGACACAGAGGTAGCCACAGCCGTGAACTACCGCACTGTACACTGGTTGATAAAGAGATAGTAGTATACTCGTAACAACTAGTATGACACTATGACGACGGTATAAAGAATGGAAAAAAAACCACGGTTAGGTGGTATATATTATAATAATAATACAATTATGGATGGACGGACTGCCTGCCGACTGCCGACACAGAGGTAGCCACAGCCGTGAACTACCGCACTGTACACTGGTTGATAAAGAGATAGTAGTATACTCGTAACAACTAGTATGACACTATGACGACGGTATAAAGAATGGAAAAAAAACCACGGTTAGGTGGTATATATTATAATAATAATACAATTATGGATGGACGGACTGCCTGCCGACTGCCGACACAGAGGTAGCCACAGCCGTGAACTACCGCACTGTACACTGGTTGATAAAGAGATAGTAGTATACTCGTAACAACTAGTATGACACTATGACGACGGTATAAAGAATGGAAAAAAAACCACGGTTAGGTGGTATATATTATAATAATAATACAATTATGGATGGACGGACTGCCTGCCGACTGCCGACACAGAGGTAGCCACAGCCGTGAACTACCGCACTGTACACTGGTTGATAAAGAGATAGTAGTATACTCGTAACAACTAGTATGACACTATGACGACGGTATAAAGAATGGAAAAAAAACCACGGTTAGGTGGTATATATTATAATAATAATACAATTATGGATGGACGGACTGCCTGCCGACTGCCGACACAGAGGTAGCCACAGCCGTGAACTACCGCACTGTACACTGGTTGATAAAGAGATAGTAGTATACTCGTAACAACTAGTATGACACTATGACGACGGTATAAAGAATGGAAAAAAAACCACGGTTAGGTGGTATATATTATAATAATAATACAATTATGGATGGACGGACTGCCTGCCGACTGCCGACACAGAGGTAGCCACAGCCGTGAACTACCGCACTGTACACTGGTTGATAAAGAGATAGTAGTATACTCGTAACAACTAGTATGACACTATGACGACGGTATAAAGAATGGAAAAAAAACCACGGTTAGGTGGTATATATTATAATAATAATACAATTATGGATGGACGGACTGCCTGCCGACTGCCGACACAGAGGTAGCCACAGCCGTGAACTACCGCACTGTACACTGGTTGATAAAGAGATAGTAGTATACTCGTAACAACTAGTATGACACTATGACGACGGTATAAAGAATGGAAAAAAAACCACGGTTAGGTGGTATATATTATAATAATAATACAATTATGGATGGACGGACTGCCTGCCGACTGCCGACACAGAGGTAGCCACAGCCGTGAACTACCGCACTGTACACTGGTTGATAAAGAGATAGTAGTATACTCGTAACAACTAGTATGACACTATGACGGTATAAAGAAAGAAAAAAAAATACCACGGTTAGGTGGTATATATTGTAATACAATTATGGATGGACGGACTGCCTGCCGAGTTCCGACTGCCGACACAGAGGTAGCCACAGCCGTGAACTACCGCACTGTACTGTGTCTGCTGCTAATATAGACTGGTTGATAAAGAGATAGTATACAATACATACAACAATGAATATACTACTATACTGGTGGTCAGGCACTGGTCACCACTAGTCACACTGGCAGTGGCACTCCTGCAGCAAAAGTGTGCACTGTTTAATTTTAAATTAATATAATATTATGTACTCCTGGGGGCTCCTGCTATAACAACCTGCAGTGCTCCCCAGTCTCCCCCACAATTATTATAAGCTTTGCCTTTTATACATTGATGTGCAGCACACTGGGCTGAGCTGAGTGCACACAGACTGAGTCACACTGTGTGACTGGCTGCTGCTGTGTATCGTTTTTTTTCAGGCAGAGAACGGATATAGCAGAGAACGGATATATATTAAAATAAATAAAAGTTAACTAACAACAACTGCACTGGTCACTGTGGTAAACTCTGTCTGACTCTGCACAATCTCTCTCTCTCTTCTAATCTAATTTCTAATGGAGAGGACGCCAGCCACGTCCTCTCCCTATCAATCTCAATGCACGTGTGAAAATGGCGGCGACGCGCGGCTCCTTATATAGAATCCGAGTCTCGCGAGAATCCGACAGCGTCATGATGACGTTCGGGCGCGCTCGGGTTAACCGAGCAAGGCGGGAGGATCCGAGTCTGCTCGGACCCGTGAAAAAAACATGAAGTTCGTGCGGGTTCGGTTTCAGAGAAACCGAACCCGCTCATCTCTAGATTTAATGCACACACAATATTGCTGGCGTTGTCCGATGCCACAAATCCACAGGAGAGTCCAATTGGGGTAAGCCATTCTGCGATGATCTTCCTGCATTTTTTAGGACACTGGTGAGTCTTTTTCTGAGGTCTGTGTACATTTTCGGTATCGCCTGCCTAGAGAAATGGAACCTAGATGGTATTTGGTACCGGGGACACAGTACCTCAAACAAGTCTATAGTTGGCTCTGCAGTAATGATGGATACCGGAACCACGTTTCTCACCGCCCAGGATGCCAAGGACTCAGTTATCCGCTTTGCAGCAGGATGACTGCTGTGATATTTCATCTTCCTCGCAAAGGACTGTTGGACAGTCAATTGCTTGGTGGAAGTAGTAAAAGTCGTCTTACGACTTCCCCTCTGGGATGACCATCGACTCCCAGCAGCAACAACAGCAGCGCCAGCAGCAGTAGGCGTTACACGCAAGGATGCATCGGAGGAATCCCAGGCAGGAGAGGACTCGTCAGTATTGCCAGTGACATGGTCTGCAGGACTATTGGCATTCCTGGGGAAGGAGGAAATTGACACTGAGGGAGTTGGTGGGGTGGTTTGCGTGAGCTTGGTTACAAGAGGAAGGGATTTACTGGTCAGTGGACTGCTTCCGCTGTCGCCCAAAGTTTTTGAACTTGTCACTGACTTATGATGAATGCGCTGCAGGTGACGTATAAGGGAGGATGTTCCGAGGTGGTTAACGTCCTTACCCCTACTTATTACAGCTTGACAAAGGCAACACACGGCTTGACACCTGTTGTCCGCATTTCTGTTGAAATACTTCCACACCGAAGAGCTGATTTTTTTGGTATTTTCACCAGGCATGTCAATGGCCATATTCCTCCCACGGACAACAGGTGTCTCCCCGGGTGCCTGACTTAAACAAACCACCTCACCATCAGAATCCTCCTTGTCAATTTCCTCCCCAGCGCCAGCAACACCCATATCCTCCTCATCCTGGTGTACTTCAACACTGACATCTTCAATCTGACTATCAGGAACTGGACTGCGGGTGCTCCTTCCAGCACTTGCAGGGGGCGTGCAAATGGTGGAAGGCGCATGCTCTTCACGTCCAGTGTTGGGAAGGTCAGGCATCGCAACCGACACAATTGGACTCTCCTTGTGGATTTGTGATTTCGAAGAACGCACAGTTCTTTGCTGTGCTTTTGCCAGCTTAAGTCTTTTCATTTTTCTAGCAAGAGGCTGAGTGCTTCCATCCTCATGTGAAGCTGAACCACTAGCCATGAACATAGGCCAGGGCCTCAGCCGTTCCTTGCCACTCCGTGTGGTAAATGGCATATTGGCAAGTTTACGCTTCTCCTCCGACGATTTTATTTTAGATTTTTGAGTCCTTTTTTTACTGATATTTTGTGTTTTGGATTTTACATGCTCTGTACTATGACATTGGGCATCGGCCTTGGCAGACGACGTTGATGGAATTTCATCGTCTCGGCCATGACTAGTGGCAGCAGCTTCAGCATGAGGTGGAAGTGGATCTTGATCTTTCCCTATTTTTGGAACCTCAACATTTTTGTTCTCCATATTTTAATAGGCACAACTAAAAGGCACCTCAGGTAAACAATGGAGATGGATGGATACTAGTATACTTATGGATGACAAGTGACTGACGACACAGAGGTAGCTACAGCCGTGGACTACCGTACTGCGTCTGCTAGTATAGAGATGATAATGATATAAAAAATATATATATATCACTACTGCAGGTATATATAATATAATGACGGACCTGCTGGACACTGTCAGCAGACTCCTAAACTACTAGTATGAAGAAGATAGAAAAAAAAAAACCACCACAGGTAGGTATACAATTATGGACGAGCACTGACGACACAGAGGTAGCTACAGCCGTGGACTACCGTACTGCGTCTGCTAGTATAGAGATGATAATGATATAAAAAATATATATATATCACTACTGCAGGTATATATAATATAATGACGGACCTGCTGGACACTGTCAGCAGACTCCTAAACTACTAGTATGAAGAAGATAGAAAAAAAAAAACCACCACAGGTAGGTATACAATTATGGACGAGCACTGACGACACAGAGGTAGCTACAGCCGTGGACTACCGTACTGCGTCTGCTAGTATAGAGATGATAATGATATAAAAAATATATATATATCACTACTGCAGGTATATATAATATAATGACGGACCTGCTGGACACTGTCAGCAGACTCCTAAACTACTAGTATGAAGAAGATAGAAAAAAAAACCCCACCACAGGTAGGTATACAATTATGGACGAGCACTGACGACACAGAGGTAGCTACAGCCGTGGACTACCGTACTTCGTCTGCTAGTATAGAGATGATAATGATATAAAAAATATATATATATCACTACTGCAGGTATATATAATATAATGACGGACCTGCTGGACACTGTCAGCAGACTCCTAAACTACTAGTATGAAGAAGATAGAAAAAAAAACCCCACCACAGGTAGGTATACAATTATGGACGAGCACTGACGACACAGAGGTAGCTACAGCCGTGGACTACCATACTGCGTCTGCTAGTATAGAGATGATAATGATATAAAAAATATATATATATCACTACTGCAGGTATATATAATATAATGACGGACCTGCTGGACACTGTCAGCAGACTCCTAAACTACTAGTATGAAGAAGATAGAAAAAAAAACCCCACCACAGGTAGGTATACAATTATGGACGAGCACTGACGACACAGAGGTAGCTACAGCCGTGGACTACCGTACTGCGTCTGCTAGTATAGAGATGATAATGATATAAAAAATATATATATATCACTACTGCAGGTATATATAATATAATGACGGACCTGCTGGACACTGTCAGCAGACTCCTAAACTACTAGTATGAAGAAGATAGAAAAAAAAAACCCACCACAGGTAGGTATACAATTATGGACGAGCACTGACGACACAGAGGTAGCTACAGCCGTGGACTACCGTACTGTGTCTGCTAGTATAGAGATGATAATGATATAAAAAAAATATATATATCACTACTGCAGGTATATATAATATAATGACGGACCTGCTGGACACTGTCAGCAGACTCCTAAACTACTAGTATGAAGAAGATAGAAAAAAAAACCCACCACAGGTAGGTATACAATTATGGACGAGCACTGATGACACAGAGGTAGCTACAGCCGTGGACTACCGTACTGCGTCTGCTAGTATAGAGATGATAATGATATAAAAAATATATATATATCACTACTGCAGGTACATATAATATAATGACGGACCTGCTGGACACTGTCAGCAGACTCCTAAACTACTAGTATGAAGAAGATAGAAAAATAAACCCCACCACAGGTAGGTATACAATTATGGACGAGCACTGACGACACAGAGGTAGCCACAGCCGTGGACTACCGTACTGCGTCTGCTAATATAGAGATGATAAAGATGATAGAGATGAACAAAAAAAATATAACACTACTGCAGGTAAATATTTATATAATATAATGAATGACGGACCTGCTGGACACTGTCAGCAGAATGCGTTTATAGAATAAAAAAAAAAAACACCACAGGAGTGTTTAACTTTTTCAGGCAGACAATATACTGGTGGTCACTGGTCAGTCACACTGGCAGCAAAAGTGTGCACTGTACTCCTGCTATAACTGCACCCCAGTCTCCCCCACAATTCAGCTGTGTGAGCAGTGAGCACTCAGCACAGTCAGATATACATAGATGATATTATCATGTAGCACACTGAGGCTGAGCACAGATATGGTATGTGACTATGTATCGTTTTTTTTCAGGCAGAGAACGGATTATATTAAATAATAAATAAAACTGGTGGTGGTCACTAGTAACTATCAGCAAAACTCTGCACTCTGAGTACTCCTAATGCTCCCCAAAATTACTAAGTTAGTAGTAAATCAACTCAAGTGTCTCTATCTATTCTAACGGAGAGGACGCCAGCCACGTCCTCTCCCTATCAATCTCAATGCACGTGTGAAAATGGCGGCGACGCGCGGCTCCTTATATAGAATCCGAGTCTCGCGATAGAATACGAGCCTCGCGAGAATCCGACAGCGGGATGATGACGTTCGGGCGCGCTCGGGTTAACCGAGCAAGGCGGGAAGATCCGAGTCTGCCTCGGACCCGTGTAAAAAAACTGAAGTTCGGGGGGGTTCGGATTCCGAGGAACCGAACCCGCTCATCTCTACGTATAATACGCCATTTTCATAAGCTTTTTTTGGTTAGCCATTTAATATAAATGCTGCTTGTCTAAGGGTCAGATTCTGTTCTTAATAGCGAATCAATAATCATTTGATATCAGTTTTATATCATTTGATATCAGTTTTATATTAAACACAATTAAAAGGGGACGGGGCTTAAAGGGGGTGGGGCACCTGTCAAAAGTTTGACAAAAAGCGGTTCTCTATCTACTACGCTCCAGGTTTCTTATCTATGTGTTTTAAAACCCCAGGAATATCGTGTTGGTTCTGCTGAGAACTTTTGCCTTTTGGGAAGAACCAGATTAGGGTCATGGGGTTGGATATGAGAAGAGAGGGCAGGTGTTCCATCCATTTAGGCCCAGTACGGGTCTTTGGGCTTTTAGCCTCACAGAAGGCTAATAATGGCTTTCAGCTGTATGGGTCTATGGCTGTTAGCCTGATCTTTGCCTACTCACACTGCCTGGGGAAAAGGAGAGACTATGGAGTCTCTGTGAGAGAAAACTACTCTTAAAATCCAGGGCAGGATGGACTTGGATTGTTGTTTTTTTTAGTGAATTAGGATTATCCTGTGAATTGTTAGCACCAGACAGCAAGGTATTTATTTTAATGTTTATTTGGGATGCGGTTAAGATGCTGGCTGTCAGGATCCAGGCAATTGCAATACTGATACAGGAATCCTGACATCTGCCAGAATGCCGATGCTGGAATCCCTACAGGGTCAGAAGACTGGTGCTGGAATCCCCACAGCTGTCATCCTAACCGACAGTATGGCGGCTGGGTTAGGGCCGGGGGAGAGGAGGAAAGTTTTAGGCTTCATGTGGGGAGACTAGGGGTAGCCTGTGGGGAGGTGGGTTTAGGGTTAGACACTATCAGGGGGAGGTTAGGTTTAGGCACCAAGAGGGGGTTTTAGGTTTAGGTGCCACCGGGGAGGTTAGGGTTAGGCACTAAGGGGAAAAGTTAGGGTTAGGCTGCGGAAATGGAGGGTTAAGGTTAGGTAAGAGGGGGGAGCATATTTACCTCACCCCATCAGGATTTTAAACATCATGATGCCGGCCTTAGTATTGTGACTGCCGGCATCCTGCCTGCTGGGAAATCATACTGAACCCATTTATTTCTGTTTCTCTGCACAATAAAGCTGGTTAAGGCCAGTTGCACCAAACCAGCAGACTTGTATGATCTCTCAGCTGCTACATCCTGCCATCTACCCCAGGAGATGGTACCTGTTCCCTTGACTCTGTTACACTACGCAGACTCCAAAGTATATGTGGTTAATACCAAAGACTTATTACTTCATGAACTGGCCTATAATGTTATTGAACAATTATGTATTGTAGTGATGTCACATAGTAGAATAACTTAATAACTGTCATGTAGTACTGTCACTGTTGGAATACTGTATGTTTATATTGCATGTTAATATTTTATGTTAATATTGCAATAAGTTATGGTGTTTTTTGTTGTTTAAAAGTTTTTATTCTGCTTCTGTAGACTGAAATAATGAGCACTTGCGTATTGTGCTGGCACATCTCCACAGTACTTAAACAATTCTTTGCTTAATGTCTTTATTATCAGTTGCTTAACAATAAAAGCATCCATAAAAGCCTGGAGATTTACAGTTGATGGCCTCACTGACTTGCAACTGAGGAAGGTAATATCAGCTTGCACTTACAGTATATCCTTATGTAGCTTTCTGCTTATTCACGCTAAGTGAGGGGGATAGAACTCTACCTTTTGTTGAGTTTAACCTGGAATTTTTAAATACTGCATTGTTTTTATAAACACCAAGGGGGAGATCTATCAAAGCTTGGAGAGAGATAAAGAGGAGAGATATCAGCTCTTTACTGTCAAAGGAAACAACAGGGCGCTTCTTACAAAATTACTATTTGTTACCTCTGCTGCTCTCTCACAATTCGTGGAATGCTGATTCCCAAATATTCAGAAATAGAGGAAAGGCAATAAAAGTGAGTGCAAGGTACCAGCTGTGCAATTCCATACAAATAAAATACAAATGCTGCAGGAGACATCTGTAGGAGGATGCAGCCTCGGATCACCACGCAACCATCTTGACCATTTATCATGACTTTAGCAGACCTTGGTCAGTCTGCGTAAGCTGTTTCTTTTGCAGATTGGCCATAGGAACCAAACAGCCAGGTCTAGGAAATCTGCTTCCAATGACGCATCCCTAGGTCTGGCATGCCTACAAAATGGAGCCAATGCACTCCCTCTCTGCCGCCCAAATGCCACAGCATGTCTATCATGCTGCTGCTTAAAGGGGGTTGTAAGCAGTATCACAATACCTGTTCTGCATATGCGTAGAAAGGGACTTGCACCTACGCAGACCCACAAACATTAGATTTGTAAGTAAACCATCACAGACTGGCATGCAGCTGCATTTTGAATTTGGCCAATCATGGCTCATGGACTGGCAACCAATCAGCACCCCTAATTGGCTGCCAGTCACAAGCCATGATTGCCACAGACTCTGTTAGAGGAAGGTAGTGGTGTGAGGTGCACTGTGTGTTATGAGCTGTACTTGGAGAGGGGAGCTGTAATGGGTGCTTTGAGGGGAGTGGGAGCTGTGCTATTATGGGTGAGATGTGCTGTGCAGTAATGGGAGCAGTGAGGGGAGATAGGTGATATGATGTTATGTGTGAGGGGTGCTGTGATGGGTGAGTGGAGCTGTGATGTCAGGTGAAGGAAGCTGTGCTGTGAGTGGAGGGGGGTGTTGTAGTACTGGGTGCTGTAATAGGTGAGGGGTGCTGTGCTGTGTGGGAGCTGTGAAAGTAGAGGGGTGCTGTGATATAATGGGAGAGGGGTGCAGTGCTGTAAGAGGAAAGAGGTGCTGTGCTATGAGGGGAGCTGTGAAGGGATAGGGGTGCTGAGCTTAAATATGTGAGGGGTGCTGTGCTGTGCTGTACTGTACTGTACTGTCGGACATTTTTGCACAGCAAGCATTTTTGCACAGCAAGCAATCAGGTCTGAACTGCGCAGTTGCCGCAGTGCGCCAGCGCATGCCATAGATCCTATCAGCATCTCAGCCCTGCGATCGCCTCTGCCTGAGAGACAAGCAGAGAAATTCGCTGGGTGGGAGGGAGCGGGCCAACGGCGTTGGGCAGCTGTTTTGGGGGCGCGTCCGGGCAACGCAGGCGTGCCCGGACAGTGCCCGGGACAGCGACGGGTAGCTCCCTACCAGTGCGCAGGAGCTGCGCTGGTAGGGCGCTACTCCTCAGGTACAAAAGCATCGCCGCCGTGCAATGCTTTTGTACCTGTGCAGCGGGGGGAGGGCCAGACATGCGGGGCGGACTAGCCATGTGCTGGGCATCCCCCCGCATGTCAGGGTTGCTGATCGTAGCCGTGCAAAATACGATCAAGTCTGAATTAGGCCCAGTGATGGGTGAGTGGAGCTGTGCTGTGAGGGGAGCTGTGAGAGGAGAACTATGTGTAATGGGAGAGAGGTGCTGTGTTGTAATGGGAGAGGGGTGCTGTGCTGTAATAGGAAAGAGGTGCTGTGCTGTGAGGGAAGCTGTAACGAGATAGGGGTACTGTGCTGTAATGGGTGAAGGGTGGTGTGCTGTACTGTGATGGGTGAGTGGAGCTGTGCTGTGAGGTAAAGGGAGCTGTGCTGTGAGTGGAGAGGGGTGTTGTAATGGGTGAGGGGTGCTGGGCTGTGATAGGAAAGAGGTGCTCTGTTATGAGTGGAGCTGTGCAGTGAGATGAAGGGAGCTGTGTTGTTATGGGAGAGAGGTGCTGTGCTGTAATAGGAAAGAGGTGCTGTGCTGTGAGGGAAGCTGTAACGAGATAGGGGTACTGTGCTGTAATGGGTGAAGGGTGGTGTGCTGTACTGTGATGGGTGAGTGGAGCTGTGCTGTGAGGTAAAGGGAGCTGTGCTGTGAGTGGAGAGGGGTGTTGTAATGGGTGAGGGGTGCTGGGCTGTGATAGGAAAGAGGTGCTGTGTTATGAGTGGAGTGGAGCTGTGCAGTGAGATGAAGGGAGCTGTGTTGTTATGGGAGAGGGGTGCTGTGATGAGAGAGGAGCCTAGATAGAGGAAAGAAGACCTCCCGAAGAAAAGAAGGAAGAGTTGATCACAGAAGAAACACTGGCAGAACAAAGAAGAGGAGGCTCTGCAGGTCAGGATGTGTCAGCGGCCATAGCAAGAAGCTGAGGACCGGACAGTGCTGCAGTGGTGGAAAGGAAAAGAGCTAAATGAAACTCCCCACTGCAGGCTCAGCCAGCGCCACGGTAGTCGACCCTTTCTGGATCACCAGGGATGTTAGGCACTAAGCCTGTGGGTGCAGTCAAGCCTCAGGCCTGTAGTTAATGTTAAACAGGCAGAGAGCCCATGCCCCTGGTAAGTGACACTGGGCATTAGGCCCACGTCAATGTCATTATTTTGAAGTAGGTGTTTGGAAATATCAGTGGGCTCAGGTCTTAGACCTACCTAAATAAAGACCCCCCTGAATAGGCCCACAATCATGGCAGCATGATGATGACCAGTTGCCTAGCTGGTTACACAGATGGCCTTAAATCAGAAGTATTTAAAATGTATTTCTAATTATTTTTTTTTTAAATCAGCATATTTTTTTTAAACGTATTTAGGGAAACAGTGGGGCTGATAGTGTAGCAGGTGTATGCACCCACGTGGTTCTGGCCACACCCACATTGTACTGGTCACAGCTCCCCCTTCTCAGCATAGACACTTGAACATTTTCAGCTCCAGGCCCTTCTGTCCTTTAATCCGTCTCTGTAGCAGTACCAATATATGTGCCCATTGTCTACCCAGTGTAAGGAGTGTGGTGTTAAACCATGCAGATGCATCAGGGGCTTGGATGTTTGCGGAAGTATGCAAGTTGAATTTGCACTATTTGATTTTATTCTGTATTGTATTGTTTATTCCATTGTTACAAAGCGCAAGTGGGCGTCATCAACTTTAATTGTTTCCTTTACTTATTTATACCAACTTTTCGCAAGGAGATTGACAGGAAGTGGGAGTTTCTGGGTGTCAACTGACCGTTTTCTGGGAGTGTTTTGAAAAACGCAGGCGTGGCCGTGCGTTTGCTGGGCGGGTATCTGACATCATTACCGTTTCACTCGTCGCAGAAATCATCACACAGAATAAGTAACTACAGGGTTGATCTTGTTCTGGGTGGCTGCACAGGCGTTCGCACTTCTGCAAAGCGAAAATACACTCCCCCGTGGGCGGCGACTATGTGTTTGCATGGCTGCTAAAAGTAGCTAGTGAGCGATCAACTCAGAATGAGGGCCCATGTGCACTGCAGAGGGGAGGGG
The DNA here is from genome assembly GCF_028390025.1 of Pseudophryne corroboree. Lineage (NCBI taxonomy): Eukaryota > Metazoa > Chordata > Amphibia > Anura > Myobatrachidae > Pseudophryne > Pseudophryne corroboree. The sequence continues at coordinate 319,710,180 of NC_086446.1, read as the reverse complement.
CAGATATACTGTGCACTGAAATCTAAATTGCAGTGTAGAAATAAAGCAGACAGTATTTACCCTGCACAGAAACAAAATAACCCACCCAAATCTCTGCACATGTTATATCTGCCACACCTGCAGTGCACATGGGGGTCATTCCGAGTTGATCGCTCGCTAGCTAATTTTTGCAGCAGTGCGAATGCATAGTCGCCGCCCACAGGGGAGTGTAGATTTGCTGTGCAAGGGTGTGTTCGCTTTTGCAGCCGCCCTGTACAAAAATAGTTTGTGCAGTTTCTGAGTAGCTCAGAACTTACTCAGCCGCTGCGATCACTTCAGCCTGTCCGGTCCCGGAATTGATGTCAGACACCCGCCCTGCAAACGCTTGGACACGCCTGCGTTTTTCCAAACACTCCCAGAAAACGGTCAATTGACACCCACAAACGCCTTCTTCCTGTCAATCTCCTTGCGATCGGCTGTGCGAATGGATTCTTTGTTAAATCCATTTCACAGCAACGATCCGCTTTGTACCCATACAACACGCCTGCGCATTGCGGTGCATACGCATGCGCAGTAGTGACCTGATCGCTGCGCTGTGAAAAATGGCAGCGTGCGTTCAGGTCGGAATGACCCCCCTGGTTTTGCCCAACTGCTAACAAATTTGCTGCTACGATCAGGTCTGAATTACTCACTTAAACTCTTAAACTATTCCTGCAATTGAGGTTCTAAAAGTGCAAGAATGTACTGGTGCCTCCGTGCATGATGAAACTTTTAAATCTTGTAGGCACAATGTGGTCTGGTCATGCCCCGGCAAAGGTGGCTGTTACCACTTTTGTTTGCTGACTTCTGTAGCAACAACATAGGCCTATTCACATACAAGGAGACAGGGAAGTAGCAGTATTGCCAATAACGGACGTATCCCCAAATAACAGCTGATGTGGATAATACACAGGTGGTGGGAAGCATCAGAGAAACAAACAAACAATTCTTCACATGTAGGTGGTGTTCATAAACAATTGTACTTATTAACCGTGTCGTAGACACAAACACATAAATACAATATGTTAGTTTACATGAAAATTTATTTTCTCTTCTTTGGCTTTCTCCACTTTGTTCTCTACCCCTGCCACCCTGGGGCAGGCATTGTGTCCGAGGATAGCTGATACTGATGTGGATAGCAGCACGGGTTGGGGAGGGGTGACCGGCAGTTGGGATACCGATTGGGAATCAACCAGTAGGGATACCTGTTGGGAAACCGGCGCTCACCATACTGATGCCGGTGTTTAGATTGCTGGCAGCAGGGGAAGGGTGGGGGGGGGTGGGGGGGCGAGCGCAAGGTAGCCCCTTGCAGGCTCGGTGGCTTCTATTCCCACTCTATGGGTGTTGTGGACTGACAGGAACTTGTGGGAATAGTTCCTGTCAGTCGGCATGCCAGGTGGGATTCCAGCGTCAGTATCGCCCGACCGCTGGTCACATAACCATACATCCTGGCAGCACTACCTAGTTGAAGTAAAAAAAAACAGGTAAGGGTGATAACAAAATCATGGCGTAGGCCTAATGGGGAAATATTGAGGCAACTTCTCTACTGGCTCACTTCTGCACTCTTTTCACTGCTTAATACATATGCCCCATAGTCTCTAAAATCTGTCCCATCTCCAACATCTGTGCACAGTAGGAGCCAGGCCCTAACTGCTCCCACTCATAGGTGTGCGCAGGGGGGGTGCCTGGTGCGTACAGGAACCCCCTAATGTCTGGCACCCTGATCTCACATGCCTGATGTAGTGATCGCCGAGCAAGCTGATTACTGTCTCCTCTGCGCTGCACCCTGTCAGGACTGTATTACTGACCAAACACCTGGGTTAATCAAGGGTGCCACTGCCACCGGCTTTCAAACTCCCAGCTCCACCTCCATGTACAAAAACAGTATGATGTGATGTGATTACGTCATGCTGCTCGCACGCCCACCCGCCACACCCTCCACATGCCCACCTCTCTCCTTCTATGCTATGCCAATGCCAGCCACTGATGAGGATCAGCATGCAGCCAGTGTTCCTCTTAGGAAGACAAATTCAATACTGGCAGGTGGTCGGCAGCAACATTGACATGTCACTCGTTTTTCCAGCAGCAGCAGCAGTACTAGTCTGCGACTGTCAGTGTCAGTGAGTGACTGACTTGTAAGTAAGCTGCTGCAGCTTGCAGAGGAAAGAGAGGGGGAGCCAGACCAGGCTGAGGAAGAGCAGTGTAATTGCAGTGAGTGCCATCAGGGGTGTTTGTTTGGTGCACACCACAACATCTGACAATGTATCTGCTTTATTAGGATTGGTACAAGGGTGGACATTTTATATTGCATTGACCGTCAATAGATGGTGCTAGACACGGCCAAAAGGCGGTGCTAGACACACCCCTCCGACGGTGCACCCCCTAATAAAATGTGCTGCGCACACCTATGCTCCCACTGCTATGGAGACAGGACAGACCTACCCTAGGAGGAGGACCCGACGGAGGGAAGTGGGGACAGGACAGATTGGGGAGAAGGGTGGGATGGGGGGTAGGTTTGCGTTACAGAGCAATAGAAGAAGGCAGAGCAGTGTATAGAGAGGGGACGGGACCGGACATACTGTAACAGGGTGTGCAGCAGAGCCAGGGGTAGATGTGGGTAGCAGTGGTTATCAACCCTGACCCAGAGAATCCCAAACAGTTCAGGTGCACAGGTTTATTATCAACTGTCACTGTTTAAAGATCCACAAGTGACATGGATAACATGAGGGGTCCTGATGACCGAGTTTGAGAACCCCTGATATACAGCAGAGGTAGGCAACTTTTGTCATTGCAGCTGCTGTGAAACTAGACATCCCACAAGGCTGGTGCTAAGGTGTTCGGCGCCCCTTCAAACAATAAATTAACTATAAATTTGCTCAATACAAAGGGACAGCACAAAACCTTCAGCGTGTGCTGAAAAAAGGGGTGTGCTCTCACAAGGAAGGGGCATGGCCACACAGTTGTACTCCCATTTCAAATTACGCCAAACAGTAGCACAATCTTATTCACATTACATCACAAGTACTAGCGCTGCTTATACATATAAAGACCCCCACAGTAGTGCCGCTTACACATAATGCCCTCAATAATAGCATTACTTATACACATAATGCCCCCAGTAATAGCGCTGCTTAAACACATAATGCCCACTGTAGTAGTTCCGCTTATACACATAATGCCACAGTAGTAGTGCTGTTTACACACACAATGCCCCAGTAGTAGTGCCACTTATAAACATAATGCCCGCAGAAGTAGTGCCGCTTACACATATAATGCCCACAGTAGTAGTACCGCTTATACACATGATGCCCACAGTAGTAGTGCTGCTTATACATATTGCCCCCCAGTCATAATGCTGCTTATACACATAATGCCCACAGTAGTAGGGCAGCTTATAAACATAATGCCCACAGCAGTAGTGCTGCATATACACAATGCCCACAGTAGTAGTGCTGCTTATACACATATTGTCCAAAGTAGCAGTGCTGCTTATACAAATAATGCCCACAGTAGTAGTGCCGCTTATACACATAATGCACACAGTAGTGGTGCCACTTACACATAATAACTCAGTAGTAGTGCCATTTATACACATAATGCCCCAGTAGTAGTACCGCTTATACACATAATGGCCACTGTAGTAGTGCCACCTATACATATAATACCCACAATAATAGTGCCCCTTATACACAGAATACCCACAGAAGTAGTAACACTTACACACATAATGCCCACAGTAGTAGTGCCACTTACACACATAATGCCCACAGTAGTATTGTTGCTTATGCACATAATGCCCACAGTAGTAGTGCCGCTTATACACATAATGCACCAGTAGTAGTGCTTTTTATACACATAATGCCCCAGTGGTAGTGCAGCTTATACACATAATGCCCACAGTAGTAGTGCCGCTTATACAATAATGCCCACAATAGTAGTGCCACTTATACAATAATGCCCACAGTTGTAGTGCCACTTAAACACATAATGCCCACAGAAGTAGTGCCGCTTATACATATAATGCCTCTAGTAGTAATGCCGCTTATAGATATACTGCCCACAGTAGTAGTGCCGCTTATACACAAAATGTCCACAGTAGTAGTGTCGCTTATGTCACGATCCGGGTAATTTCTCGTCAATACCTTCTAAATGGATCCTGAGACTGTCCCAGCATTCCAAGCCCGGATTCCATCTGTGCTGTCTGCGTGCAGCACGTTGCATCCCATTGTCTCAGGTCTCCTCACTGTGATTCTGGCAGCATCAGGGTTACATTTCACATGCAGGTTACAAACAGACTTTCCCTCCAAAAGCTAACATGGACGCAGCCATGTTTTCCTGATCACATGTTACCTTTCAGCCTATCAGCTGCACTCTGCTCTCAGCCTGATTACCCAGCAGCTGCACTCTGGACTCTGGTTAATTGCCCAGCCAATACCTGCTTCCCAGCAGGTATAAATATCCTGTTCCTGGGCTGGGAAGTAGTCAGTGCTTTCATTGTCTTCAGTGATTCCAGCCTGTAAGCTTCACTACAGACTTTCTCCTGTGATTCCATTCTGCAGTTCAGCCTGACTCCCTGGTCATTACACTCTGCAGTGTAACCCAACTCTCCAGAGATTAACCCTCTACAGTCTACCCTGATTCACCTGTGCCTGAACTCAGGCTTTCCAGTAGCCATCCTTCATTTCTTAACTTCCAGCGCACTCCAGCTTAATTTCTCATCTACCTGCAAACCCCAGCTTCATTTCTCATCTTCCAGCGAACCCTAGCTTCATTTTTACTTTACAGAACTTTCCTCCACATTCCAGACTACTGGTTTTAACCAGTTGTGCACCAAATTAACACTTGTGACTTTCTATTATTCTTTTGCACGTTATATGACTTTTTATTTAATAAAATCACTGAAAGAGATTTCAAGTTGTCGTGGTCACATCTTCGGGCTCTCAATAGTACTACCTTGCATATGTCTAGCAGTCTACTCGCCCCTCCCACTTTCCGGTACCCATCAGCCCCTACAACTGAGGCTCCCAGTCACCATCACCAGCCCTCAGTTGTGACAGTAAGTACTGACCTAATGGAGCCGGTCGGAGAACAAGTCCAAGCGTTGAGGCCTATGCAAGAACTGCCGGTCCGCCTTGAACATCAGGAGGCTGCCCAAGGCCATGTCATCCACTGTCTCCAGGACCTCTCCTCCCGGCTGGATGAAATTCAAGCGACCCTTCGTGTGTCAGGGGCGTCCAGTGTGTCGACTGCAGTACCTACAGTGGTGTCCCCACCCGCAATGCCCATCTCTGCTCCACGTCTCCACTTGCCGACTCCTACTAAGTTCGACGGGTCTCCAAAAGCCTGCAGGGGATTCCTAAACCAGTGTGAGATTCACTTCGAGTTACAGCCCGGCAGTTTTCTCACAGACCGCACCAAAGTTGCCTATGTTATCTCCCTTCTCAGTGGCTCCGCCCTCGACTGTGCATCACCTCTATGGGAGAGATCAGATCCTCTGTTTTCCTCCTATTCTGACTTCGTGGCAACTTTTAGGCGCATCTTCGACGAGCCAGGCCGTGTGACATCTGCCTCTTCTGAAATCCTCCGGCTTCGTCAGGGGACATGAACTGTCGGCTAGTATTTAGTTCAATTTCAGACTTTGGCTTCCGAAATTTCCTGGAACAATGACGCTCTCTATGCAGCCTTCTGGCAAGGTTTATCTGAATGTATTAAAGATGAGCTTGCTACCAGAGACTTACCTTCCAAGTTGATGTATTAAAGATGAGCTTGCTACCAGAGACTTACCTTCCAAGTTGAACGAGCTCATATCGCTCTGCACAAAAGTTGACCTATGGTTCCGTGAAAGGGCTAATGAGCAAGGCAGGTCAACATCCTCAAAGTAGTTGGGGATGTGCTCTGCGCTCCCTAGAATTGTTTACTTGTGTGTTTTGTGTAGCCGAGCGGCCCAGGTTGGTTTAGGAAACTCTTTTCGTTTGTTTCCTGGTTTTACAGAGTCTGCGAGGAGGGGGACCAACCTTTGGCGCTGCAGGTTTTTGAACAAGTATATAAAGGCAGTAGGGTGTCTATGGGTGTGATAAATAGATGTGTGTAATATGTATAGGTGTAGTGGAAATATATACGTACGGAGGCAGTGGGATGTAAATGGGTGTGATGAATATATATGGAGGCAATGGATTGTGTCCAAATAAAAATTGTTTATTAAGTGAAAAAAATGTTTAAAAATATTAACAGTTTTTGACAATATTCCGTAAAAAATTAGAAAAAGAAGGCAATTGTGTTCAGTGTGTTTCTATTACATAATAAACATATGCAGCACATCAATTAAAAATATAAGATATAAAAAAAAAAAAAAAAAAAAAAATATATATATATAAAAATTATGGAATAGAGTAAAGATATATATATAGAATAAAATAAAAATATATATATATGGAATAAAATAAAATTGTATATATATAAAACCAGATTTTGAATCTAATGTCAATCGATATGTGATCGTTTACACTTTGCTTTTGATCATAGAGAGACCGGTCTTTTCTATTTAGAGTGTTACGGGGTTGATATGGTGTGAGTCACGGCAGAGCTGTCTGTGTCCACAAAAGGGTCCGGTTTATAATGAGTTCCTGTTGCTCTTAGAAAGGCAGTTTGTAATGGTAATGTTTTTCAGGTGATGGTGTGTCACGGGTTGCTTACGTGTCTTCGCCCTTCGCAGGGCTGAGGAGTCCGTGGGTGTCCTATGCTGCTGCAAAAAAAAAAAAAAAAAGACAAAAAGACACCTGCAGCAGCATAGGACACCCACGGACTCCTCAGCCCTGCGAAGGGCGAAGACACGTAAGCAACCCGTGACACACCATCACCTGAAAAACATTACCATTACAAACTGCCTTTCTAAGAGCAACAGGAACTCATTATAAACCGGACCCTTTTGTGGACACAGACAGCTCTGCCGTGACTCACACCATATCAACCCCGTAACACTCTAAATAGAAAAGACCGGTCTCTCTATGATCAAAAGCAAAGTGTAAACGATCACATATCGATTGACATTAGATTCAAAATCTGGTTTTATATATATACAATTTTATTTTATTCCATATATATATATTTTTATTTTATTCTATATATATATCTTTACTCTATTCCATAATTTTTATATATTTTTTTTTTTTTTTTTTATATCTTATATTTTTAATTGATGTGCTGCATATGTTTATTATGTAATAGAAACACACTGAACACAATTGCCTTCTTTTTCTAATTTTTTACGGAATATTGTCAAAAACTGTTAATATTTTTAAACATTTTTTTCACTTAATAAACAATTTTTATTTGGACACAATCCATTGCCTCCATATATATTCATCACACCCATTTACATCCCACTGCCTCCGTACGTATATATTTCCACTACACCTATACATATTACACACATCTATTTATCACACCCATAGACACCCTACTGCCTTTATATACTTGTTCAAAAACCTGCAGCGCCAAAGGTTGGTCCCCCTCCTCGCAACATCCTCAAAGACCTCTACTCCTCCTCCTCGTCAGCCATCTCCGCCTAAGGATGAACCAATGCAGATTGGTCATTCTCGTTTATCCCCAGCAGAGCGAAAAAGACGCCTCTCTAAACGTCTCTGCCTGTATTGTGCTGCACCTTCCCATGTCGTCAACGCTTGACCTGAGCGCCCGGGAAACTCCAAGTCCTAGCCCGCCAAGGAGAGGGTCACCTAGGAGTAATGCCATACTCTCCATCTTCTAGTGATTGCAATCTTTCAGTCTCGCTTCAAGTGGGCCAGCGTACCAGGAATCTTATAGCAATGTTGGACTCCGGGGCAGCCAGAAACTTTATGACTGAGAGATATGTCAAGCAGTGGTCCCTACCCACTGAGCAACTGGTATCTCCCATATCCTTGACTGCCGTGGATGGTAGTAGGATTTCCAATGCAGTTGTTATGTCCAAGACTCTACCAATCCGTCTGAAGGTAGGAGCCTTGCATTCAGAACTGATTTAGTTCCTAATGATTCCAAAGGCCACTCATCCCGTGGTTCTGGGCCTCCCATGGCTCTGTCTTCACAATCCTCAAGTCGTTAGGCGCGGCGGCTCGCGCCAGTGCCCGACCATTGCTAAGCAACGGTCCCGGCGCGTTACGTCCGCCGCGCCTCCTCCTGCTCCCCGCTCGGTACCTGGCAATGCCAGGACGCTGAGCACTCTGAGCCACCGGGCCCTTGGCAATGGGGATGCCACAGGTGGACCGCGTTCCCCGTTGCCATATAAGTAAATTATCACCTGGCAGCATGTGGTCATGCAGCAGGGCAGCTGCATGACATTATCAATTTAGGTGTTCTTTAGCTATTGGTGCAGATACCTCTTATATTCTCCCTCAGTGCCTTACACTGACGCCGGTGATAGCTTCCTGTGAGCTGTTCCTGCTCTGGAGAATTCCTTGTTCAGTGTTCTGTTATCTGGTCTACCCTGTTCAGTGGTCCTGTGTCCTGGTGTTTGGAAGTCGGTCATAGGAGTCCTTCCAGCCCTCCAGTCGATTGAAACCTGTGCCTGTTATCACGGGGTTCTCGTTCACTTGTGGTTACCTTCCCGGTGTTGTGAGTGGCGGCTTCTGCCGCGTCTTGCGGCTTAGGCCGTAGTATTCTTTTGTTATATTTGTTGCTGGTGTTTTTGCTGAGGTTTCCGCTAGAGATGAGCGGGTTCGGTTCCTCGGAATCCGAACCCGCCCGAACTTCATGTTTTTTTACACGGGTCCGAGCGACTCGGATCTTCCCGCCTTGCTCGGTTAACCCGAGCGCGCCCGAACGTCATCATCACGCTGTCGGATTCTCGCGAGGCTCGGATTCTATCGCGAGACTCGGATTCTATATAAGGAGCCGCGCGTCGCCGCTATTTTTCACACGTGCATTGAGATTCATAGGGAGAGGACGTGGCTGGCGTCCTCTCCGTTTATAGAGATTCGAGAAGAGAGTGAGACAGAGAGAGACACAGTAGTAATTTGGGGAGCATTAGGAGGAGTACTACTACTACTAGTACTTGCTGAAGTGATAGAGAGAGATAGTGTGACTGTATTATCTGACTTGTGGGGGAGACACTGACAGTGGGGAGCAGTTAGAGTCTGAGAGCAGGACTCAGGACTCAGGAGTACATATAACGTACAGTGCACACTTTTGCTGCCAGAGTGCCAGCCACACTGCCATTGTTTGTGACTACACTGACCACCAGTATAATATATATTGTGATTGTCTGCTTAGGACTCAGGAGTACTACTTGCAAGTTGCTGATAGTGTGACCAGTGACCTGACCACCAGTTTAATAATCACCACCAGTTTATGAGTTTAATATATATTATATATATATATATATAATTGTATATAATATATATATAATATTGTATACCACCTAGCACCTACCCGTGTTTTTTTTTTTTCTTTCTTCTTTATACATACTACTATAGTAGCTTACTGTAGCAGTCTGCGGTGCTGCTGAGCTGACAGTGTCCAGCAGGTCCGTCATCAGTCATTACATAATAAATATATAATATATATACCTGTCCGGCTGCAGTACTAGTGATATTATATATACATATATATTGATTTCATCTCATTATCATCCAGTCTATATTATCAGCAGACACAGTACGTTAGTCCACGGCTGTAGCTACCTCTGTGTCGGCACTCGGCAGTCCATCCATAATTGTATACCACCTACCCGTGGTTGTTTTTTTTTTCTTTCTTCTTTATACATACTACTATAGTAGCTTACTGTAGCAGTCTGCGGTGCTGCTGAGCTGACAGTGTCCAGCAGGTCCGTCATCAGTCATTACATAATAAATATATAATATATACCTGTCCGGCTGCAGTACTAGTGATATTATATATACATATATATTGATTTCATCTCATTATCATCCAGTCTATATTATCAGCAGACACAGTACGTTAGTCCACGGCTGTAGCTACCTCTGTGTCGGCACTCGGCAGTCCATCCATAAGTATACTAGTATCCATCCATCTCCATTGTTTACCTGAGGTGCCTTTTAGTTGTGCCTATTAAAATATGGAGAACAAAAATGTTGAGGTTCCAAAATTAGGGAAAGATCAAGATCCACTTCCACCTCGTGCTGAAGCTGCTGCCACTAGTCATGGCCGAGACGATGAAATGCCAGCAACGTCGTCTGCCAAGGCCGATGCCCAATGTCATAGTACAGAGCATGTCAAATCCAAAACACCAAATATCAGTAAAAAAAGGACTCCAAAACCTAAAATAAAATTGTCGGAGGAGAAGCGTAAACTTGCCAATATGCCATTTACCACACGGAGTGGCAAGGAACGGCTGAGGCCCTGGCCTATGTTCATGGCTAGTGGTTCAGCTTCACATGAGGATGGAAGCACTCAGCCTCTCGCTAGAAAACTGAAAAGACTCAAGCTGGCAAAAGCACCGCAAAGAACTGTGCGTTCTTCGAAATCCCAAATCCACAAGGAGAGTCCAATTGTGTCGGTTGCGATGCCTGACCTTCCCAACACTGGACGTGAAGAGCATGCGCCTTCCACCATTTGCACGCCCCCTGCAAGTGCTGGAAGGAGCACCCGCAGTCCAGTTCCTGATAGTCAGATTGAAGATGTCAGTGTTGAAGTACACCAGGATGAGGAGGATATGGGTGTTGCTGGCGCTGGGGAGGAAATTGACCAGGAGGATTCTGATGGTGAGGTGGTTTGTTTAAGTCAGGCACCCGGGGAGACACCTGTTGTCCGTGGGAGGAATAGGGCCATTGACATGCCTGGTCAAAATACAAAAAAAATCAGCTCTTCGGTGTGGAAGTATTTCACCAGAAATGCGGACAACATTTGTCAAGCCGTGTGTTGCCTTTGTCAAGCTGTAATAAGTAGGGGTAAGGACGTTAACCACCTCGGAACATCCTCCCTTATACGTCACCTGCAGCGCATTCATAATAAGTCAGTGACAAGTTCAAAAACTTTGGGCGACAGCGGAAGCAGTCCACTGACCAGTAAATCCCTTCCTCTTGTAACCAAGCTCACGCAAACCACCCCACCAACTCCCTCAGTGTCAATTTCCTCTTTCCCCAGGAATGCCAATAGTCCTGCAGGCCATGTCACTGGCAATTCTGACGAGTCCTCTCCTGCCTGGGATTGCTCCGATGCATCCTTGAGTGTAATGCCTACTGCTGCTGGCGCTGCTGTTGTTGCTGCTGGGAGTCGATCGTCATCCCAGAGGGGAAGTCGTAAGCCCACTTGTACTACTTCCAGTAAGCAATTGACTGTCCAACAGTCCTTTGCGAGGAAGATGAAATATCACAGCAGTCATCCTGATGCAAAGCGGATAACTGAGGCCTTGACAACTATGTTGGTGTTAGACGTGCGTCCGGTATCCGCCGTTAGTTCACAGGGAACTAGACAATTTATTGAGGCAGTGTGCCCCCGTTACCAAATACCATCTAGGTTCCACTTCTCTAGGCAGGCGATACCGAGAATGTACACGGACGTCAGAAAAAGACTCACCAGTGTCCTAAAAAATGCAGTTGTACCCAATGTCCACTTAACCACGGACATGTGGACAAGTGGAGCAGGGCAGGGTCAGGACTATATGACTGTGACAGCCCACTGGGTAGATGTATGGACTCCCGCCGCAAGAACAGCAGCGGCGGCACCAGTAGCAGCATCTCGCAAACGCCAACTCTTTCCTAGGCAGGCTACGCTTTGTATCACCGCTTTCCAGAATACGCACACAGCTGAAAACGACAGGGGTGTGCAAGAGATGCTGTCGGTGGCCAGAAGAATTGCGGGACACTTTCGGCGTACAGGCACCACGTACAGAAGACTGGAGCACCACCAAAAACAACTGAACCTGCCCTGCCATCATCTGAAGCAAGAAGTGGTAACGAGGTGGAATTCAACCCTCTATATGCTTCAGAGGTTGGAGGAGCAGCAAAAGGCCATTCAAGCCTATACAATTCAGCACGATATAGGAGGTGGAATGCACCTGTCTCAAGCGCAGTGGAGAATGATTTCAACATTGTGCAAGGTTCTGATGCCCTTTGAACTTGCCACACGTGAAGTCAGTTCAGACACTGCCAGCCTGAGTCAGGTCATTCCCCTCATCAGGCTTTTGCAGAAGAAGCTGGAGACATTGAAGGAGGAGCTAACACAGAGCGATTCCGCTAGGCATGTGGGACTTGTGGATGGAGCCCTTAATTCGCTTAACAAGGATTCACGGGTGGTCAATCTGTTGAAATCAGAGCACTACATTTTGGCCTCCATGCTCGATCCTAGATTTAAAGCCTACCTTGGATCTCTCTTTCCGGCAGACACAAGTCTGCTGGGGTTCAAAGACCTGCTGGTGAGAAAATTGTCAAGTCAAGCGGAACGCGACCTGTCAACATCTCCTCCTTCACATTCTCCCGCAACTGGGGGTGCGAGGAAAAGGCTCAGAATTCCGAGCCCACCCGCTGGCGGTGATGCAGGGCAGTCTGGAGCGACTGCTGATGCTGACATCTGGTCCGGACTGAAGGACCTGACAACGATTACGGACATGTCGTCTACTGTCACTGCATATGATTCTCTCACCATTGAAAAAATGGTGGAGGATTATATGAGTGACCGCATCCAAGTAGGCACGTCACACAGTCCGTACTTATACTGGCAGGAAAAGAGGCAATTTGGAGGCCCTTGCACAAACTGGCTTTATTCTACCTAAGTTGCCCTCCCACAAGTGTGTACTCCGAAAGAGTGTTTAGTGCCGCCGCTCACCTTGACAGCAATCGGCGTACGAGGTTACATCCAGAAAATGTGGAGAAGATGATGTTCATTAAAATGAATTATAATCAATTCCTCCGTGGAGACATTGACCAGCAGCAATTGCCTCCACAAAGTACACAGGGAGCTGAGATGGTGGATTCCAGTGGGGACGAATTGATAATCTGTGAGGAGGGGGATGTACACGGTGATATATCGGAGGATGATGATGAGGTGGACATCTTGCCTCTGTAGAGCCAGTTTGTGCAAGGAGAGATTAATTGCATCTTTTTAGGTGGGGGTCCAAACCAACCCGTCATTTCAGTCACAGTCGTGTGGCAGACCCTGTCACTGAAATGATGGGTTGGTTAAAGTGTGCATGTCCTGTTTATACAACATAAGGGTGGGTGGGAGGGCCCAAGGACAATTCCATCTTGCACCTCTTTTTTCTTTCATTTTTATTTGCGTCATGTGCTGTTTGGGGAGTGTTTTTTGGAAGGGCCATTCTGCGTGACACTGCAGTGCCACTCCTAGATGGGCCCGGTGTTTGTGTCGGCCACTAGGGTCGCTTATCTTACTCACACAGCTACCTCATTGCGCCTCTTTTTTTCTTTGCGTCATGTGCTGTTTGGGGAGGGTTTTTTGGAAGGGCCATCCTGCGTGACACTGCAGTGCCACTCCTAGATGGGCCCGGTGTTTGTGTCGGCCACTAGGGTCGCTTATCTTACTCACACAGCTACCTCATTGCGCCTCTTTTTTTCTTTGCGTCACGTGCTGTTTGGGGAGGGTTTTTTGGAAGGGCCATCCTGCGTGACACTGCAGTGCCACTCCTAGATGGGCCCGGTGTTTGTGTCGGCCACTAGGGTCGCTTATCTTACTCACACAGCTACCTCATTGCGCCTCTTTTTTTCTTTGTGTCATGTGCTGTTTGGGGAGGGTTTTTTGGAAGGGACATCCTGCGTGACACTGCAGTGCCACTCCTAGATGGGCCCGGTGTTTGTGTCGGCCACTAGGGTCGCTTATCTTACTCACACAGCTTCCTCATTGCGCCTCTTTTTTTCTTTGCGTCATGTGCTGTTTGGGGAGGGTTTTTTGGAAGGGACATCCTGCGTGACACTGCAGTGCCACTCCTAGATGGGCCCGGTGTTTGTGTCGGCCACTAGGGTCGCTTATCTTACTCACACAGCTACCTCATTGCGCCTCTTTTTTTCTTTGCGTCATGTGCTTTTTGGGGAGGGTTTTTTGGAAGGGACATCCTGCGTGACACTGCAGTGCCACTCCTAGATGGGCCCGGTGTTTGTGTCGGCCACTAGGGTCGCTTATCTTACTCACACAGCTACCTCATTGCGCCTCTTTTTTTCTTTGCGTCATGTGCTGTTTGGGGAGGGTTTTTTGGAATGGACATCCTGCGTGACACTGCAGTGCCACTCCTAGATGGGCCAGGTGTTTGTGTCGGCCACTAGGGTCGCTTAGCTTAGTCATCCAGCGACCTCGGTGCAAATTTTAGGACTAAAAATAATATTGTGAGGTGTGAGGTATTCAGAATAGACTGAAAATGAGTGGAAATTATGGTTTTTGAGGTTAATAATACTTTGGGATCAAAATGACCCCCAAATTCTATGATTTAAGCTGTTTTTTAGTGTTTTTTGAAAAAAACACCCGAATCCAAAACACACCCGAATCCGACAAAAAAAATTCGGTGAGGTTTTGCCAAAACGCGGTGGAACCCAAAACACGGCCGCGGAACCGAACCCAAAACCAAAACACAAAACCCGAAAAATTTCAAGTGCACATCTCTAGTTTCCGCCCTAGCAGACCTCCCCGGTACACGACGGTGCCGTGTAGGGTGTGGACAGTATTAGCTTTGTTGTCCTTTTCCTTTTGCGGCAGTGCCACACATACGTTTTGTTTGAGTTTAGCAGTAGCCCCTAGCTCTGTTTTTTATTTAGTTAGAGGTCCCCTTGTTCTCGCCCCGTCTCAGTTTACGCCTTGTCTCCAATTAAGATCGGGAGGCATCGAAGTTGGGCAGACTTAATCCACCCTTCAAACGTGGCTGCCGTGGGCCCAAGAACACATAGTCTCGCAGGCGTAGACTGACCACGCGGGTGGAACAACGGAGTTAGGTTCCTAGGGGTTACTCTTGAACTTCACTATAATTACAGCGTCACGTTTCTGTGCTCTTAACTAACCAACTAAGTATCTTACGTTCTGAGCACAGAGAACGTAACACAAGTTGACTGGAGGACTACCCATATCCTGGCATGGGGTCCCTCCTGCTCTGAGACTTGTTTGTCTAAAGTGCTTCCCATTTGCACGTCCTCCTCCAAGTCTTCCGATGTTCCACCTCCGCCTTGTCAAGACTACACAGATGTTTTCAGCAAATCCTCTGCGGACATCCTTCCCCCTCATAGAGAATGGGACTGTCCTATCGATCTCATCCTGGGGAAGGCTCTACCTCGAGGACGCACGTATCCCTTGTCGTTGCCTGAGACTCATTCTATGGAAGAATACATTAAGGAAAATCTGGCGAAGGGATTTATCCGGCCTTCTTCCTCTCAGGCTGGAGCAGGCCTCTTCTTCATGAAGAAGGATGGGGGCCTGTGGCCATGTATTGATTATCGAGGCCTGAACGACATCACAGTGAAAAACTGGTACCCTCTGCCGCTTATCACCAAGTTATTCGACAGCGTCAGTGGAGCCACCATATTCACGAAGCTAGATTTGAGGGGTGCCTACAACCTCATTCGAATCCGGAAGGGTGACGAGTGGAAAACCGCTTTTAACACTCGTGACGGACATTATGAGTACCTCGTCATGCCTTTCGGGCTCAGCAACGCTCCAGCTGTATTCCAGCACTTCGTGAACGAGATCTTCAGGGATATTTTCTATCGTAACTTGGCAGTCTATCTCAATGACATTCTCATCTTTACAAATGACCTGGACGAACATCGGTTCTGGGTAAAGGAGGTCCTGTCCCGTCTTCGTGCCAACCGCCTTTACTGCAAATTAGAGAAATGTGTTTTTGAAGTTAAATCCATCCCGTTCCTGGGGTACATTGTATCCGGTTTCGGTCTGGAGATGGACCCTGAGAAACTTCAAGCAATCCAAGATTGGCCGATTCCTGTAACCCTCAAGGGCATCCAGAGATTCCTAGGGTTTGCCAATTATTACAGGAAATTTATTCAAGACTTTTCCACCATTGTAGCGCCTGTTACTTCTCTTACCAAAAAGGGTGCCAACCCTTCCAAATGGTCAGAAGAAGCAACCCAAGCCTTTCATTTGTTGAAACAAAAATTAGTCTCTGCTCCAGTTTTGAAACAGCCAGATACCAGTTTGCCCTTCATCCTTGAGGTGGATGCCTCTTCCATGGGAGTGGGCGCAGTCCTGTCTCAAAGAGCTAACGACGGTTATCTACATCCTTGTGGCTTCTTCTCATGAAAGTTCTCTCCTGCCAAGCGTAACTACGCCATTGGCGACCAAGAACTTTTGGCTATCAAGCTCGCTTTGGAAGAGTGGAGATACTTATTAGAAGGAGCTTCTTATACCATTACCATCATGACGGATCACAAGAATCTCCTGTATCTAAAAGGTGCTCAATGTCTTAACCCTCGCCAAGCCAGGTGGGCACTTTTCTTTTCCAGATTTGACTTCAAACTACAGTTTTGTCCAGGGTCACAGAATCGCAAGGCTGATGCCCTTTCCCGCTCCTGGGAGCAAGAAAATGAGTCTGAGTCTACTGACAAGCATTATATTATTGATCCAGTGGCGTTCTCCGCAATGAGGATGGACTCTATCAGAAGGAAGCTCTTGCATTGGGCACACTCCTCTCACTTTTCCGGACACGCAGGCATACACAAGACCTTAGAATTTGTTTCCAGATCATACTGGTGGCCGACCCTAAAGAAGAACATTGCTGAATTTGTGGCCTCCAGCCCAAAATGTGCCCAACACAAAGTACCCTGCCAGTCACCCACTGGGCAACTGGTTCCTTTGTCTGTTCCTCATCGTTCGTGGACTCATCTATCGATGGATTTCATCGTGGATCTCCCTGCCTGTAACAAATTCAACACCATCTGGGTGGTAGTTGACCGGTTCACCAAGGTGGCTCATTTCATTCCTCTCACCGGTCTTCCGTCAGCCCCCAAGTTAGCTCAAGTCTTCATTCAAGAAATCTTCAGACTTCACGGTCTTCCTGTGGAGATATTTTCCGACAGAGGTGTGCAGTTTGTGGCCAAGTTCTGGCGAAGTCTTTGCCAGGCTCTCCAAGTCAAGTTGAACTTTTCTACAGCTTATCACCCTCAAACCAATTTGCAAACGGAGAGGGTGAATCAGGACTTGGATGCCTTCCTCCGCATCTATGTTTCCTCTTCCCAAGATGATTGGGTTCAGCTCCTCCCATGGGTTGAATTTTGCCACAACAATCAGTACCATTCCTCATCTTTGTCCACGCCATTCTTCACCAACTATGGGTTCCACCCAAAAGTTCCAGAATTTCACCCGCTTCCAGCAACATCGGTGCCTGCAGCTGATATCACTCTTCATCAATTTTCAAATAACTGGAAGAAGGTACGAGCAGCTTTGTTGAAAGCATCCTCCAGGTACAAGAAATTTGCAGATAAGAAGCGTAGGGCAATTCCTGCTCTTAAGGTTGGTGATCGTGTTTGGCTATCTACAAAGAATCTAAGATTGAGGGTCCCAAGCATGAAATTTGCTCCCCGCTACATTGGGCCTTTCCTGATTGATCGAGTCATCAACCCAGTGGCTTACAGACTTCAGCTACCTCCTTTCCTGAAGATTCCTATAACATTCCATGTTTCTCTCCTGAAACCAGTAGTTCTGAATCGCTTTCATTCAGCGCTTCCCTCGGCTCCCAAGGTCCAGACTCAACAAGGTGTTGAGTATGAGGTCGCCAAGATCCTGGATTCACGTCTCCGGTATGGTCATCTTCAGTATCTGATCGATTGGAAGGGATATGGTCCTGAGGAACGCATCAGATGTCCATGCTCCAAAATTGGTCCGGAATTTCCATACCAGATTCCCTCAGAAACCTAAAAAGTGTCCTGGGGCCACTCCTAAAGGGGGGGTGCTGTCACGATCCGGGTAATTTCTCGTCAATACTTACCTTCTAAATGCCTCCTGAGACTGCCCCAGCGTTCCAAGCCCAGACTCCATCTGTGCTGTCTGCGTGCAGCACGTTGCATCCCATTGTCTCATGTCTCTGGCAGCATCAGGGTTAAATTTCACATGCAGGTTACAAACAGACTTTCCCTCCAAAAGCTAACATGGGTGCAGCCATGTTTTCCTGATCACATGTTACCTTTCAGCCAATCAGCTGCACTCTGCTCTCAGCCTGATTACCCAGCAGCTGCACTCTGGACTCTGGTTAATTGCCCAGCCAATACCTGCTTCCCAGCAGGTATAAATATCCTGTTCCTGGGCTGGGAAGTTGTCAGTGCTTTCATTGTCTTCAGTGATTCCAGCCTGTAAGCTTCACTACAGACTTTCTCCTGTGATTCCATTCTGCAGTTCAGCCTGACTCCCTGGTCATTTCACTCTGCAGTGTAACCCACCTCTCTAGAGATTAACCCTCTACAGTCTACCCTGATTCACCTGTGCCTGAACTCCGGCTTTCCAGCAGCCATCCTTCATTTATCAACTTCCAGCACACTCCAGCTTCATTTCTCATCTACCTGCGAACCCCAGCTTCATTTCTCATCTTCCAGCGAACTCTAGCTTCATTTTTACTTTACAGAACTTTCTTCCACATTCCAGACTACTGGTTTTAACCAGTTGTGCACCAAATTAACACTTGTGACTTTCTATTATTCTTTTGCACGTTATATGACTTATTATTTAATAAAATCACTGAAAGAGATTTCCAGTTGTCGTGGTCACACCTTCGGGCTCTACATAGTGCTACCTTGCATATGTCTAGGAGTCTACTCGCTCCTCCCACATTCCGGTACCCATCAGCCCCTACAACTGAGGCTCCCAGTCACCATCACCAGCCCTCAGTTGTGACAGCTTATACACATAATGCCCATAGTAGTAGTGCCGCTTATGCACATAATGCCCACAGAATTAGTTCTGCTTATGCACATAATGCCCACAGTAGTTGTGCCGCTTATACACATAATGCATACAGTAGTAGTGCCACTTATACACATAATGCCCCATGGTAGTGCCGCTTATACACATAATGCTCACAGTAGTAGTCCCACTTATGAATAATGCCCACAGTAGTAGTGCCGCTTATACAATAATGCCCACCATAGTAGCTCTGCTTAAACACCTAACACCCACAGAAGTAGTGCCGCTTATACACATAATGCCCCTAGTAGTAGTGCCACTTATACACATAATGCCCCTAGTAGTAGTGCCACTAATACACATATTGATGCATGTAGTAGGTCCAATTATACACATAGTGCCCCCACTATTGTGCCACGTATACACGTAATGCCCCCAGTAGTAGTGCCACTTATACACATAATGCCCCCAGTAGTAGTGCTGCTCATGCATAATGCCCCTACTAGTGGCATTGCTTACACACATAATGCCCCCAGTAGTGGTGCCACTTATACATAATGCCCACAGTAGTAGTACTGCATAAATATAATGCCACAGTAGTGGTGCTGCTTATACACAATGTCCCAAGTAGAGACACCACTTATACATAATGCCTCAGTATTGGCACCAATTACACACAGAATGCCCCCCCCCCCCCCCCGTAGAAGTGCTGCTTATACATAATACCCCCAGTAGTAGTGCCACTTATACATAATGCCCCCTGTAGTGTGCCACTTATACGCATAATGACCCCAGTAGTAATACTGCTTATACATAATGTCCACAGAAGTGCCACTTATACACATTATGCCCACACAAACAAACACACACATACACACTTTCTCAATCTCACTCACTCTCCATTTACTTACCAATCACAGTCTGGCTTGCCGAATCTGTAGCAGCCTGGTCCCATGTAGCTCCACCCTCCTCAGTCCTGTGTAGCTCAGCCCCCTTTTCAGGCAAAACAATGACGTGACGAGGGTAGGATGCAGGGTCGGACTGGGGCATGAAGGGCCTATCTGGGAAATGCAATCACACGGGCCCACCAAGGGACATTGCCATATGCTGAAAGGGGTGTGGCCACATGACCAGGGAGGAGTGGCCAGCCATTATAGGCACCATCTAGCATTGTATATAAAGATAAAGCTCTGCCTCGCTGCCCACTTCAAGTTGTTGTGTATGTGCCTGGGTTACATCGGGAGAGAACAGTAGATACAAATAATGACCCCAGTATAGTGACAGATACACATAATGACCCTAGTATATTGACAGATACACATGATGACCCCAGTATAGTGCCATATACAAATAATGACCCCAGTATAGTGCCAGATACACATAATAACCCCAGTGCCTTTCCAGATACACATATTGACCCCAGTGCAGTGCCAGATACACATAATGACCCTAGTGCAGTGCCAGATACACACAATGACCCCAGTATAGTGCCAGATACACATAATGACCTCAGTATAGTGCCAGATACACATATTGACCCAAGTTTAGTGCCAGATACACATAATGACCCCAGTGCAGTGCCAGATAGACATAATGACCCCAGTGCAGTGCCAAATACAAATAATGACCCCAGCAGTGTCAGATACACATAAGTCCCCAGCAGTGCCAGATACACATATGCCCCAGCAGTGCCAGATACATATATGCCCCCAGCAGTGCAGTGCCAAATATACATATGCCCCCAGCAATGCCAGATACTCATATACCCCCTATGCCAGTTACACATACTGCCCTCCTGTGCCTGTTACATATACTGCCCCCTGTGCATGTTACATATACTGCCCCCGCTGTGCCAGTTACATAAACTGCCCCCACTGTTCCAGTTACATATACTGCCCCTAGTAGAGTGCCAGATACACATATGCCTCAGTAGTGCAGTGCCCGATACACATATGCCCCCAGCAGTGCCAGATACTCATACACCCCACTATGCCACTTACACATACTTCCCCCACTGTGCCAGTTAGACATACTGCCCCCACTGTGCCAGTTACATATACTGCCCCTAGTAGAGTGCCAGATACACATATGGCCCCAGTAGTGCAGTGCCAGATACACATACGCCCCCAGCAGTGTGAGATACTCATATACCCCACTGTGCCAGTTACACATACTGCTCTACTGTGCCAGTTACATATATTGCAGCTAGTAGAGTGCCTGATACACAAATGCCGCCACAGTGCTGCTCCCGCTGTCCTGTGTCAGAGCGCCGGGGAGGAGAGTGAAGCGCGCCTCTCCTGCCCGTCTGACTCTGCTGCTGGGACATGGTGGTGCTCTGACCTTCCAGGGAGGGGTGGGGGGTGCAGCGGCGATAGGCACTCTGGGTGTTACCCCTGAAAGCAGTGAGGCTGCAGCAGAGCAGGGATGCAGTGCCCGGGTGTGACAGGTGTGCTCTGCTGATGATACAGAGACCTGATGCTGCTGGGGATGGAGGAGCAGCCGGATGGGGCCCTCCTCCTATGTGTGATGGCTGAGCTGAGCAGCTGACAGGACTGGGGAGAGTGTGGCTGCAGGTATGCCATGCATAGAGGCCTCTGCTGCCCCGGCTCCCCACCAGCAATGCCATAAAACGAAAGTGCATGTGCACTCGCTCGCACAGTCACCGCATTGCCGCCCGGGCTCTGCGGCCGCTCCCACTGCACCTGCTGCTGTCTGAGGTAAGTGCCAGGGAGGAGAGTGCAACTCTGGTAGGCCCCGCCCTCACACAAAAGAGCTCGTGGTTACGAACCAGTGGGGCCTACCGGAGATCTCACCGGCTCCCCGGTGGCCCAGTCCGAGCCAGGAGGATGTTTCAAGCTGCCGGTGCCACTGCCTGTCACACAGTGTGACAAGCGCAGTAGCAAGCAGCAGCAGCAGGGGGGATAGATGCAGCAGCAAGGATGTAGAGCATGGAGAGCGCCTCTCCAGCCAGGCTCCTCCTTACTTTGCATCCCTTTGTTGAGCGTGTAGCGCCGAGCTTGCATCCCAGTATGCCCTGCCAGTTTGGGCATTATCTAACAGCAAAACTGTTCTGTTACAGGGCAAACTAGGCTGTGTTTTTCCATAGCCGCTGAAGTGATACATGTTGCCTGCTCCTGGTATAGAGGTTGAGTTTAGTTTGGCTTCTTCAATATGTTGCTGCTAACCTATTTCTTCAGTATGTCACCATGATAGCCCTGTAAATGCTAACATTTATAAGGATTTAATTTTTGGTCACATGCTGATTTTTTTTTCTTTTATAGTGGTTTCACTAGCTTCTTCCTTCATTGAGATGGCTCTGTTGGAGTTGCTGGGGGTTGTCTGTATGAAGGCTTTGCTATTTGAACAGGTATTATTTTATAAAGATTATCAATGTGTACTGTGTTTTTTTATATACTATAAAAACATGTCAAACACATGGCATGTTTTTGTATGCTTGTTTGCATTGATTTGTATACATTTATCATGATTTTTCATTATTTTAAAGAAATGGGGAAAATAAACGTTACATATGTCTCTGGCTAAAATCATGACTGTACTCACCAGCTTGTTGTTTGGCTGGAGGCCTGTCACTATAATGCAGGCATCTAGGCTGCTCGTTCTCATACTGTAGGACATGTGTTCTACTACTAGGGGAGGGCCACCTCCTTCCACTGCAGCAGCACTTCTTTCCTCTGCAATTTTTTCCTTCAGAAAAAAATGCTGCCGGACTGGGCTACAGTACATTAATGGTCCAACTGTATTCACAACTTGCACTTGATCCTAATTGTTGTTTTTGCTGTCTGATTATCCACAATCAGATCATGCCAGCATCATAGGCATTTCTATAATGGGTGCAATGTGTGAGTGCACATAGACCGCTGGGTCCAGGGGGGACCACACTGCACACACTGTACCCATGTTTTAATACTTACCTTTCCCAGAGTCCCAAGTCGGGCGCTGCAGCCGCAGCATTAATCACTGCCAAAATGGACATCGCGGATACACAGTAGTGAAATTAGTCTACAGAACATGGTGGCACCATGTTTCCGGAGACCTGTGCATGTGTAGTAGACTCCGGCACAATGAAAGAGCCTACCGCACCGTGGAGAGGAGGATGCCCGCTTGGAGTCTGCACACAGGCCCCCTCCTCTGTTAAAACGCCCCTGGCCAGCATCCAATGATTTGGTTATGTCCACTTTGTCAACATGAAAAAAATTTGAAATGAGAAACTTTAGTTTTAAATTCTCACTTTCATTTCACAATTTTTTTCGACATTCATCTTGCCTACATCATAAAATTATCACTTCCGAAAAGCTGCTCTTTTTGCAGAGACAGCTTTTCGGAAAGTAATATTTTTCCCCACTGCAGCGGCGTCTCATTCAATTGTGACCTGTGTAGAGTTCATGCAGCACATGCACAGCACCCGAATAGGGAAGTGAGTCTGCAGCCCGCTGTCACATGAACTTCCTGCCAGCGGATTCTTCATGCTGCACATGCGAAAGCAACAGTCATCATGAAGCTAGAGCCGGAGCCGAAGGGACTGGCCGGAGCGGTGCTCTGCGGAGCTCCCTACCACAAAAGGTGTGCAAGCAGGGGCACAGCACTGCAGAACACAGCAGTGGGGGATCTTAACAGATCCCACTGCTACACAGGCTGATGCATAAACTGGCTGCAGCTTGTAAAGACAATCAGGGACACTCGCTGACGAACAGTTTCACTATCAAATTCCGAAAATAATTCATTTCTGTGTTTGATGAATTACACAATTTCTACATCCCCATACAGTACTTTAGTAGGGGGAGTGTGGAAATTATTGTGGCAAGGTTGTAACAAGGAGATATGAATGATATCTTCTTTGTTATAGCCTTCATGAATGAGTGTGAAACTTCAAAATTAGAAAAAGGCATAGAAAATAATTATGAAACTACAGTTTTTAAGTGATTATGAATAGGCCCCAAAAGACTTTCCAATAAGAATCTTAAATTATCACAAGCTTTGCTTTACTTATATTTTATACAGTATATATATTTTTTTTTTCAAAATTTTTTATTGACAGGGAAAATCAATAACAAAACAGTATATGCATACGGTACAAATATACATAATAGAGACATTATGTTCCAACAGTATCTAATATCAGCCAAAAGGG
The DNA here is from genome assembly GCF_028390025.1 of Pseudophryne corroboree. Classification (NCBI taxonomy): domain Eukaryota; kingdom Metazoa; phylum Chordata; class Amphibia; order Anura; family Myobatrachidae; genus Pseudophryne; species Pseudophryne corroboree. Next base: position 319,686,221 of record NC_086446.1, on the reverse strand, counting down.
AACATATAGGCCATGCAGATATACAAGTACAACATAAAAATATATATTCCTGAACAAATGTAATTCAAAAGGAGGCTCCAGAGTCAAGGACTTCCAAATGATACCATTTGGTATACTGGAAGCATTGAAGAGAGTATTGACTGCATAGGAGAGAAAAGAGTTAAACATCTGGGGAGGGGTGGACCTAGCTGTTAGGAAAGTACAGCCTTTAAGGGGAGGGCTTGATATATATAGGGAAGGCGAGGCCATTTTAAGTCTCTTGGTGATTTGGTTTTATGCAAGACAGTGCTGCGTCTCCCTAGGAAAAGGGGGACAAAGCCTGATAATGCAGAGGAGACAAAGATCCCCTTTTGAAGGGATCTGCATCACTGGGAGAGGCACAGGCGATCCTCTGCAAATCATCTGGCTGTGAGTACTGGTTGTATTAAGGGCCAGTTAGCACAGCTTCCTGCATATGACAGGTTTTAGAAACCATTTATTGTGGTCAGTTTCCCCCTCCCCTCTGTATCGCAGCGGACACACCGCTGTGAGGCGGCCGGGATCCCTCCCGCAAAGTTTCCCCTAACAGGGAGGCGCCCTGCGGGACCTGATCGAGCGGTCCCAGCGCGCCCAGCCAGCGGGAGATCCCAATGCCGTGCGGCGGTGCACATGCCCTCAGCCGCCGGAGGCGGGGAGCAGGGGAGAGACGCGGCAGTGAGCACGCAGCTGAGGAGATTTACTCAGCTGCGGGCAGGCACTGAATGGGTGCTAATCACCAGCGGCCAGGGGGAGAGCCGCGTCCGGGACATTACCAGCGTGCGGGGAGACACTGTATGGCGCCGCTACGGGACTTGGTGTGAAACGGTCTCGTAGCGCATGCGCACACCAGAGACGCCGCAGTGTTTCCGGGCGGCTGTAGGAGAAGTTCTCCTCAGCTTTGTGTGGGGGAGAGGCCGCTCAGTACAATAGCGCGCCTCCCCATATGGTTAGAATTATTAAAAAGGTCTTAATAGTCAGCTATCTTAAATATCCCAAACGAGCGCCATTTACGGGGAAGGGATAGCCCCCCCCCCCCTGTATAGATCAGAGGGATGTTTTATGTGTGCCAATAGCTCCCTCTAATGGCGAAAAAGTATATGCAGAAATGTGAGGATCTACTTTACAAAATAATCCTTTGGACTATTGTATGTCCAAAGGACTTCTATTATAAAGATCCTGAAAGGAATACAACGAAGCAAGCGGATACCAACTCTACCGCGTAGCTGAGTTACAGTTAAGGGTGTATATCGGCATGTCGGCTGGTGGTTTAAACGTTTTTCCCCCATTTATTTATATATATACATTTCTCATGTTCTGGATTCTATGTAAAGAAGAGAACAGTAATTCCAGCCGGATCCGATAGCCTTGCTCCGTCATCACTCACAGCCTTTCTCTTCCTAGTTAAAAGGGTGGCAGTGCTGTGAAATACCCTGGTACGGGGTTTTAACCAACATGTCTAAAGCAAGGACCCTACACCTGGAAACAGTGCTCCGCATAGGTCATGGCAAAGGACTTGGCAGATGGAATCTCCAGGTGAATCGCAAAATCACGCATGCAGCACTAGAAAAAGGCTGCGAGATTTATATATATATTCATTTATAAGCTAGGATCAGACCGGTTACGGCAGGGGAGCACGGTCGCTGCGTATTCCACGCGGGGTGCCCGGCGTGCGCCGCAGGTGGGGGCCGCCCCCCCCCTTTTTTGTTTTATCTTCCACAGAGGACCGAGGTGACAGGGATTTGGCAGACTTCGTGATTGACGATGATTGGAAGGATGACGACGAAGAATCCGGGTCGGAGAGGTCGACGGCATCCGGTGAGTTGGGACAGTCTTTATCAAATTCCGCCGCGAGCTCGAGTTCGCGTAACTCTTCATCCCCCTCCTCATCCTCCTCTTGGGCATCGCAGACGTCCGACGCTGATAGTACTGCTAGGACACGGAAGGAGACTGAGAAACTTGCCAAAAGGGCGGCAAAGCAGCAGAAGAGGCGTAAGCGGCAGGCGAATGTGGGAAGAGGAGCGTAGGGCGAAGAAGAGGCGAGATCTTCCGGGGGTAGTGCGCTGCGGGTATACGGCAGTGACGCGGGGCCTGCGAGATAGCTGTCGCAAACAGATACGTAGGGGTGACTTTGTAGACTATTTGGTTTGACTAAGGCCATGAAGAAGGATTACAAAGCGGCGGCCGCTACAAAGGGCATGGGGGCGGAAGCTTCCAGGTCTTTTGATAAATGGCTGGCCGGATTGGGGTGTTTGCGGCTTGCTATTTGGAGGACAGGCCGGAAGAGCACGTGAATATCACCCGGTACCTTCATCTAGTGCACGACATGCAGCGCACATCCTGGGGTTCGGAATGGCGGCGATATGACCAAGAGTTTCGGGAGAAGCAGGACAGGTTACGGGTCATGGACTTCGCGTTCAAAGACCTGGAGGTCTGTCTCAAAGTGACCCGGGCATCCCAGCGGGAGGACGAGACCCAGGAACAGGGTACGGGGGGGCGCCGCGGGGGGTCGTCAGCGCAGGGAGCGGGCGCGGACGGGGCATTTGCCAAAACAGGCGGATTGGCCGTTCGCATGGGCGGGCGGTCTGCCCCTCGGGGGAAATGCTTCGCTTTTAACAGCGGAGCATGTTCATTGACAAACAGTGCCGTTTTCGCCACTCTTGCCAGCAGGGCGGTGGAACCAACCAGCCTCCTCTCGTTCCAAAGGGGGACGACAGGGCAATCGGGGGAAACAACCCTACCCTAAGCAGGCCGCGAGCGGGACCGCTCAGCAGGGCACCAGCGCCAGTTAAGTTGGAAACTATGGGTAAATGGTTGGGTCTTTATCCTAATAAACGGGATGCAAATTTTTGGTTAGATGTTTTTAAGTTCGGGTTCCGCTTGCCTGTTGCAAGCGAGATGTCCGTGCGTGCGCACAGAACCTTCAATCCGCCCGAGCTTCGCCGATGGTGTTGCGGGAAAAGTGGATAGGGAGCTCAGGTTGAGCAGGATGGAGGGGCCGTTTAAGTCAATCCCGGTGGATGACTTGGTCATCTCCCCGGTTCGGGTGGTGCCAAAGAAGACTCCGGGCGCCTTTCGGCTGATTCAGCATTTTTCTTACCCGCCACGAGCGTCGGTCAGCGACGCCATACCACCGGCTCATTGCTCGGTGGTGTATCAGTCGTTCGACGAGACGCTAGGTATGGTCCGCAGCTACGGGAGCGGGGCCCTCATGGCTAAGATCGATGTTGAGTCAGCTTTTAGATTACTGCGGCATCCTGTCTATCAATTTTGGGGGAATGAAATTGACACCGTGGCGGGAGAGTGTAGCCCGCCCCAGGACGAAGTGTCAAAGCTCCGCGAAACTATTCGCCGTTTCAACGGCTCGCGTAAAGTCACGCTGCGGCAGGCTCAGTCCGTGCGGGGCATGCTGAACTTTGCTTGTCGGGTGATACCGATGGGCAGGGTTTTCTGCAGGAAGCTCGACAGAGCTGCAGCGGGGTGTGCCAGGCCGCATCATTTCGTTCGTTTGTCCTCTGAGTTAAAAAGGGATTTGGCCGTTTGGGCTTCATTCCTGGAGGAATTCAACGGGGTGAGCATATGGCAAGCGCCAGCCATTGACAGCGAGAGTTTGCAGTTTTTTACCAATGCTGCGGGTTCCTCTGGATTCGGCTGTCTTCTGTAGGGATCGTGGTGTGCGGCATCTTGGCCGGCGAAGTGGCATAGCGAAGGTCTTAAAAAGGATCTGGTGCTGCTGGAGCTTTTTTCCCATTATGGTGGCGCTGGAAGTTTGGGGCGATCGGTTGGCTAACCGCAGCATAGTGTTCAGGGAGTTAATCTGGCCGTGGTACATGCGATTAATAACCAAAGGGCGAAATCGCTGGTGGTACTACGGGTTCTTGTACAACTGCTTTTCACTTGCTTGCGTAAGAACCTATAGTTCCGGACGCAGCACGTGCTCGGGTTGGAAAACGAAATCGCAGACGCGTTGTCGCGTGGACAGTGGGAGAGATTTCGGGGGTTTGGCTCCCAAGGCCGAAGAGCAAGGTTTTCACTGTCCCGGTTATGTTTGGCAGGTGACCGTACCGGACTGAAGGGTTTAGCGTTGCGGTCAATCGCGCCGGACACGCGCAAGGTGTACGGACAGGCTTGGAGTGAGTGGGAGGAGTTTGTCCGGGGGCGGCAACATCAAGGTAAGAGCAGGCATCGGCTGTTGCTTTCTGTTAGGTGGCAGCGCTACGTCTCCGACAGGTCACGAGCAGTGGTTTCTCGGTACTTGGCAGGCATTTCTTTTTCTGCAAGCTGCGAGGCGTCCCTGACGTAACGAAAAGCGAAGTTCTGCGGAAGGCAGTGAAAGGGTGGGCGCGAGTTGCGCCGTCGCCACCAGATAGGAGGCGGCCATCGATGCGGCTTTGTTGCCGGCCGTAATAATGGCCGGAGGGCGAGTTGAGTCGTCCAGGTTTGAGACGCTTTTGTTTAGTTTGGCGTTCTCGATGGCTTTCCACGGAGCCTTTCGATTTTCTGAGTTGTTAGCGCCTTCCAAGAGAGCAGATTCGCGTTTGCTGGTCGAGGACTTGGTAGTGGGTGAGAGGTCCTGGCTGTGCAGGTTACGATGCTCCAAGACGGATCAGGTGGGGAGAGGGCGCTGGGTTACAATGGTATCAGCGCTGGAAGAGAGCGTTGCCCGGTGAGGCTGGCACTGCAATACGTGGGGGTGCGACCCGTTAAGGAGGGGTCTGGGCTGTTGCATTATGATGGGCTGCCAGTCACGAAATACCAGTTTCAATGGATGCTGAGTCGCTGTTTGGCGGGCCTGGGCCTCCCACCCACTGCTTTTGGTACCCACTCCTTTCGCATAGGCGCAGTGACGTCGGCTGCTGCGGCGGGCTACTCCAGAACGGATATACAGGCGGTGGGGCGATGGAAAGCAGCGAGTTATAGACGATATATTCGCCCCGTCGCATGAGAGGTCGGTTTGCGCTTGGTGCTTTGCGTAAAGTCGCAATGTATTATGCTGTTACAGTTCTGTGAATTTGTGGTGTTGTGCGTCTGTTGGTGTTACCCCTTTTGTTTTGTTTTTGTTTGTTATCCTACTCAGGGATTAGCTACTCGCCGTTGCTGGCATGAGTCGGCAGCGGGGGTCTGGAGTTATTTGCGATTTTTTGCCTGACTTGACGGACTGAATTCTAATCCATAATTCGGCTAATTTGGTCTAATCAGAGTCCCTCAGCAGGTCTTTACGTTTCACCTCCAGCTGAGTTATTACATGTGTTTCCCATTTTATACCCCCCCCCCCCCCTTCCACCCCCCCCCCCTGTTTTTATTTCGTTTAATTTTATTTGATTTTCCCCCTTTGTGTCTTTAATTGCACTTCTAAATTGGCAACGAAAAGTGGTGCAGTCGGCTAGGCCGTGACTGCTGCAACAGCGAGTCATAAAGTTTTCTTTTTTGGCAGATCCTTCAGTATAAACAATGAATAAGCCTCTTAGTAATCAATCCTACCCCTCTTTTTCCCTTCAGGATGGTTTTAAGTCAATTTGACCATTTGGGTGGTTGGCCACTCTTACATTTACGGGGCGGCCAGGTTTGTGGCCTCAGAAGGGTCTCAGGCATTGTTTGGAATACAGGGTGTCAGATGGCTTGGCTGGCGCGGAATGATGTGGGGTGAGCTGAGTAGTAGGTTAGTGAGTCAGGCCAGCAAGCATGGAGTCCCTAAGGTTTTCGTTGTCCATCTAGGGGGCAGCGACTAGGGGAAGAGGACATCCTTGGAGCTGCGGTGGGCCATGATACAGGATCTGGCAAGTGTGACCGCGCAATGGACCAATTTGTGTGTTGGTTTTTTCCATGATGGTGCCGAGATTTGTGTTGGAGGGGTGTGGCGGATGGTCGCCGGATTGATGAGGCCCGGAAAATGGTGTAAGGAGCTGTGGCACAGTGGGTGCTGTCCCACGGCGGGTAGGGTGGTCCGCCACCCGAGGATACGGTGCAGAGACAGCCACCTTTTCCGGTGCGATGGAGTACATCTATCCGAGGAGGAGATGATGTTTTTTCTGGAGGATCTAGGTTTCGCTTTGCAGGAGTTAGGGTAGGTTTCTGGTGGCGGTGCGAAAGACTTTGGGGATGAGTCTTTCGCTGTTGGCGGAAAAGAACGGCAGTTTCGTATGGTAGAGAAAACTGTAGTGTTTTACAGTTTGTTGTGGTTTAGGTGCACTCACCTCCATCGACTTATGGCCGCTTGACCACCCATCCGGGAAGGCAGCGGCAGGGCACCCAGGAGCGGTGGGTAGCCACTGTGGGGGTTGAGTTGTCACCTATTACCGGTTTATGGTAAGCTTTTAGTAAATTTATAGGATTGAGTTATTTAAGTTAATTTAGATTAAGGAGCCGTTCTTTTGGGCCGCCACCATATGCCAGATGGAGCGGCATATTAAATTAATCTCTTTTTATTACAGGTTTCCTAATGGTTAGGGACAAATAAATAGCTAGCAATTTTCTGCCAAATTCAAGTCTCAGTGTCGTTATTTCTGGTTATGATTATGAATGCTTTACTTTCAAAGAAAGGGGTCCACCAAATATCACTAAGATGTTTAGAAGAGAGTATTGACTGCATAGGAGAGAAAAGAGTTAAACATCTGGGGAGGGGTGGACCTAGCTGTTAGGAAAGTACAGCCTTTAAGGGGAGGGCTTGATATATATAGGGAAGGCGAGGCCATTTTAAGTCTCTTGGTGATTTGGTTTCCCTCCCTCCCGCCCTGGTGGTTGGAGATTGTGGCACGTGGTGCTTTGGCTCTAAGTTGTTGGCTGTTTTCGTTGGCTATTTATTGGCGGAAAAGAACGGCAGTTTCGTATGGTAGAGAAAACTGTAGTGTTTTACAGTTTGTTGTGGTTTAGGTGCACTCACCTCCATCGACTTATGGCCGCTTGACCACCCATCCGGGAAGGCAGCGGCAGGGCACCCAGGAGCGGTGGGTAGCCACTGTGGGGGTTGAGTTGTCACCTATTACCGGTTTATGGTAAGCTTTTAGTAAATTTATAGGATTGAGTTATTTAAGTTAATTTAGATTAAGGAGCCGTTCTTTTGGGCCGCCACCATATGCCAGATGGAGCGGCATATTAAATTAATCTCTTTTTATTACAGGTTTCCTAATGGTTAGGGACAAATAAATAGCTAGCAATTTTCTGCCAAATTCAAGTCTCAGTGTCGTTATTTCTGGTTATGATTATGAATGCTTTACTTTCAAAGAAAGGGGTCCACCAAATATCACTAAGATGTTTATCCGTAACGCTTCTTTAATTAACGGGGACAAAGTATGTACATATGGGAGACATGTATTAACATACCTTTCTGTTAGCTTTTCTTTTTGTAATGTGGTGTTAGTCCAATCTAAATGAAATAGATGTGATATTCTAGGGTGCAGTAATGAAATGGGGACAGGGTCAGCAGAAATCCATTGATAGAGTATTGTTTTTTTTGTGGCAGCGGCTAATTTGATTAGTAAAATACGGTTCCCTTTAGACAGTTTAGTGGGGAAGAACTTAGGGTAGATGCCCCAAAATGCCCAGGTTTTGTCAATAATAAAGGATATTTTTAATTCGTTTGTAATAGATTAGCTGAAGGCTGCATAAGCCTGAGGCCATATAAGAGGTCAACTTTTTGTGATTAGTTGTTTTATGACTAAGCAGTTGCTAGGCAGATCATATTTTCTGGTGGGTTTTTCCTATATGATCAGAGGGTTGTCAGTCAAGCTGTAAGGGGTTGGTCTCAGGAGAGTATATAGGGCAGGGTCATGTGCCTCAGACTTCCTCTTGCCATTTTTATTGTATGGCCCAGGAAGGCTGAGTATACTGCCTCAATTGTGTTATTATATATTGTTTGCTTTGTTCATATATTGTATTCCATTTGCTGCCCCCCCTCCCTTGTTTCTCTTACTTTCCTTACTGTTTCTGATGGGTCCTTGTTTTGCTCTGTGCCCTGCTATGCCCCGTCCACGCCGCTCCGCTCCCCCCTCCCGCCGCCTCGTGGAGGCCGTGGGCACCCCTCGCTCTCGCTCCCGTAGTGCGGCCCCCCGGAGGTTGCTTCTGGCAGCGGCAGTTTCGCGGCAGGGTCGGGCCGCTGCGGCCCGCGCCCCTGCTAGTGACGACCGTGCGGCCGCTCTGCTAGTGCCGCTGAGGTGCGCGGCTCGTCCGGGCTGCGGTCGCGGGCATCCTTTGCCCGGCGCGTTGGTCGGCGCCGCATCTCCCCTTCTCTCCCCGCCGGCGTCTCCAAACGGCGGCGCGGGCGCCCACGTGGGGGAGGGGGGCATATAATGCAGAGGGGTGGGATAGGTGTGGGGCCACAGGGTGCTCCTGGGCCCGCCGATGCTCAGGTCGGGGCGGATGCGGTGGGGCCCCTCCCTGCGGGGGGGCTGTTTTCACCCGCTTATAGTATTGGGGATGGGGTGGTGGGGACTGGCCCAGGGGTGTTCCGGGGAATGGATGTGGCTGGGGCTTTCACGGTTCCCGCCCCTCAAGCAGTTTTGGGGCTGGGATCCCCGGCCGGGGATCCTGCAGCGGGAGCCTTGCTACTTGGCCCCCCGTTACCCGTGCCGCATCTTCCCACAACGGCGTCCCCGGGCATCGGGCTCCAGGCTCCTCCCCCCGGCCCGGTGGGTGTGGTGCAGCTTGTGGCAATGCAGTCGTTAGTTGCTACGGCTTTCCACCTACCTGGCCCTCCGCTGGTGCTAGCCACGCCTCAGGGTTTTGCAGGGGGTCAGTTATTCCCTGGCGGCCTTCCCTGGCCGCTTGCGCAGGCGTTTCCCGCGTCATCCGGAGCGCCTTTCCTGGGGCTCACGATTCCGTCCTCGCCGCAATTTTCTCCGTACTTTGCTGGCTCGGCCTTTGGGGTCCAACCCACATGGTCGGTCAGCGGCCCCCGGGTTGCGATACCCCTCCCGGCCTTTGCAGGCTCGTATTCCGGGTCCTCCTTGGCTGGGGCGGACCCGTTGGCCCACTTTTGGCAGCCGCCCCCCGCTCCCTCTCCGTTCCATCCTGGGTCGTCTGGATTTCCTGGGGCGATCGGTCACCTTCCACCTCCCGTGTGGCGTACTGCCTACACCGTTGGTGGCGCGGCGGGGGTCGGGTCTGCCTTCCCCCACTCCGTTTCGGCCCCCTCCATTAGAGGTCCTCTCCCGCCGCTTCCCACGGCCCCTCCCGCCTGTTACCCCCATTTTAGTTGATGCGCTGGTTTCTCCGGCGCCTGTTGTTCCTTCTGTTTCCTCCTCAAAGGTGCTGCATGGTTCTGGGTCTTCGTCGCGGAGGGGCAGGAGGTCGGAGAGGGCCGCGGCATGGGCCGTTCTGCCGCCGGAGTCGGGTGAAACGGGTGAAGCTGTTCCGGGTTCCTCGGGCGCTGGTGAGCACGCTATTATTTCCCATTGTTCTTCTAGCACTTCTTCCACCTCTTCTACCAGTGTTTCATCAGGTTCTCCGCGGCGCCCGCGTAAGCTGGCTAGACTTATCGCACGGCGCATGGCTAAGGAATCACGAAAGGTGACAGCGCCAGCGTCGGCGGTTCCCTCTGACCCCCCCCCCCCCCCCCCCGTTTTACGGAGATGGTGCATTGCGCCAACACGGCCGTTACCCGGGGGGTGCGCAAGAGGATGCGGGAAAAAATCAGGAAGGGGAAGTATGTTGACATCTTCACCCTTACGGATGAGATGCGTCAGGCTTTTGAGGCAGCTAAGAAGCCGGGGGGCATGGGTGAGAGTGCGTTCCGCAATTTTCACCAGTGGTTGCGGGGTTTCTTGGTTTTTATGGCTTGCTACACCGAATCGCGGCCCGCAGAGTATCCCAATTTGGTCAAATATTTATTTTTGGTGCATGACATGTACTTAAAATCCAAGGGTTCCGTTTGGCGGGATTACGACGAGAAATTCCGTCGTACTCAGGATGGCAACCCTATTCTGCCCGCAGGGTTTAAGGATGTCGAAGTGTGGTTGGAAGTCACCCAACAGGTCAAGCCCTCCACGGACGCTGCGGTCAAGAAGCCCGCGGCGGCCGTGGTGTCGGGTTCCCGGTCATCAGGGAAAGGCAAGTGTTTTGCCTACAACAAAGGGAAATGCACTAGGGGCGTAAATTGTCGTTTTCGCCACTCCTGTAAGTTGTGCGGGGCCGGTCACCCGGCCAAAGACTGCTCCTCGTAAGCCGATGCCGGTGGAGTTGGTAAATAAGGCCCCCTCCCCTATTCTAGTGCCCGAATTGCGTCGCTGGCTTCGTTTATACCCCGACAGGTCGGCGGCGTTGTTCCTTTTGGAGGGTTTTCAGTATGGTTTTCGCCTGCCCATTTCGGATTCGGTGCACGTGGTGGCGCGCCAGAGTTTGTAGTTGGCTCGCGAATACCCGCATGAGGTCCGGCGGAATGTAGACGCGGAGATCAGCTTGGGGCGCATGTGTGGGCCCTACGTTTTTCCCCCTCTGCCCTCCTTGTGCATCTCCCCCGTGGGGGTGGTGCCCAAGAAGGCCCCGGTTAAGTTCTGCTTGATACAGCACTTGTCGCATCCTCCTGGCGTTTCGGTTAATGACTCCATTCCCAAGGCCGTGTGCAGGGTGCGTTATCAGTCTTTTGATGACGCTCTGCGCTTGGTACGGGACTGTGGTCCGGGGGGCCTGTTGGCAAAATTGGACATGGAATCGGCTTTTCGGCTCCTGCCCCTCCACCCGGATTCCCTGCGGTTTCTGGGTTTCAAATTGGGGGACAAGTTTTACGTGGATCGGTGTCTCCCCATGGGCTGTTCGGTCTCCTGAGCCTATTTTGAGAGATTTAGCACGTTTTTGCACTCGTGCGTCCAAGCCTCCTCCGTGCAACCCGGGGTGGCCCATTACCTGGACGATTTTCTCTTTGTGGGCCCAGGGGGAAGTTCGGTCTGTGGCGATATTCTGGCGGTGGCTAGGTCCTTGTTCGACAGCTTGGGAGTTCCCGTAGCGCAAGACAAGTGTGAGGGGTCCTGCAGTTGCCTTAGCTATTTGGGAATCGAAATTGACACGGTGGCGGGTTGTTGTCGCCTCCCCGATGACAAAGTGCGGAAGCTGTTGGGCTTAATTCACGATTGTTTAGGCAAGCGCAGGGTTCGGCTTAAGCAGGTACAGTCTTTGCTGGGTTCTTTCAACTTTGCGTGTCGGATTATCCCCATCGGGAGGGTTTTCTGTCGCAAACTTGAACGGGCCAAGGCGGGGACGGTCCGGCAGCATCACGCCGTATACCTTTCCCGCGAGATCAGGGATGATTTGCGGATTTGGGTTTCTTTCCTGGTATCCTTCAACAGGGAGGTTTTGTGGCCTCCCCCTTGTTGTTCCAACAGTTTGCTCCAGTTGTTCACGGATGCTTCGGGCAGTCAGGGCTTTGGGGCGTTTTTTGCCGGGGCATGGTGTGCTGCTGCTTGGCCGTCCTCTTGGGTGGCACGGGGTTTCACCAAGAATCTCCTTTTGCTGGAGTTGTTCCCGATCATAGTTGCCCTTGAGTTGTGGGCCGACCAGTTCTCGAATCGGGACATTTCGTTCCGTTGCGACAACTTGGGGGTTGTGCACGCTATCAATAACCAGCGTTCGTCCTCTCCACAGGCTTTGCGGCTGTTGCGTCATATGGTGTTAGTTTGCTTGCGCTCAATATTAATTTCAGGGCCCGTCACGTTCCCGGTATCGACAACGGAGCTGCGGATGCGTTGTCTCGGTTCCAGTTTGATAGATTCCGAGTGTTGGTACCGGGAGCGGCGGCGGAGGGTTTACCGTGCCCGCCTTCTGTCTGGCATATTGTCGAGTCGGGTTAGCTGCTTTGGCCAGGTGTGCGTTGGCTCCTTCCACGCTCAGGGCGTATGATGCGGCCTGGCGTGAACCCTGCGGGAACCGAACGTTTGCCAGAGAAAAGAGTGGTGAGGCCAGCACAATGCGGGTTATGCAGGAAGGAGGCGGGGTTTGGGTACTCCCCTCCTTGGTTTGGTGGTTTTCATCTAGGTGACTGGAGCTGGTGTCTGGTAGCGACTTTTCCTTTGCCATCCTCCAATCTAAATTTAATTTTACAATCTAAATTAATTCCATTTCAATTACAATTATAGTTTAAAGAGTTGGTCAGCGATCAATAAATATCGTCTGACCTTTAACTCCAGCTACCGTGTCCGTGTCTTTATTTCAGTGTTGTGTCAATTTATTTTAGTGATAAGCTAGCTTAAGAAAGGTTTATGTAATCGCAATAAAGTTATGGGCGCCTTATATAACTGAAGAGCATGCCAGAGGACCTGTACTTTTTGGCAAGACCATAAGCAATGAACAATGTCAGCATCTGGTGAGTTACATTTAAAACAAAGGGACGTAGGTGCGGCACCAATTAGGTATCTTAATTTAGGTGTGACATAGGCCCTATGCAGTATTTTTTTATGCATCTCCATGTATGTGGTAGATCCCAATATCTTATCCAAAGATATAGTAGCATCTAGGATGGTCTTTAATGTGAGGTCTGGGAATTCCAATTTCCATCGTAATAAACCTACAATGCCAGAGTCCAGATCAAGTAGTAAGGATCGTGAGTGGGTATGTATAAAGGCGGTAGAGAAATGACCACCCGGGTTGTGATGTAATGTTCCAGCTAAGGCTTTGGTCTTATCAGTTATCATGGTTAAGGTGGATAAAATCCTCTGTACATAACTACTGGCCTGTAAAAAAGGGAATAAGGGGATCAACAAAGACGGGAAGCGCTCCATGATCTGAGAGTGTGTGAGCAGGGTCAAATCCCCTTTATTTAAAAATTGATGGACGTACTTAAGTCCTCCTTCATACCATGTCCGAAAATTGTGTGAAGCATTATGTGGTTCAAAATCAGGATTGCCCCAAAAAGGTAAAAATAATGACACCTTATGACACATGATATCTTAAGTTTACTACGTATCGTCCTCTAAGCTGTGCCTGTAGATGACAACAAAATATTGTCTTTTATGAGGTCAGGCATGGAGTGCAGCGAAGCATGTAATAGAGATACCAGGTTCCAGGTAGGCACAAAAGTTTGTTCCAATTGGAAGCTAGCATATATGTTGCATCCATTGATCCAACCCAAGGCAACTCTGTAGTTAGCCGCCATTGCATAAGTGCGCAGACACTTTTTATATACAGAAGAGGGAGGGAATTCCATGTATATTTTATGTAAAAAATGCCATATGCAACCTTGTGAACCTATGTCTGTAGATGGCATATCTTGTGCACCTCCTAAAGGGCCAGTGGTGAATTTCCCATTAGGCATGTGAGGCACGTGCCTAGGGGCGGCACTTGTTTGGGGGCGACACTTGGATGCTTGTGTTAGTACTGTCAGCCCAAAAAGTACCAGGGTCACAAAGGGGCAGCGGCGGCCGCCGCACTTACTTCTCCGCTGTATGCTCCATCGCTGGGCCAGTGAAGTTTAAAGGGAGACGCCAGGCAAAGCTCTGGTGCCTGAGTATCGTCGCTTTACAGCTGTTCCCAGGCTCACGCTGCAGTTCAGGAAGGAGTGTTCCCTAGCCCTCCGTGTTCCAGTCTCCAGCAGTGCAAGTGTGTTCCCAGTCTCCAGCATTAAAAGTGCATTCCCAGACTTCCAGCATTGCGAGTGCGATTTCAGTTCTCACTGACATAGAGAGTTCTTCAGCATTGTTCTCAAATCAACTTTCATTTCTTCACTCAGAGTTCTTCAGCATCGCTTTCAAGTCATCAATCCTACTTCATTCCGTGATCCCAACATCGTTCATTCATTATCACCCATTTCCTTCCGTGGTTTCTGGCATTGTTCTCAAGTATCTATTATTAATAAAGCTGCATGAGGAAAACCTACATCCTTCCATCTTTATTCCGACCTAGCTACGGTTCCTCTTCCCAACCATCGGAAGGATCCCAGAGTGCCCAATTCTCTCAGCCCAGGTCAGTGACAAGCAACCAGAAACTGCAAAATATTTACACTGTACTATACCATATGCCAACTTGAATGGAGTGTAACTAGGTAGGACATACACATACTGCTCCTGTCCTACTTAGTAAATATGTATACATAAATAATAATAAAAAAATAAAAATGATTCTATTAAATTGGCTTTCATCAAATGAGGGATTATACCCAATCAATAAAAATAATCACATTAGACAGGACAGGGGGTTGCGGACTGCTGTTACTATTGTGCCTAGGGACATCCATTCCCCACCCCTAAATTTGCCACTGTATAGGGCAGTTTCACATTGATGCTAATGATGATGACTTACCTTAAACCAGGCAATCGGCTTGCTACCACCACAGGGAGCCAAATGCATCTCTATGTATATGGCTCTGCATATGTTACCTTTGCATTCACTTTCACTGCATCGGCCCCAGGGTCAGCACTGGTTGTTTGCATTTTGTATTTGTCATGGGTCCCGCCTCATCACAGATCCCCAAGGTCTAATATGGCTCCAACAATTGTATTTGCATTGCACATATAGGCAGGATGTATTAAAGGGAAAATGCTGTAAAACCCATGTTTTCGGGGGGTTTACCGCATTTTCATATGTACTAAGACCCGGCCACCAGGTTTTCGCCGCCAAGGGTATCATCATCTTTTGATGGCAATACCCTACAGAATCCTATGGGCTTCTTACCACCAGCCACCGCATCCCGCCACCCCGCACCGCTCACATCTACCCCCCTCCCCTCTGCATACCTGTTTGCAGGCAGTCCTGGTCCCGGAACCCAAACTCCTCCTCCCCCTAGCAACACAACCGGAGGTCCTTCTGGCTGCAGGGAGGAGGAGGAGGAGCCTGGGACTCAAGTCTGCCTGCTTGCTGGTGTCTGGGAGGGGAGAGACCCCAAGGAGGTGACAGAGTACCCTGCACAACCTACTGACAGGTATCGCGGGGGGTCTCTGTCACTGCATTGTGATGTTAATCGCATATGTTAGTACATATGCAATTAGCATCGCTGCTGTGGACGGCGATGTATTTTAATACATCCCGCCCACAGTGTGGGACTTTTGCTGTCAACCAAATGTTCCCACTGTGTGTAATACCCCCACTTTCCCACCTGGCCTCACATGTTTGCTTTTCGCATTGCTAGAGGTTGCAGGTTTTAAGTCGATCTGCCCCCCTTGTGAAACTTCCACCTCTTGAAGACATTTAAGAGAGTTTTTGTATCTCTAACTCAGACATTATTCAGTATATGGAAATCCACCATTTATATGGCTCAAAACATGTTAGGAATAAAGCACCATTAAATCATTATTTTTGTAAATCACCTGCCACAGGGCAGATTTTCAATAATATATACACTATTTATAATGCTAATGATTTCATGTTAAATGAGAGCAGGATATGGGGCAACCTTAGACAGGGATAAATGGAAGGCCAATATGAGTTACATTGCACTTACTGTCATTTTTCCTGCCACACCAAACCATTCTGGAGGTACAGTATTTTGAATACGAAGGGAATATTTACTAAAAATCGATTTTGATTTGCAGTCGATTTTGTGTGACAGGTATTTACTAAAGTCAAAATTGACTCTTAATCAACTGAAATAGAACTTTACACTTGAATAGAACTACAATAAAACCTTCAATACTTTAACATAGAGTTCAATTCCTAACCCATATTTACTAATAGTCAATTTGAAAATTGACTCAAAAACGAACACAAATCACCATTTTCAACAACCGTTAGAAACAGTTCTATGTAATTTAAATCAGGTGTAATTGTCTGAAACCTCAATATGTTGAAAAAACATGGTAGAGAAGCATGTGGGGATCGCTGCATAAATCATTACACTGAAAGGCACAGCAATTATTAAAAAAAATTGTAGCTATGCAAATTAGCACAGGAATGAAGGTGTTTGTGGGTTATACAGTGCATGTGGCGAATAGGAATTTTTTGTATACTTTTGTCTATTTAGGGTCAATGATTGACCAATCTTTGGGTCAATTGTTGGTGAATAGAACACATTTAGAACTTCAAATAGAACTCACATCACTCAGTGATTTTACAATGGAACTCAAAATTGACTTTTAGTAAATGAGCTTTTAGGAATAGATACACTGTACTCAATTTTGTGGGGATGTTGGTTCTATTCTGGTCGATTTTAAATAGACCAAAATCGACTTTAGTAAATATTTCCCTGTGTTTCAATTATGGTGTGATTGCCCAAAATGAATGTTTTCGTTCTCTGTCAATCGAATTACCAACATTTGCATTCTTAATAACAGTGTCTTACAGTAGTCTACTACTAGATCTATTCAAAAGGATTACTACATATATGAAAACCAATTAATGTTTTACACATTAAGCACTGTGGCGTGAAAGATTGCAGTCTGATGAAACAATCCAGAGTATCCTCACTTATTTTTAATTGCAATACAATATGGCAGAGGTTCTCAAACGCGGTCCTCAAGGCCCCCCAACGGTCCAGGATTTAGGTATATACATGGCTCAGCACAGATGGTTAAATCAAATTGACTGAGGTGCTAATGAAGTCACCTGTGGCCATGCATGGATACACTTAAACCATTGTCCGCGTTTGAGAACCTCTGCAATAATAAAGCGCATGTTGTGCTCTTTACACTTAAGAGTTAACCCTCTTTGAAAATACACCCTGTAGTTTTTGGTTTTAGAGATCTCACTAGGTTCTTTGAGATGGCACAGATCAAGTAGGGATTACTCATCCCCTTTCCCCAGTTCCCTGTTGTAAACTCCCCAACCTGAAATTGACTTGCTTTGCCATTCTGTCACTTCTTTGTTCAGTGTTGGACTGGGGCATGTAGGGCCCATTGGGGGAATGCAGTGGTAGGGGACCATGTTTATGGGTGTGGCCAATCTCTAGAGGGGGTGTGCCCAGCCACCACATTGGTTTGCCTAACCATTTTGCAAGTGTTGGTCCCCTAGATAAATAGTAAATACTGTAGTACATGCATGATAATGTACTAGATTAGTAACAGTACAGTCTGAAACCTGATCCCTAGAGGAGGGGGTGGGGCCCCAGGCAGTAGGGCCCACTGGGGGTTTCCCCTGTGGGCCAGTCCGACCCTGTGTTTGTTGGATTTGTTTTGTGGATGAAAAAGCTGCTAGACTATTATTTCTGATGGTGATTTTATCCCTGTAACTGCATAATGTTGATGGGACCTTATATTCCCTTCTACTTCTTTCTTCCCCTCTAGTACCCCATATTTTTCAGTGAAAAAAAAAAAAGGATTTATTTAGTAAGACTAAAATCATTATTTTCAGATGAATATGCAAATCTTAGCGCAGAATTTTTCTGTTGGAGGTTTCAAGGACTGCATATCACATATCTAACCTCTAATGTAGTATGCATACAAGGATCACTTTGGTAAAATGAAATATGAGCCATAAACTGCAAAAAATTGGCGCCGCCAACCAGAGGCGTAACTAGGGTTTTCGGAGCCCAGGGCAAGATGGAAAATGGCGCCCCCCCCAAAAAAAACACACCAAAAGTAGCATGTGCGCGCGCCGAAAAAATGGGCATGGCCACACACCAGAAGGGGTGTGGCCACTGAAAATGGCCCACAGTGCCAGTTACATTGCCCCACAGTGCCAGATACAATGCCCCACAGTGCCGGATACATGCCCCACAGTGCCAGATACATGCCCCACAGTGCCAGTTACATTGCCCCACAGTGCCAGATACATTGCCCCACAGTGCCAGATACATGCCCCACAGTGCCAGTTACAATGCCCCACAGTGCCGGATATATGTCCCACAGTGCCAGATACATGCCCCACAGTGCCAGTTACATTGCCCCACAGTGCCCGTTACATTGCCCCACAGTGCCAGATACATGCCCCACAGTGCCAGTTACATTGCCCCACAGTGCCAGATACATGCCCCACAGTGCCAGTTACATGCCCCACTGTGCCAGATACATGCCCCGGTCACTCACCGCTTGTGGCTCGCCTCTGATATGTGAGGGGAGGACAGCGCAGCGCATCTCCTTCTCCTCACCGCTCCAGGTCTCCGGCGGCTGTGTGGCGCCGGTTCGCTAGCCAATCAGAGCTCGCGGACCGGCAGCCAATCAGGAGCTGGTCCGCAAGCTCTGATTGGCTAACGCCGCCGGAGACCGGACACACGCAGCGCTGCTGGCAGCGGCGGTGAGGGGAGAGAGAGACGCTGCGCTCTCCTCCCCTCACATTTCGGCGTGGCGGGGGCGAGTGGGGCATGATGCCCTGGCCGCCGGCGGCGCCCCCCTCTCCTGGGCCTGCCAAGGCGCCCAGGGCACGTGCTCCACTCGCCCTACCCTAGTTACGCCTCTGCCGCCAACTTATTATGGCAAGAACAGTGTGAAGTCTGTGCAAGGTTGCTTGGATCACTTTACACAAGAAATAAACATTCAATTTCTGATTGCTTTGCAGTAGAGATGTGCGGCTGGCACTTTTTGTGTTTTGGTTCTAATTCCACTTTTGTGTTTTGGATTTGTCGAGGTTTTGCCAAAACTACCCTTTCGTGTTTTGGTTTTGGATCTGGATGATTTTTGAAAAAAACAAACATAAAAACAGCAAAAATCACAGAATTTGGAGGTAATTTTGCTCCTACGGTATTATTAACCTCAATAACATTAATTTCCACTCACTTCCAGTCTATTCTGAACACCTCACACCTCACAATATTGTTTTTAAGCCTAAAAGTTGCACCAAGGTGGCTGTATGACTAAGCTAAGAGACACAAGTGTGCGGCACAAACACCTGGCCCATCTAGGAGTGGCACTGCAGTTGCAGACAAGATGGCACTATTCAAAAACTTGTCCCCAAACAGCACATGATACAAACAAGAAAAAGAGGAGCAATTAGGTAGTTGGATGCCCAAGCTAAGCGACACAAGTGTGCGGCACAAACACCTGGCCCATCTAGGAGTGGCACTGCAGTTACAGACAGGATGGCACTTAAAAAAACTAGTCCCCAAACAGCACATGATACAAAGAAGAAAAAGAGGTGCAATGAGGTAGCTGGAAGGCCAAGCTAAGCGACACAAGTGTGCAGCACAAACAGATGTAATGCACGCACAATATTGGTGGCGTTGTCCAATATCACAAATACCAAGGAGAGTCCAATTGAGGTAAGCCATTGAGCGATGATGTTCCTCAGTTTCCATAAGAGGTTGTCAGCTGTGTGCCTCTTAAGGAAAGCGGTGATACATAGCGTAGCCTGCCTAGGAACGAGTTGACGTTTGCGAGATGCTGCTACTGGTGCCGCTGCGGTTGTTGCTGCGGGAGGCCATACATCTACGCAGTGGGCTGTTACAGTCCACATGTCCGTGGTTAAGTGGACACTGGATACTACCGCATTTTGTAGGACACTGGTGACTCTTTTTCTGACGTCTGTGTACATTCTCGGTATCGCCTGCCTAGAGAAGTGGAACCTAGATGGGATTTGATACTGGGGACACAGTACCTCAAACAATTCTCTAAGTCCCACTGAACTAATGGCGGATACCAGATGCACGTCTAACACCAACATAGCTGTCAAGGCCTGAGTTATCCGCTTTGCAAAAGGATGACATGCTGTCACATTTCATCTTCCTCACAAAGCAATGTTTTACAGTCAATTGCTTACTGGAAGTATTACAACTTACAAGTGGTCTTCCCACTTCCCCTCTGGGCTGATGATCCACTCCCAGCAGCAACAACAGCATCGGCAGCAACAGCAGGCTCCTACAGCAGGCTCCTCAAGGATCCTACGGAGAAATCCCAGTTAGGAGAGGACTCCTCAGTCTTGACAGGGACATAGCCTGCAGGACTACTGACGTTCCTGACTGAGTAGGAAGTTGACGTTGAGGGAGTTGGTGGTGTGGCTTGCAGGAGCTTGGGTACAGGAGGAAGAATGGATTTAGGTGTCAGTGGGCCATGTACGCTCTTATCCAAAGTTTCACAACTTGACACTGACTTCTGATGAATGCGCAGCAGGTGACATATAAGGGAGGATGTTCCTAGGTGGTTAACATCCTTACCCCTACTTATTACAGATTGACAGAGGCAACAGATGGCTTGACACCTGTTGTCCGGATTTGTGGAAAAATAATTCCACACCGAAGAGGTGGCTTTTTTGGTGGTTTGCCCAGGCATCACAATGGTTTTCTTCGTCCCAAGGACAACAGATGTCCTCCCCGGGGCCTGACTTAAACAAACCACATCACCACCAGAATCCTTATCGTCAAGTTCCTCCTCAGCGCCAGCAATACCCATATCCTCATCCTGGTTTGCTTCAACAGTGACATCTTCAATTTGAATATCAGGAACTGGACTGTGGGTGCTCCTTCCAGCACTTGCAGGGGGCATGCAAATGGTGGAAGGAGCTACCTCTTCCCATCCAGTGTTGGGAAGGTCAGGCATCGCAACTGCCAACACAGTTGGACTCTCCTTGGGGATTTGTGATACCATCTCAGAACGCACAGTTCTTTTCTGTGCTCTTTCCAGCTTAACTCTTTTAATTTTTCTAGCAGGGGATGAGGGCTTCCATCGTCATATGAAGCTGAACCACTAGTCATGAATATAGGCCAGGGACTCAGCCGTTCCTTGCCACTCCGTGTTGTAAATTACATATTGGCAAGTTTACATTTCTCCTCAGACAATTTTATTTTATTTTTTTTTGGTTCTTTTTACTGAACTTTGGCTTTTTGGATTTTACATGCCCTCTACTATCACATTGGGTATCGGCCTTGGCAGATGACATTGATGGCATTTCATTGTCTATGTCATGGCTAGTGGCAGCAGCTTCAGCACTAGGAGGAAGCGGTTCTTCTTGATCTTTCCCTAGTTTATCCTCAAAATTTTTGTTCTCCATTATTTTTTTGGAGTTATATGAGACAATATGCGGCACAGGAATGACTGGAATGACTGATGGACCTTTGTTCTGATGCAGCACAACACAACAACACTGCAAGGGACTTGTGGTTGTTGTTGTTATAATTATTTTACGGCAGCAGTGGACATATAGCAGCAGCGTACATCGTCACTGGTATGACTGATGAACAGGACACTACCACTGGTCTGATGCAGCACAACACAACAACACTGTAAGGGACTTGTGGTTGTTGTTATAATTATTATACTGCAGCAGTGGACATATAGCAGCAGCGTATATCGTCACTGGAATGACTGATGAACAGGACACTACAACTGAACTGATGCAGCACAGCACAACAATAATGTAAGGGACTTGTGGTTGTTGTTGTTATAATTATTATACAGCAGCAGTGGACATATAGCAGCAGCTTATATCGTCACTGGAATGACTGATGAGACAGGACACTACCACTGGTCTGATGCAGCACAACACAACAACACTGTAAGGGACTTGTGGTTGTTGTTGTTATAATTATTATACAGCAGCAGTGGACATATAGCAGCAGCTTATATCGTCACTGGAATGACTGATGAGACAGGACACTACCACTGGTCTGATGCAGCACAACACAACAACACTGTAAGGGACTTGTGGTGGCTGTTGTTATTATTATTATTATACGGCAGCAGTGGAAATATAGCAGCAGCATATACCACTGTGACTGCCTCATCACTGGAATGACTGATGAGACAGGACACTACCACTGGTCTGATGCAGCACAACACAACAGCACTTTATACAGCTACACTGGATATATGGCAACAGAGGACACCAACACTGTGACTGGCTGGAGTGATGCAGCACAATACACTGACTACACTGGACTGAACAGCACAACACAGCACCACTTTATACAGCTACACTGGATATATGGCAGCAGAGGACACCAACACTGTGACTGATGCAGCACAATACACTGACTACACTGGACTGGACAGCACAACACAGCACCACTTTGTACAGCTACACTGGATATATGGCAGCAGAGGACACCAACACTGTGACTACACTGGACTGGACTGAGCAGCACAACACAGTACAAGACTCCCCACCCCACTTTCCCGCCCCCACACAGACACTAAACACTGAGGACACGTCCTCTCAATACACTCTCCGAGACTGGAGTGAAAATGGCCGCGACGCGCGGCTCCTTATATGGAATCCAAATCCTGCGAGAATCCGACAGCGGGATGATGACGTTTTGCTGCGTTCGGGTTTCCGATTCAGGCAGGAAAACCCCAGCCGGGCTTGGAACCGAACTCGGAAGGCGAAGTCCGGTAGGGTTCGGTTCTCTGAGAACCGAACCCGCTCATCTCTACTTTGCAAGGAGCTGTCTGACGTTGTAAAATAAATGTATCTTTTAAGAGCATAAAACTATTTTTTATATAAGAAACTAAAACCCTGTGTTCATCAATTCCACTGTACTCTCAGCCAATGTACCCAATTTGAAGGTCCAGGCAGTAACCCATAAAGACAAATAATTGCATAGAGTGATGACATTTCAGAGTCATTAAAAACTAGCAAAGACAAGACTTGCTTCAGTTTTTCAACCACTGAAATGTATTATACAGTACCCAGTTATGTGTGAGGGGAATATTTATTAGACATGTGCGGCTGGCACTTTTTGTGTTTTGGTTTTGGTTCTAATTCCACTTTTGTGTTTTGGTTTTGGCTTGGTTTTGCCAAAACCACCCTTTCGTGTTTTGGTTTTGGATCTGGATGATTTTTGGAAAAAACAAAAACAGCTAAAATCACAGAATTTTGGGGGTAATTTTGCTCCAACGGTATTATTAACCACAATAACAATCATTTCCACTCATTTACAGTCTATTCTGAGCACCTCACACATCACAATATTGTTTTTAGGCCAAAAGGTTGCACCGAGGTTGCTGGATGACTAAGCTAAGCGACACAAGTGGACAACACAAACACCTAGCCCATCTAGGAGTGGCACTGCAGTGTCAGACAGGAGTGTAGATATAAAAAAAAAAGGCCCCAAACAGCACATCATGCAAAAAAGAAAAAGAATTGCAATTAGGTAGTTGTATGACTAAGCCAAGCGACACAAGCAATCGGCCCATCTAGGTGTGGCACTGCAGTGGCAGACAGGAGGGCAGATATAAAAAAAAGGCCCCAAACAGCACCTCATGCAAAGATGTAGAAGAGGTGCAATGAGGTAGCTGTATGACTCAGCCAAGCGACACAAACAATTGGCCCATCCAGGAGTGGCACTGCAGTGGCAGACAGGAGGGCAGATATTTTAAAAAAGGCCCCAAACAGCACATGATGCAAAGAAGAAAAAAAGTGCACCGAGGTTGCTGTATGACTAAGCTAAGCGACACAACCACCTGGCCCATCTAGTAGTGTCACACAGTGGCTGAATGTCAAGAATGGGCCGCAATTGTTCGGTCCACTGACAGCATCTCCAGCACGCTCCAGTCACTTCATACGGCAGTGTCAGACAGGATGGCACTTTTCAAAAACTAGGCCCCAAACAGCACCTCATGCAAAAATGTCGAAGAGGTGCATTGAGGTAGCTGTATGACTAAGCCAAGTGACACAAACAATTCCAACTGGAATTATACGTCCAAATCACTGTAATTAATTGGCAAGATCACTGAAATTAATATTAATTATACGTCCAAATCACTATAATTAATTGGCAAAATCACTGTAATTATACGTCCAAATCACTGGAATTGACAAAATCACTGTAATTATACATCCAAATCACTGCAATTAATTGGCAAGATCACTGTAATTAATAATTATACGTCCAAATCACTGGAATTAATTGGCAAGATCACTGTAATTAATAATTATACGTCCAAATCACTGGAATTAATTGGCAAGATCACTGTAATTATACGTCCAAATCACTGGGATTAAATGGCAAATCACTGGAATTAATTGGCAAGATCACTGTAATTATACGTCCAAATCACTGGAATTAAATGGCAAAATCTCGCTATCGTCTGCCTAGTGAAGTGGAATCAAGATAGGATTTGGTACCGGGGACACAATACCTCCATCAATTGTCCAAATCCCACTGCACTAATGGCGGATACCGGGTACACGTCTAACACCAACATAAGTCAAGGCCTCAGTTATGAGAGCTTCCATCATCATGTGCAGGGCCGTCTTTTCGTATGGGCTCAATGGGCTCTTGCCCAAGGGCCCCAGGGGTAAAAGGGCCCTGGGCTGATATCTGAGGGTCCCCTCTTTCCAGGGATACCAGATTTTTGAAAATCGGCCCTGGGGAACCGGAGATATCTGACTTCAAAGCAGTGGTCCCCATCCAAGCCTGTTAATTGTTCTTCCCAGCCAGATATCGCGGGTTATGTCTGACTTACGAGTTTTTCAAAAGCTGGGAGTCTCCCCTTTCAGTTGACACTGGCAGCTTGTCTCTACTATTCCCAGAACCAGAGATATCAGCCTTCAAGCAGCTGGTCCCTGCTACAGCTCCACACGCCTAACATGCAGTTTTATATTTTTGTTGGTGGATTGCTCTGGCTACTGAAGTCTGATCCCCAAGTCCCCAGTACCTCCTGAAAGGTGTCCCCAGCACCTCCTGACAGGTGTCCCCAGTACCTCCTGACAGGTGTCCCCAGTACCTCCTGACAGGTGTCCCCAGTACCTCCTGAAAGGTGTCCCCAGTACCTCCTGAAAGGTGTCCCCAGCCCCTCCTGACAGGTGTCCCCAGCACCACCCAACAGGTGTCCCCAGCACTACCCAACAGGTGTCCCCAGTACCTCCTGAAAGGTGGGACTCTCTAGTTTTTTTTAGCCCATTAAAGCTAAGAAATCTATTTCCAGGAACTGGAGATATCTGCAGTAAAGCAAGCGGCCCTGACCCCCGGAAAATTATGAATATTAAGCCCACTCCACTATCCACCCCTCCCCTGTGTATTAAACACCCCCTACTACCCTGGAAGTCATGTACCAGGGTCCCATCATTCAGCACAATGTCCCCTTCTACAGTTTAGTGTTCTCCTTCCCGCCCCATCTGATCAGTAAAGGAGTAATTAGCAGAAATTATTTCTCCAGGTCCTACATGCTGAGCGAAAGATAGAACCCCCTACCCCCCGTGGGACTTCAAACCTGCTGCTGATAGCACCCCCCACCCCTACTGCTGATGGGTGAGTAGTGGCCCCAGTGCATTGCTGTGCACAGGGGCCTACACTGCTGTTAAGACAGCTCTGGTCATGTGAAGCTGAACCACTAGTCATGAACATAGGCCAGGGCCTCAGCTGTTCCTTGCCACTCTGTGTCGTAAATGGCATATTGGCAAGTTTACATTTCTCCTCAGACCATTTAAATTTCTTTTTTTTTGGGTCTTTTTACTGAACTTTGGCTTTTTGGATTTTACATGCCCTCTACTATCACGTTTGGCATCAGCCTTGGCAGACGACGTTGATGGTATTTCATCGTCTATGTCATGGCTAGTGGCAGCAGCTTCAGCACTAGGAGGAAGTGGTTCTTGATCTTTCCCTATTTTATCCTCCACATTTTTGTCCTCCATTAATTTTTTGGAGATATATAACACAATATGCGGTACAGGAATGACTGATGGCTGATGGCCAAGACACTACCACTGGTCTGATTCAGCAGTTGTAGTGCTGCCTCGTCACTGGAATGACTGATGGCCAGGACACTACCATTGGTCTGATGCAGCACAACACAGCAACACTGTAAGGGACTTGTTGCTATTATTATTATTATTATACGGCAGCAGTGGACATATAGCAGCAGCATATACCACTGTGACTGCCTGGTCACTGGAATGACTAATGGCCGGGACACTACCACTGGTCTGATGCAGCAAAACACAGCAACACTGTAAGGGACTTGTTGTTATTATTATTATTATTATTATTGTACTGTAGCAGTGGACATATAGCAGCAGCGTATACCACTGTGACTGCCTCGTCACTGGAATGACTGATGGACAGGACACTGCCACTGGTCTGATAAAGCACAACACAACAACACTGTAAGGGACTTGTGGTTGTTGTTATAATTATTATAATACTGTAGCAGTGGACATATAGCAGCAGCGTATACCACTGTGACTGCCTCGTCACTGGAATGATTGATGAACAGGACACTACCACTTTTCTGATGCAGGACCAAACAGCACCACTGAAAGGGACTTTAACAGCTACACTGGATATATGGCAGCAGAGGACACCACCACTGTGACTGGTCACTGGACTGATGCACAAGAGACTTCCCATGGTCTAATGCAGGACAACACAGCAAAAATGCAAGCCAGCAGAACATATAGCAGCAGAGGACACGAACACTGTGACTGGCTGGACTGATGCAGCACAATACACTGACTACACTGGATTGGACAGCACAACACAGCACAAGACTCGCCACCCCACTTTCCCGCCCCCACACAGACACTGAACACTGAGGACACGTCCTCTCAATACACTCTCCGAGACTGGAGTGAAAATGGCCGCGACGTGCGGCTCCGATTATGGAATCCAAATCCCGCGAGAATCTGACAGCGGGATGATGACGTTTTGCTTCGTTCGGGTTTACGAGTCAGGCGGAAAAACCAGAGCCTGGCTCGGAACCGATCTCGAAAGGCAAAGTCCGGTAGGGTTCGGTTCTCTGAGAACCGAACCCACTCATCTCTAATATTTCTTAAACTGAAATTGTGGGAAATCACTGTTTTCTGGGGATTCCTGCAAAATCTACGTATCCCCAGCATTTCGGATGGAGGGGTGGCAGCAGATACCTGCAATATCTGCCACATTCACTCCATTTCCATATACTTACGAGCCTCCATAGGGTTTTATGGGCCTGCTATGTTGTCTTGTTTACCAATATCAATGCAAATGCAGGAGGAGATGCATACCACCTCCTCCCTGCATTTGCAATGCGATCGTATATCAGATGAACATTGCAACCATTGTTTGCAATGTTCATCTGCGACAGCAGCTTACTCAGCCTTTGACATCTCAGTGCAGCTTGCAAGGCCAAGGAAACTGCATTTCGCAATGCAGTCATTGGCTTTGACACTCAAGAAAAACGGGGACAACACGCCTACGTTTTCCCGAATGCTGGCTGACCCTGTCCCACTCTGCTAATGCTTCTGCCTGTCACTCAGACAGAGGCATTCACTTTTTAGTGAAGTGATCGCAGGACCCGTTCTGCACATTAGTGATCCTTAGTGAATCAGGGTGTATGTATCTGTGAATTGAGCTCTGTACAGTCAGGTGTCTAATTAAGGGGGGGTCATTCATTATGGTATATTGCACATGTGCAGAATCCGTTCTGCGCATGTACAGAACGGGTCCTGTGGTCTCTTCCCTTAAACGCGAACGCCTCTGCCTGATTGACAGGCAGAGGAGTTTGCGGGGAGGGGCAGGGAAGGCCGGCTTCAGGAAAATGGTGTGGAGAGGCCAAGGACTGCGTTGCGAGACTCAGTTACCTTGGCCCTGCAAGTTGCACTGCATCGGCAAGGCTGAGTAAGCTGAAGCTTACTCAGCCTTTTGTCGCAGATGAACATAGTTACCGATGGTCGCGATGTTCATCTGATAAGCGATCGCATCGCAAATGCAGGCAGGAAGTGGTATACACTTTGCATTTGCAATCCTTAATGAATCATGCCCTAAGCCTTTATAAACCAATTTCCCACATTAACTGCAGACATATACTTTGCCAAATGCTAAATATACTAGTGATGAGCGGGTTTGGTTCCTCGGAAACCGAACCCCCCCGAACTTCACCCATTTTACACGGGTACGAGGCATACTCGGATTCTCCCGTATGGCTCGGTTAACCCGAGCGCTCCCGAACGTCATCATCCCGCTGTCGGATTCTCGCGAGATTCGGATTCTATATAAGCAGCCGCGCGTCGTCGCCATTTTCACTCGTGCATTGGAAATGTTAGGGAGAGGACGTGGCTGGCATCCTCTCCGTTTATTAATCTTGATGCAAAAATATTTGTGCTTATTCCTTAATTGTGGTGACTGGGGAGCAGCTGTATTATATAGGAGTACAGTGCAGAGTTTTGCTGACAGTGACCACCAGTATACGTTGTCTGCCTGAAAAACACTCCATATCTGTGCTCAGTGTGCTGCATATATCTGTGCTCACACTGCTTAATTGTGGGGACTGGGGAGCAGCTGTATTATATGCGAGGAGTACAGTGCAGAGTTTTGCTGACAGTGACCCCCAGTATACGTTGTCTGCCTGAAAAACACTCCATATCTGTGCTCAGTGTGCTACATATATCTGTGCTCACACTGCTTTATTGTGGGCACTGGGGACCACCAGTATATTATATAGGAGGAGTACAGTGCAGAGTTTTGCTGACCAGTGACCACCAGTATACGTTGTCTGCCTGAAAAACACTCCATATCTGTGCTCAGTGTGCTGCATATATCTGTGCTCACACTGCTTTATTGTGGGCACTGGGGACCACCAGTATATTATATAGGAGGAGTACAGTGCAGAGTTTTGCTGACCAGTGACCACCAGTATACGTTGTCTGCCTGAAAAACACTCCATATCTGTGCTCAGTGTGCTGCATATATCTGTGCTCACACTGCTTTATTGTGGGCACTGGGGACCACCAGTATATTATATAGGAGGAGTACAGTGCAGAGTTTTGCTGACCAGTGACCACCAGTATACGTTGTCTGCCTGAAAAACACTCCATATCTGTGCTCCGTGTGCTGCATATATCTGTGCTCACACTGCTTTATTGTGGGCACTGGGGACCACCAGTATATTATATAGGAGGAGTACAGTGCAGAGTTTTGCTGACCAGTGACCACCAGTATACGTTGTCTGCCTGAAAAACACTCCATATCTGTGCTCCGTGTGCTGCATATATCTGTGCTCACACTGCTTTATTGTGGGCACTGGGGACCACCAGTATATTATATAGGAGGAGTACAGTGCAGAGTTTTGCTGACCAGTGACCACCAGTATACGTTGTCTGCCTGAAAAACACTCCATATCTGTGCTCAGTGTGCTGCATATATCTGTGCTCACACTGCTTTATTGTGGGCACTGGGGACCACCAGTATATTATATAGGAGGAGTACAGTGCAGAGTTTTGCTGACCAGTGACCACCAGTATATATAGCAGTACGGTACGGAAGGCCACTGCTCTACCTACCTCTGTGTCGTCAAGTATACTATCCATCCATACCTGTGGTGCATTTCAGTTGTGCGCAGTAAATATAGTAGTAGGCCATTGCTATTGATACTGGCATATAATTCCACACATTAAAAAATGGAGAACAAAAATGTGGAGGTTAAAATAGGGAAAGATCTAGATCCACTTCCACCTCGTGCTGAAGCTGCTGCCACTAGTCATGGCCAAGACGATGAAATGCCATCAACGTCGTCTGCCAAGGCCGATGCCCAATGTCATAGTAGAGAGCATGTAAAATCCAAAAAACAAAAGTTCAGTAAAATGACCCAAAAATCTAAATTGAAAGCGTCTGATGAGAAGCGTAAACTTGCCAATATGCCATTTACGGCACGGAGTGGCAAGGAACGGCTGAGGCCCTGGCCTATGTTCATGGCTAGTGGTTTAGATTCACATGAGGATGGAAGCACTCATCCTCTCGCTAGAAAACTGCAGTGCCACTCCTAGATGGGCCAGGTGTTTGTGTCGGCCACTTGTGTCGCTTAGCTTAGTCATCCAGCGACCTTGGTGCGCCTCTTTTTTTCTTTGCATCATGTGCTGTTTGGGGACAATTTTTTTGAAGTGCCATCCTGCCTGACACTGCAGTGCCACTCCTAGATGGGCCAGGTGTTTGTGTCGGCCACTTGTGTCGCTTAGCTTAGTCACACAGCGACCTTGGTGCGCCTCTTTTTTTCTTTGCATCATGTGCTGTTTGGGTACAATTTTTTTGAAGTGCCATCCTGCCTGACACTGCAGTGCCACTCCTAGATGGGCCAGGTGTTTGTGTCGGCCACTTGTGTCGCTTAGCTTAGTCACACAGCGACCTTGGTGTGCCTCTTTTTTTCTTTGCATCATGTGCTGTTTGGGGACTTTTTTTGAAGTGCCATCCTGCCTGACACTGCAGTGCCACTCCTAGATGGGCCAGGTGTTTGTGTCGGCCACTTGTGTCGCTTAGCTTAGTCACACAGCGACCTTGGTGCGCCTCTTTTTTTCTTTGCATCATGTGCTGTTTGGGGACAATTTTTTTGAAGTGCCATCCTGCCTGACAGTGCAGTGCCACTCCTAGATGGGCCAGGTGTTTGTGTCGGCCACTTGTGTCACTTAGCTTAGTCACACAGCGACCTTGGTGCGCCTCTTTTTTTCTTTGCATCATGTGCTGTTTGGGGACTATTTTTTTGAAGTGCCATCCTGCCTGACACTGCAGTGCCACTCCTAGATGGGCCAGGTGTTTGTGTTGGCCACTTGTGTCGCTTAGCTTAGCCATCCAGCGACCTTGGTGCACCTCTTTTTTTCTTTGCATCATGTGCTGTTTGGGGACTATTTTTTTGAAGTGCCATCCTGTCTGACACTGCAGTGCCACTCCTAGATGGGCCAGGTGTTTGTGTCGGCCACTTGTGTCGCTTAGCTTATCCATCCAGCGACCTTGGTGCAAATTTTAGGACTAAAAATAATATTGTGAGGTGTGAGGTGTTCAGAATAGACTGAAAATGAGTGGAAATTATGGTTATTGAGGTTAATAATACTATGGGATCAAAATGACCCCCAAATTCTATGATTTAAGCTGTTTTTGAGGGTTTTTTGTAAAAAAACACCCGAATCCAAAACACACCCGAATCCGACAAAAAATTTTCAGGGAGGTTTTTGCCAAAACGCGTCCGAATCCAAAACACGGCCGCGGACCCAAATCCAAAACCAAAACACAAAACCCGAAAAATTTCCGGTGCACATCACTAAAATATACCAAAATTTTGTTGTATGTGTGAAACACTTTTTTTCAATAGTCCAGAGCAAAACAAGTTAGTGGTTGATGGGCAGATGTATTAAGCCTGGGGAAGTGATGAAGCAGTGATAAGTGCAAGGGAATAATGCACCAGCCAATCGGCTCCAATATGTAAATTGACAGGTAAGAGCTGATTGGCTGGTGCGTTATCACCTTGCACTTATCACTACTTTATCTCTTCTCCAGGCTTAATACATCTGCCCCTGAATCACTTATGCAGTATTAATAGATGTCCCTTAGTGTCACACAAATGTATCAGCTGTAATTATTCCCTATGTATGAGGAGGGTGAACATCTCAATCCTTAAGGCTGGTTTGATGAGTAACCATCCATAGAGATACCACTGTCTGGGGTTTGCAGATCCTGGCCGGGGTTTCTTGCTCATCTGTCCTGGTTCTCCTCCTTAACTGCCAGAGATGGCACTGTATCCGCATGTCCCCCCTTGTTGCTTTGCTGTACTGGGTTAAAGGATGTAAATTGCCAGGAACCAACATATCAGTTTTAGGAGGCAATAGCCCGTTTGGGATCCATCTACTTATTATAAGTAGGAACTGACAAGTAGTAGGATATTCAGTGTGGGAAGGCAGCAGTAGTGGTAAGATCCCGCAGGTGCTGCGGGCAACAGACGATAGGGACATTGCATTAGTGATTGTCACAATAGACGTGACTACTGACCATGCAACAGTGACATAAAGTATCTATACATGATGTGACTGGGACCTAATAAAACATTCTAACCAGAGCAATACCAGATCTCTGATATGTTTTGTTTTTGTTTTTAAAACCTTGCTAAAATTATTTGCTACAGGTGTAAGATTCAAAACTCCCATATCCCATATCTGTATACAGAAGATTTGTAGCAGCCAGCCTCTGGTGGGTTTCTTTTCCACAGAGATAATGGTTCTCTTTAAAATTTATTGAATTAAGGAGAGAGGCGTCTAATATGGTTTTTGGATCCCAGTGAGACTACACTTGTCAATTTGTGCTCGGTGTGGTGTAGCTGCCTCCTCAGACAGCAGGCTGTGTGCTTGTCTGCACTGCCCATGTTCCTGCGTTCTGAGATACTGTAAAGCTTAATTAATCTCTGGAGTTATTTTCACTTTACCAGCTCTTCAACTGTCTGCTGCTGTCTGTCCCAGATATTGCCATCTCTGTGTGACACAGCTGAAGATGAGGAATGAATGTGTGTGTAATGAGAAAGTATGTGTGGTATAGAATTATCATTAGATCTATTTCTCACAAAATAAAATCTGTGTAGCTTCTTCATCTTGCTTTCAGATCGATCTACAGCTCTCATTGTTCTAGTCTGAAGATTTGCTGTTCCATCTACTATGTAAGTAGTATAAAATATATTGTGACTTTCCCTAGCTGACTGACTCGCTAAAGGAGGTCTCCGATGCAGTGTATTGCTACACTGGAAGCATATAAAATATCCCCCTGCCTCCACCCATCTCAGTCTCTATATACAGAGGTCTTCCACTGATGTGTTGTGGATATTCAGAAAAATATATTCACAGAGTGTGATGCTCTTCCTGCTCACCCCCTCCACCACATCCCACATCACCTCTGCTGCTCTCGCACTGAGGACTGAATCTGCCACCGTCTGGGTTTAGAGGCAGAGGGAAGGTGGGTGAGTGAGGATCTGAAAGAAAGAGAGGTTAATTCCAGCGTTTGGTCATCAAGGAAAAATCCCCCCGGTGAAATCTACAGCAAGGGAGTACAGACACTGGCTGCTGCACCAGTTAACACACACAACTGAACACTGGTTTGAAATCCTTTTATTCATCAGCCTGCTTGGTTTTGTTTAATCACATTTCATCCCTGTCTGCGTGTGAGAATGAGGTGGAGATGGAGCAAGAGGGAGAAAGGATGAATTCTGATTCTATTGGCCAGTGTCTGTCTCTCACCCCACCCACAGCAGTTCCACCTCACCTTGGTGTCTCCCCACGCACATCTAACCCTCCTTATCGCAATGAAGAAATCTACAGCCAGACTTTCTATGGATTTTATATATAAACATTTACCCCCAACAGGCAGTCGTTGAGTTAACAGCAGGCTTTAGTGGTTGGGAAGGATAAAGTCCTGGGATTTGCTTCTTCCACACTGATATTTCATGTAGAGAGGTTTAAAAACAAAACAGAAACTGGAGGTGACAAGGCTGTACCCTCCAACTGGAAAAATGGATCTGAAGGAGAGCCCCAGTGATGACAGCCTGGGGAGCCTCCACCCCTCCAGCATACAGATCTTTGCCAACACATCCACCCTCCATGGGATTCGGTATATATTTGTCTATGGCCCACTAACGCTCCGCCGCTTCTTGTGGACACTGGCCTTTCTGTGCTCATTGGGCCTTCTCCTTCTGGAGAGTTCAGAGAGAGTGGCCTTTTATTTGTCCTACCAACATGTCACCAAAGTGGATCAAATGGTAGCAGAGAGTCTTGTCTTTCCTGCTGTCACCATTTGTAATCTCAACTCCTTTCGGTTCACTAAAATCACCACTAATGACTTATACCACGCGGGAGAACTGTTGGAGCTCCTAGATGTCAATGGTCACATTCTAGAACCTCATTTGGCAGACCCAGAGGTGCTGGCTGTTCTTGAAGAAAAGACCAAATTCAAGCAGTTCAAACCAAAGACCTTCTGTATGGGGGAGTTTATGGAGCGAACAGGTCACGACCTGAAAGACATGATGCTTTACTGCAAATTCAGAGGCCATGTGTGCAATCACAGAGACTTCCGAACAGTGAGTACAGTTTAGCTGGACCTACATGTTTCCTGTAGGTGCAAAATGGTCTAAATGATGACAGGCCTAAAAATATGGCATAGGGTCTTGCTCTTTGGCGTTGGTGTCTTATGAACAATTGCTTAGAAGTTTATGTAAAGTTTTGTTTTTTTAATCTTCTATGGTGAAAAAATATTTTTCATTCAGGTTTGTAAGTTCCTTCTAACACCTTCCGCTGGCTGTCATTAAACAGTGACCAAGTTCAGTAACAGAGTAGGGCTTTGATATATAGGTACCTCTGTGAAAAAGCTCAATTGGCACTTAATAGACTGTGCATGGATCTTTGAAAGCCTGAGTGGCACGTGGATGTGAGGCCTGCCAAACTCCTGTGTAACATAATGCACCGGTTAGAGTTATACACATCCCTGATTGTATGTAGAGTCAATTATATTTAATAAACACAATTGTTTGGCTTAGGTTGTGAGTTGCAGCTGTGGAGCTGGATAGGCTGAGATTAACAGTTGTAAGGTTTGGAACAAACAATGGAATGTATATTAAATCACTGACTGCAATAACCTTACTCATTTCTATTTGTTTTGACCATGTTAGTGAGGGAACAATTATTGTATCTCTGGGGAGAGACTTCACATAATGCCTCATTGGAATACTCTGTTATATTAGTCATTTACCTCCTGTACGTTTCGCATGGAAGTCCAGTCTATTGTTAATTGCCAAATCTACATTCACACTCTGTGAAGTATCTGAATTTGTGATATATGTGATCTTGTATGTATAGCAGATGTATGCAGCCTCTGGCTACAGCTCACACCACACTCTGCCTTGCTGAGAGTCATAGATGCAGAAGCTAGAAAAAAGTACAAATTTGGCTCATCTAAAATATACCGGGTTGGCAGCTGATGAATGACTGAGTAATAGAAGATATAAAAACATACTCAGGAATTTTTCTTCCATAAAATGTGATTCTTTTTTCTTGTATTCGTTATGCATTTGTTTTCCTCATAATAAGCAAGAGCAATATACAGGAAGGGAGCAGTGTATGACAAAATAAATGTATGAAATAATAGCCATATATGTGGATATTCTTTGGCATTATTGGTAAATCAACATTAATCTGCTGAATATTAGAGCAGCTCTATCAGGGGAATTCAATTGAAGGCAAACGGCGGCGGGATCTCGCTTAAAAGTGTTCGCAAGAACATCTTAGCAAATAGGGGTGCAAATTGGCAAGACAAAGGCTGCGAGTCGTGGCATTTAAACCCCTCAGCAATGGCAACTCGCCCCCTGCGCCCACAATTGTATTCCCCCTTTGTGTTTTTGGTTACACTTTGCAGTTTTGGATCTTATACATCCTCTTAAACACCAAAACAATGGTATGGGAGAAGAAGTGCAACAATAACAGCTGGAACGGTTTCCACGATAAATGTGTTTGCTGAAGCATTAGTTAAACAAAATTGCTGCATCTAAATCAGAAATGCTATATAATATGCATATTTGTTCTCAGCAACAACCGCTTTTAGAGAGCCAGAAAAGTTGTTTTGCATGTGCCCTCCTGCAAATTTTACTAGATGCTTTGCTTTTTCTTTGTTTATTTGAAATGTTCCAGTCATGTATTTTTATACTAAAGGTCCATACACATTAGACGATGTCGCTCTGTGAGCGATGTCGTCTAATGTTTCCCCCTCCCGGGCCGGCCGGTCAGCGGCCGACTGTACACACTGAGCGATATGACTGCTCATATCGCTCAGTGACGTCACGCCTCCGCCAGCCCTGCATGCAGGTCGTGGACGACAGTCCAGATCCTGCATGCATGCCCTACCGACAGCGATGATTGTTGCCGACCCGCGGGCCGCGCATCAGTCGTCGCTGGCGGCATATACACTTGACGATAAAATGAGCGACGTCGCTCAAGGAGGGGGAAAATGAGCGACGTCGCTCATTTTATCGTTAAGTGTTTATGGACCTTTAGACATCATTTCTTTTTTGCTGTCCCTGGAAAGGACTAGAGATGAGCGGGTTCGGTTTCTCTGAAACCGAACCCGCACGAACTTCATGTTTTTTTCACGGGTCCGAGCAGACTCGGATCCTCCCGCCTTGCTCGGTTAACCCGAGCGCGCCCGAACGTCATCATGACGCTGTCGGATTCTCGCGAGACTCGGATTCTATATAAGGAGCCGCGCGTCGCCGCCATTTTCACACGTGCATTGAGATTGATAGGGAGAGGACGTGGCTGGCGTCCTCTCCATTAGAAATTAGATTAGAAGAGAGAGAGAGATTGTGCAGAGTCAGACAGAGTTTACCACAGTGACCAGTGCAGTTGTTGTTAGTTAACTTTTATTTATTTTAATATAATATATCCGTTCTCTGCTATATCCGTTCTCTGCCTGAAAAAAAACGATACACAGCAGCAGCCAGTCACACAGTGTGACTCAGTCTGTGTGCACTCAGCTCAGCCCAGTGTGCTGCACATCAATGTATAAAAGGCAAAGCTTATAATAATTGTGGGGGAGACTGGGGAGCACTGCAGGTTGTTATAGCAGGAGCCCCCAGGAGTACATAATATTATATTAATTTAAAATTAAACAGTGCACACTTTTGCTGCAGGAGTGCCACTGCCAGTGTGACTAGTGGTGACCAGTGCCTGACCACCAGTATAGTAGTATATTGTTGTATGTATTGTATACTATCTCTTTATCAACCAGTCTATATTAGCAGCAGACACAGTACAGTGCGGTAGTTCACGGCTGTGGCTACCTCTGTGTCGGCAGTCGGAACTCGGCAGGCAGTCCGTCCATCCATAATTGTATTACAATATATACCACCTAACCGTGGTATTTTTCTTTCTTTCTTTATACCGTCGTCATAGTGTCATACTAGTTGTTACGAGTATACTACTATCTCTTTATCAACCAGTGTACAGTGCGGTAGTTCACGGCTGTGGCTACCTCTGTGTCGGCAGTCGGCAGGCAGTCCGTCCATCCATAATTGTATTATTATTATAATATATACCACCTAACCGTGGTTTTTTTTTCATTCTTTATACCGTCATAGTGTCATACTAGTTGTTACGAGTATACTACTATCTCTTTATCAACCAGTGTACAGTGCGGTAGTTCACGGCTGTGGCTACCTCTGTGTCGGCAGTCGGCAGGCAGTCCGTCCATCCATAATTGTATTATTATTATAATATATACCACCTAACCGTGGTTTTTTTTTCATTCTTTATACCGTCGTCATAGTGTCATACTAGTTGTTACGAGTATACTACTATCTCTTTATCAACCAGTGTACAGTGCGGTAGTTCACGGCTGTGGCTACCTCTGTGTCGGCAGTCGGCAGGCAGTCCGTCCATCCATAATTGTATTATTATTATAATATATACCACCTAACCGTGGTTTTTTTTTCATTCTTTATACCGTCGTCATAGTGTCATACTAGTTGTTACGAGTATACTACTATCTCTTTATCAACCAGTGTACAGTGCGGTAGTTCACGGCTGTGGCTACCTCTGTGTCGGCAGTCGGCAGGCAGTCCGTCCATCCATAATTGTATTATTATTATAATATATACCACCTAACTGTGGTATTTTTTTTTCTTTCTTTATACCGTCGTCATAGTGTCATACTAGTTGTTACGAGTATACTACTATCTCTTTATCAACCAGTGTACAGTGCGGTAGTTCACGGCTGTGGCTACCTCTGTGTCGGCAGTCGGCAGGCAGTCCGTCCATCCATAATTGTATTATTATTATAATATATACCACCTAACCGTGGTTTTTTTTTCATTCTTTATACCGTCGTCATAGTGTCATACTAGTTGTTACGAGTATACTACTATCTCTTTATCAACCAGTGTACAGTGCGGTAGTTCACGGCTGTGGCTACCTCTGTGTCGGCAGTCGGCAGGCAGTCCGTCCATCCATAATTGTATTATTATTATAATATATACCACCTAACCGTGGTTTTTTTTTCATTCTTTATACCGTCGTCATAGTGTCATACTAGTTGTTACGAGTATACTACTATCTCTTTATCAACCAGTGTACAGTGCGGTAGTTCACGGCTGTGGCTACCTCTGTGTCGGCAGTCGGCAGGCAGTCCGTCCATCCATAATTGTATTATTATTATAATATATACCACCTAACCGTGGTTTTTTTATACCACCTAACCGTGGCAGTCCGTCCATAATTGTATACTAGTATCCAATCCATCCATCTCCATTGTTTACCTGAGGTGCCTTTTAGTTCTGCCTATAAAATATGGAGAACAAAAAAGTTGAGGTTCCAAAATTAGGGAAAGATCAAGATCCACTTCCACCTCGTGCTGAAGCTGCTGCCACTAGTCATGGCCGAGACGATGAAATGCCAGCAACGTCGTCTGCCAAGGCCGATGCCCAATGTCATAGTACAGAGCATGTCAAATCCAAAACACCAAATATCAGAAAAAAAAGGACTCCAAAACCTAAAATAAAATTGTCGGAGGAGAAGCGTAAACTTGCCAATATGCCATTTACCACACGGAGTGGCAAGGAACGGCTGAGGCCCTGGCCTATGTTCATGGCTAGTGGTTCAGCTTCACATGAGGATGGAAGCACTCAGCCTCTCGCTAGAAAACTGAAAAGACTCAAGCTGGCAAAAGCACCGCAAAGAACTGTGCGTTCTTTGAAATCCCAAATCCACAAGGAGAGTCCAATTGTGTCGTTTGCGATGCCTGACCTTCCCAACACTGGACGTGAAGAGCATGCGCCTTCCACTATTTGCATGCCCCCTGCAAGTGCTGGAAGGAGCACCCGCAGTCCAGTTCCTGATAGTCAGATTGAAGATGTCAGTGTTGAAGTACACCAGGATGAGGAGGATATGGGTGTTGCTGGCGCTGGGGAGGAAATTGACCAGGAGGATTCTGATGGTGAGGTGGTTTGTTTAAGTCAGGCACCCGGGGAGACACCTGTTGTCCGTGGGAGGAATATGGCCGTTGACATGCCAGGTGAAAATACAAAAAAAATCAGCTCTTCGGTGTGGAGGTATTTCACCAGAAATGCGGACAACAGGTGTCAAGCCGTGTGTTCCCTTTGTCAAGCTGTAATAAGTAGGGGTAAGGACGTTAACCACCTCGGAACATCCTCCCTTATACGTCACCTGCAGCGCATTCATAATAAGTCAGTGACAAGTTCAAAAACTTTGGGTGACAGCGGAAGCAGTCCACTGACCAGTAAATCCCTTCCTCTTGTAACCAAGCTCACGCAAACCACCCCACCAACTCCCTCAGTGTCAATTTCCTCCTTCCCCAGGAATGCCAATAGTCCTGCAGGCCATGTCACTGGCAAGTCTGACGAGTCCTCTCCTGCCTGGGATTCCTCCGATGCATCCTTGCGTGTAACGCCTACTGCTGCTGGCGCTGCTGTTGTTGCCGCTGGGAGTCGATGGTCATCCCAGAGGGGAAGTCGTAAGCCCACTTGTACTACTTCCAGTAAGCAATTGACTGTTCAACAGTCCTTTGCGAGGAAGATGAAATATCACAGCAGTCATCCTACTGCAAAGCGGATAACTGAGTCCTTGACAACTATGTTGGTGTTAGACGTGCGTCCGGTATCCGCCGTTAGTTCACAGGGAACTAGACAATTTATTGAGGCAGTGTGCCCCCGTTACCAAATACCATCTAGGTTCCACTTCTCTAGGCAGGCGATACCGAGAATGTACACGGACGTCAGAAAAAGACTCACCAGTGTCCTAAAAAATGCAGTTGTACCCAATGTCCACTTAACCACGGACATGTGGACAAGTGGAGCAGGGCAGGGTCAGGACTATATGACTGTGACAGCCCACTGGGTAGATGTATGGACTCCCGCCGCAAGAACAGCAGCGGCGGCACCAGTAGCAGCATCTCGCAAACGCCAACTCTTTCCTAGGCAGGCTACGCTTTGTATCACCGCTTTCCAGAATACGCACACAGCTGAAAACCTCTTACGGCAACTGAGGAAGATCATCGCGGAATGGCTTACCCCAATTGGACTCTCCTGTGGATTTGTGGCATCGGACAACGCCAGCAATATTGTGTGTGCATTAAATATGGGCAAATTCCAGCACGTCCCATGTTTTGCACATACCTTGAATTTGGTGGTGCAGAATTTTTTAAAAAACGACAGGGGCGTGCAAGAGATGCTGTCGGTGGCCAGAAAAATTGCGGGACACTTTCGGCGTACAGGCACCACGTACAGAAGACTGGAGCACCACCAAAAACTACTGAACCTGCCCTGCCATCATCTGAAGCAAGAAGTGGTAACGAGGTGGAATTCAACCCTCTATATGCTTCAGAGGTTGGAGGAGCAGCAAAAGGCCATTCAAGCCTATACAATTGAGCACGATATAGGAGATGGAATGCACCTGTCTCAAGTGCAGTGGAGAATGATTTCAACGTTGTGCAAGGTTCTGATGCCCTTTGAACTTGCCACACGTGAAGTCAGTTCAGACACTGCCAGCCTGAGTCAGGTCATTCCCCTCATCAGGCTTTTGCAGAAGAAGCTGGAGGCATTGAAGAAGGAGCTAACACGGAGCGATTCCGCTAGGCATGTGGGACTTGTGGATGCAGCCCTTAATTCGCTTAACAAGGATTCACGGGTGGTCAATCTGTTGAAATCAGAGCACTACATTTTGGCCACCGTGCTCGATCCTAGATTTAAAGCCTACCTTGGATCTCTCTTTCCGGCAGACACAGGTCTGCTGGGGTTGAAAGACCTGCTGGTGACAAAATTGTCAAGTCAAGCGGAACGCGACCTGTCAACATCTCCTCCTTCACATTCTCCCGCAACTGGGGGTGCGAGGAAAAGGCTCAGAATTCCGAGCCCACCCGCTGGCGGTGATGCAGGGCAGTCTGGAGCGACTGCTGATGCTGACATCTGGTCCGGACTGAAGGACCTGACAACGATTACGGACATGTCGTCTACTGTCACTGCATATGATTCTCTCAACATTGATAGAATGGTGGAGGATTATATGAGTGACCGCATCCAAGTAGGCACGTCACACAGTCCGTACTTATACTGGCAGGAAAAAGAGGCAATTTGGAGGCCCTTGCACAAACTGGCTTTATTCTACCTAAGTTGCCCTCCCACAAGTGTGTACTCCGAAAGAGTGTTTAGTGCCGCCGCTCACCTTGTCAGCAATCGGCGTACGAGGTTACATCCAGAAAATGTGGAGAAGATGATGTTCATTAAAATGAATTATAATCAATTCCTCCGCGGAGACATTGACCAGCAGCAATTGCCTCCACAAAGTACACAGGGAGCTGAGATGGTGGATTCCAGTGGGGACGAATTGATAATCTGTGAGGAGGGGGATGTACACGGTGATATATCGGAGGGTGAAGATGAGGTGGACATCTTGCCTCTGTAGAGCCAGTTTGTGCAAGGAGAGA
Organism: Pseudophryne corroboree; assembly: GCF_028390025.1. Taxonomy (NCBI): domain Eukaryota; kingdom Metazoa; phylum Chordata; class Amphibia; order Anura; family Myobatrachidae; genus Pseudophryne; species Pseudophryne corroboree. Next base: position 319,645,285 of record NC_086446.1, on the reverse strand, counting down.
TTAATTGCTTCTTTTTTGGGGGGGGGTCCAAACCAACCCGTCATATCAGTCACAGTCGTGTGGCAGACCCTGTCACTGAAATGATGGGTTGGTTAAAGTGTGCATGTCCTGTTTTGTTTATACAACATAAGGGTGGGTGGGAGGGCCCAAGGATAATTCCATCTTGCACCTCTTTTTTCTTTTCTTTTTCTTTGCATCATGTGCTGATTGGGGAGGGTTTTTTGGAAGGGACATCCTGCGTGACACTGCAGTGCCACTCCTAGATGGGCCCGGTGTTTGTGTCGGCCACTAGGGTCGCTAATCTTACTCACACAGCTACCTCATTGCGCCTCTTTTTTTCTTTGCGTCATGTGCTGTTTGGGGAGGGTTTTTTGGAAGGGACATCCTGCGTGACACTGCAGTGCCACTCCTAGATGTGCCCGGTGTTTGTGTCGGCCACTAGGGTCGCTAATCTTACTCACACAGTCAGCTACCTCATTGCACCTCTTTTTTTCTTTGCGTCATGTGCTGTTTGGGGAGGGTTTTTTGGAAGGGCCATCCTGCGTGACACTGCAGTGCCACTCCTAGATGGGCCCGGTGTTTGTGTCGGCCACTAGGGTCGCTAATCTTACTCACACAGCTACCTCATTGCGCCTCTTTTTTTCTTTGCGTCATGTGCTGTTTGGGGAGGGTTTTTTGGAAGGGACATCCTGCGTGACACTGCAGTGCCACTCCTAGATGGGCCCGGTGTTTGTGTCGGCCACTAGGGTCGCTTATCTTTCTCACACAGCTACCTCATTGCGCCTCTTTTTTTCTTTGCGTCATGTGCTGTTTGGGGAGGGTTTTTTGGAAGGGACATCCTGCGTGACACTGCAGTGCCACTCCTAGATGGGCCCGGTGTTTGTGTCGGCCACTAGGGTCGCTTATCTTTCTCACACAGTCAGCTACCTCATTGCGCCTCTTTTTTTCTTTGCGTCATGTGCTGTTTGGGGAGGGTTTTTTGGAAGGGACATCCTGCGTGACACTGCAGTGCCACTCCTAGATGGGCCCGGTGTTTGTGTTGGCCACTAGGGTCGCTTATCTTTCTCACACAGTCAGCTACCTCATTGCGCCTCTTTTTTTCTTTGCGTCATGTGCTGTTTGGGGAGGGTTTTTTGGAAGGGACATCCTGCGTGACACTGCAGTGCCACTCCTAGATGGGCCCGGTGTTTGTGTCGGCCACTAGGGTCGCTTATCTTTCTCACACAGTCAGCTACCTCATTGCGCCTCTTTTTTTCTTTGCGTCATGTGCTGTTTGGGGAGGGTTTTTTGGAAGGGACATCCTGCGTGACACTGCAGTGCCACTCCTAGATGGGCCCGGTGTTTGTGTCGGCCACTAGGGTCGCTAATCTTACTCACACAGCTACCTCATTGCGCCTCTTTTTTTCTTTGCGTCATGTGCTGTTTGGGGAGGGTTTTTTGGAAGGGACATCCTGCGTGACACTGCAGTGCCACTCCCAGATGGGCCCGGTGTTTGTGTCGGCCACTAGGGTCGCTTATCTTACTCACACAGCGACCTCGGTGCAAATTTTAGGACTAAAAATAATATTGTGAGGTGTGATGTGTTCAGAATAGGCTGAAAATGAGTGTAAATTATGTTTTTTGAGGTTAATAATACTTTGGGATCAAAATTACCCCCAAATTCTATGATTTAAGCTGTTTTTTAGGGTTTTTTGAAAAAAACACCCGAATCCAAAACACACCCGAATCCGACAAAAAAAATTTGGTGAGGTTTTGCCAAAACGCGGTCGAACCCAAAACACGGCCGCGGAACCGAACCCAAAACCAAAACACAAAACCCGAAAAATTTCCGGCGCTCATCTCTAGAAAGGACACAGTGTTGGTGTATGGTAACAATGATAAACATATCTGCTAGGTTATATACAAGGCTCTAACAAGTATTGTAAACATACAGGGAAGTACAGCAATGTGTTTGGTAAAAGTTGTACAAGGCCAGGTACAAGCATATCATTTTAAGGTAGGTAGAAGGTAGAACTCTTCACTGGCCTGCCTACATACATTACAGGCATTTGTTGGTCATTTATTATACATTCACAAATGCAATCAATTTGTCATTTTAAACAGTGGCCAAACAGGAAGTTGTTATCCTAAGCATGTGGAATGCATATGTTAATACTTCGTAACTGCATTGCGCTTACACTGTGCTCCCCAGGAGATGAATGTGAGAAATTAAATGGAAAGAAAACACTGCAGCACAATATGTATGGTGTAATTTGTAACAGTGATTTTATTTTCATGTACATGCACTACACTTGCATTAGAAATAGATAAAAAATGCAAAAACATGACACCATAAATATTAACTTACGCTGCAAAAACGTGTTTTGGTGAAGAACACCGTCATTACCACTACCCCCTCCATACCAGCCCGATTACGAAATGAACCCCTACTCACAACTCAGTCTGATTCAGGTCCCGATGCAGTGGCTCAAAGTATGCAATATACTGATGTCCAACACATAGCGCATGGGCCGCATGTGCAGTACGGGTCAGGTTGCAGACATCAGTAGATTGACATTCTGCAGCCGTTTGGGAGTGTGGGAGAAAGCATGTCGCCTCTGTTTTGTGTGAGTGCCGTTACGTAGCCTTTTGATGTTGGCACAGGTGATCTGGTGCTGCATCCTCGGGCACAGCGGAGGATCACACATGCATGCAGGTTGTGTCTACTTATACCAGATGCCTCCTGCTGCATTATCATATGTTAGCATCAAGGCTGCAGGTAAGCAGCAGTGATACAGTTTCATACAATTTCTGAATCAACCCCTCTGTGTCCCAAATGCCCCATTTCTCTCCAATTTGTGTCCCACGTGCCTGTCTCATCATCAGTCTGTGTCCCACATGCCCCCCCAACTCACCAGCCTGTGTTACACATGCCCCCTCCCTCACAATCTGTTGCACTGCACCGTGACAATGTGGCAGTGCCCTCTAAACCTTTGACATCTGGGAAGTAGTGCTCCACAGGCTACAGGGTGCATGCCAGTGTGTCTCTTTGATTTTCCAGGATGCTCTGCAGTATCACTTCTGTCTGGAGGTTGCCATACCAGGCACCCTGCAAGCGACATGCAGGTGCTATGGGGCAGCGATGGTGCCGCCCCCTGGGCTCTGCTTCCTGGGCGACGGCACTGCTCCCACACTCCTAGCTACGGCCCAGGAATCACACATACCCTTCACATTTATGTCTGTGTTCCATATGCCCCCCAACTTACCAGTCAGTGTCTCACATACTCATCTGTCTACCAGCCTGTTTCCCACATGTCCCCCACCTCACTGCTTAATGAAACATACCCCCTCCTGCTATCTATTTCTAGTTTTCGTATTTTTTGAGTCCCTCCATCCCAACAGATGTTTTCCATACTGTAGTATGATATGCATTCTCTCAAGGAAAAACTTTAAAATGTTTGGAGACGTAAGATGTACCATGTGACTGGTGTCACATGACATTGGAAATAGGAATGTTTTGGGATGTTGTTTCTGCATCTTAACAGTGTTCTCTCTCCACTTCAATAAAAACAAATAACCCTCTCAGTGCAGATCCTTGTTGGTGCAGGGTAACCTGTTTATAACTCTAACTTATCAGGGTGGCCTGCAAAAACACTGCCTACCCCACCATAGTCTAAAAGCTTTGCATCTTGGGGTCACTAAACATGATTGAAATCCTTGATGTGCTTAATTGCTGCCTCAGTGGTCCCAATATAGGGTCCAACTTATCAACTAGTGATAAAACTCATTGTGAATGATAAAACTCATTTGGGGGGAATTCAAATGCTTGAAAAGTCAGTTGGGTGTCTACTAGATAGGAAAAAGCAGACACCCAACTGACTTTTCAAACCTGTGATTACCCCATTGCGTATGATAAATGGTGCTCCGCCTCCAACCAATCAGCTCCCAATTGCAATATTTCAAACGCATGACGGGAGTTGACAGGAGCTTTTTGTTGCTGACATTGAAGAGGAGTCCCAGCTTTGATCATACCTAGGCTCAGAATTATCAAGCCTTGATAAGTAATAAATTGTATGGTGATAAAGTACCAGCCAATCAGCTCCTAACTGCCATGTTACAGGCTGATTGAAAATTGACAGTTAGAAGCTAATTGGTTTGTACTTTATCTAAGTGCAATTTATCACTCTCCAAGGCTTGATAAATGTGGGCCATAGTTAGAGTCACTGACACACCATCTTGCCACTTATAAGTAATAATGTTGGTGCCTTTGTGATATACTTCCACTAGCTTATGACTCTGGGAGCAAGGGGCCACAAGTCATGAGAATGGTGCAGGGTCCCATTGGCATATGGGTCCTTGTGTGGGCACACCCATGGTAAATATAAACACTCCTTTATCCCTACATTCCTCCACTCTCTTGGATAAAGCATAAGTAATTGGAAGTTATTTTATTTGAAGGATGAACAGATTACAGGAAAGCCATGGTAATTACTGCACAGTATAGACAAGTGTTCTCCAGTGCTATAAGGATAATTGCACATAGCAGTAAATAATGAATAAGAACCATGTTGTCCATTGAAAGCAGAGTGGACTAACAAGTCTATAATGCAAGCTATGAGGGTCATAATGAGTTCTACACTCTGGCTTTATGGAGCTAGAACTACAGATGTAAGAAAAGTTTATGGTGAAACCGTGAGAAATATCATTTTATCTTAGAATAACATAGGAAAATTAATGAATAAAAAAGGGATTTATTTTGTGAATAAAGCATTTTTTGCAATGAGCAGTATTTTGAATTTTCATATTTTACTGTTTTACTTTAAGAAAAAAGAACGTTAAGTCAAGCTTTCCGGGTCATGAATGCACAGCGGTGTGGAGGATCAGTCAGTACCTCTTAGTTATTCTGAGTATCACTCTCTGACTTACACTGAATATCCTTCTATTGTTCCATTCATCATTTTTTACAATAAACAGCATTGACAGATTATAGAAATAATATATGACTAAAAGGCACAGAATGAAGCTGCAGAGATAAACTTCATATTTAGTAAATAGTACTGAGCAAATGTACAAGCCATTGAATTGGGTGAAGGTGGGACAATTCCATATTTAACAGTAAGGGGGACATTTACTAAGCAGTGATAAGAGCGGAGAAGTGAGCCAGTGAAGAAGTTGCCCATGACAACCAATCAGCACTGAAGTAACATCTATAATTTGCATACTATAAAATTATGCTGGAGGAAGAGAGATGCAGATGCACACTCTTAGCACTAAGAACACTGATAGTAAAAATAATTTAAATAAACCCTCACAATTAAAATGGAGTATAATTGAAGTTCTTAGCACACTTGTGCGCAAATATGCGGGCCCATGTACCGCAGCCAGGTGACTTCATCACATGGGTCCCTAACATCCCTAATACTATCACATTCTATAAATTTATACAGGACTTACCTCTAAATAGGGCATTATCAATGTGTGATCTGAAATGCAGGAACCTAGCTAATTAAAACACCTGAGGGTAAATGGGAGGGGTGCCAATACCAGAGGAAGGAAGCCTTGCCTTCCAGTGTACAATACTATAAAATTATACAGAGCCGCTGATTGGTTGATGGGGCAATTTCTCCACTGGCTCACTTCTCCGCTCTTATCACTGCTTAGTCAATGTCCCCCCTTAGGGTCCTATTTATAAAGAAAATTAACAGCATATCCTAGGCAACAGCAGGATAATGCTTGATAAATAGCTACTTAATGATATCCTCATAGAAAACTGTTGATCCCAAAGCAGGAGATATCTTGTTAAATAACTGAAATTTAATTCTGCTTTAACATACGAATTATTATTTTATTGAAGGTGTATTCACTTTCATGAGTGGTTGAGACAACTGGTTAGTTTTTGAGGCACTATTTTGTTGTCTATATCCTATAATTGGGCTTTCAGTTCAAATGTGCATTCACCAAAAGTACCAGATGGCCTTATTATAGGCCCTTACATGTTATATGGGGTAATTCAGACCTGATCACTAGGGTGTGTTTTTTGCATCCCTGCGATCGGGTAGTCACCGCCTACAGGGGGAGGGTATTTTATGTGTGCGATTGCATTTGTAGCAGAATTGCACAAACATAAGTTTGTGCAGTTTCTGCTCAGCCCAGGACTTACTCTGTTGCTGCGATGATCTGGGCCGGAGCTGATGTCAGAAACCCTCCCTCCAAACGCCTATTCCCTCCTGTGTTTTTCCAGACACTCCTTAAAAACGGTCAGTTGCCACCCACAAACGCCCTCTTCCTGTCAATCTCCTTGCGATCGCTGGTGCGTTCGGAATTTTTGCACCATACCGTCGCTGACTGGCGATCCCCGTTTCTGCGGTCTGTCGCTCCTGCACATTGCGGTGCTGGCGCATGCGCAGTTCAGATCTGATCGTAGACTGTGAGAAAACGCAGCCTCGCGATCAGGTCTGAATCGGCCCCATACTTTAAATGATTTTCTGTGCAGTCTGGCAGTTTGCAAAACTGATATCATGTCAACTCTTTTGAGTGTTCTGAAAGACTGGAATACAAGTGTGGTCGTATTAGTTACAGCAATTTTGTGTTATATTGATATACATAGTGTAAAGTGTAGCCTTGTAGATCTTGTGAGTATAAGACTATAAGAGACATTAGTTTTCAGGGAATTACCGGTTGTTGTTGTTGTTGTTGTTGTTAATTAGGCACCTGTTTCCTCTTGGGGTCCTTGCAAAATGCCAATATAAATGCCCAAATATGGACTGTGGGGGTTATTCAGAATACATAGCAGTTTTTGCGAAATTAGTAGAAACTGCTAAGGATCAAATCAAATGCTGGAGGCCGCCCAGCACAGGGCAAGGTTGCCCAGCATGTATGGCTCCGCCCTGCATTGCGGTCGTAATTACATTGTACATCGATTACAGCGCATCGCAAGAGCCCAAATAGTGGACGACCCTTTGCATATACAGCAGGCTGCGTATGCAGGGGCACTGCCGCCATGTTTCCGATCACAGGAAACCCAGGTGACGTCATCGGGCCGCCCTGAAAATGGACATGACACACCTGCATTTCCAGCTCCACTCCACCACAACGCTGTGTCACCACCCCTGAATGCCCGCCACCTGTCAATCAAATTGTGATCGTATCCTTCCGTGATGCAAACGCAATGTGAAGAATGCCCGCGCATGCGCATTGCAAGTGCTGTGCATACACAGATGCCCAAAATCGTCCGATCTGTGTTTTCACAGCCCTAGGGTCCACCTCTGAATAACGCCCTGTGTGCTATGTTTTTCCGAAATGTGTTAGCCATGTTGATGTTGAATCCTCCATTATTTTCACTTCAGCTCTCCTGAAAGATGACAGCATCAACTTTATTGCAGACAAATGTTTAAATAGCAATTATTTATAACATTCTGCTAGTATTTCTGTTAAGAAATTAATTTAACCAGTTATGCAGCTTGGATAAAGAAAAATGGAGTTATTCATTATAAAATACAATAAATGTGTTGAGTAATGGTGGCCATTAAGCCCTGCTGTGCCTGGGTTCATTTTCTCTAGTTTAAATATTTAGTTTGTTATTTCAACTTAAAATGGAGATTAGGGAAAATGGACAAAGGAATGGGAGAGGAATAATAGAAGTTTTATGCATTATACCTACTGGAAACCAGTGAGATTAGCTGCTCAAAAATCATTTTTATTTTACAATGCTACATTTCCTCAGCGTTCTGGCACGGTGACAGGCTAAAGGGAATAATGATAAAGAAACACACTGCAGAAATGTTAGCGGGTGTATACAGTGTTATAGAGGCAAAACAGATCCAAATGTATATGAAAACTACATCACTGATCTGCTGGTACACACACAGAAGTACAGTATTATAAGATGGGGGAGCATTTACATTCCATCTATTACTGAACTACATATCTTGTGCTGCTAAGCCAGCTGCTGACTAGCTGTGCATTATGGGAACATAGTTCATCTACAGCTGGAGGGCGGAAGGCTTAATTTCCCTGCTTTAATGGAAGTGGTAGAATACTGTGTGTTGTAGAATTTGAAATTTCTGCTTATTTTATTACGAGTTTTCAAATATACAAGTCTTAAATGTATAAAGGTTTATATAGAATCTGTACTTTTGACAGCCAAATACAGTAGGTATTTTTTTAATACCTAATAGGGTGCAAGTTCTATCTGAAGAGGACAAGGTTGAATTATGTTCCTGATCATCATGTGATCATTCAAATATCAGTTGGTACTGATCAGGCAATGACTTTATGGTTGTATTAGTTGTACCCTATATGAATTAGCTAGAGTGTCATTGGCCACACATAGGTACTGTACGTATGTCAGTTTGCTATATATCTGGATGTTCAACATTGGAGTTCAGAGGATGGAACTATATCAGGGCCGTTTTACCAGCATTATAGACCTTGATCAATGCAATGTACTGGGGCACCTACCCACCTATTCACTGGATTAAATGAAAAACATCATAACTTATCCTACCTGCGGTCCTAAACTGTCTCTCCACCTGCTTCCAAACAGTGAATGGCTGTCAGCACTCTGATTGGTGGTTAACTCCAGCCATCCACCAATCCAGCATGCTGACAGCCAATGACAGTCTGGCTGCAGACGGGGAGGCATATAGAGAATGTTTCCTGGCCGCTCTGACTTTCTATAATTCACAATCAGAGCAACCAGGCAGCCTGCCTACCTGCCTCTCAAAAGCTCCAGAGGCACCAGCCTGGCCAGTGACCTTGTTATTTTGGGTTACAGGTAAACCATATAAAATATTCATGATGCTAGAGTACCATGAGTGTACCCATTGCATGCATATAGTGGTACATGCCAGTGTGAGCCAACTAAATGACTACAGGTTGAGTATCCCTTATCCAAAATGCTTGGGACCAGAGGTATTTTGGATATGGGATTTTTCCGTATTTTGAAATAATTGCATACCATAATGAGATATCATGGTGATGGGACCTAAGTCTAAGCACAGAATGCATTTATGTCTCATATACACATTATACACACAGCCTGAAGGTAATTATGGCCAATATTTTTTATAACTTTGTGCATTAAACAAAGTGTGCCTACATTCACACAATTCATTTATGTTTCATATACACCTTATACACACAGCCTGAAGGTCATTTAATACAATATTTTTAATAACTTTGTGTATTAAACAAAGTTTGTGTACATTGAGCAATCAAAAATCAAAGGTATCACTATCTCACTCTCACTCAAAAAAGTCTGTATTTCGGAATATTCCGTATTTCGGAATATTTGGATATGGGATACTCAACCTGTATTTCCACAGTGTGGACATGATGGGAACATTTTTTTTAATGAAATTGATTGGCAAGTATCATTTTCCAAGAAATTGTTTAGGGCATTGTACTTGTGGGGTTAAATGGTTTTGTGCTGAGCCATCACACCATAACCTGGGTAATTGCAGATTCTGAATTCAGAGAGAACAAACAAAATGAATTTTATAAAGAAGCCAATTTCTCGATCAATAGCACAGCACAGTTTAATGTGGCTGATTCTGGCCTTGCAAGCAGCACTCTGATTTCATTGTGAGCAGGAAACTGCATTGAAAATAAACAACTGTGGAGACTTATTGCTGCCTAAAAACTCAATACAGTTATGACCTTGATTTTAGTTCAATAGGCTGTAAGTGCACAGTACTTAGAATAGAGAGTAACTTATTACTAGATAATGCTGGCTGTCGTGTCACCTGGCCAGTAATTCCATTCAGTATGGTTTAGATCAGTCTGTTTGACAAGTACAGACGATACACAGTTCATAAACACCTCCAAGAAACTCAGGTCCTGGCTGACAAATTTCAGCTAGGGGGTTCAAGCGTTATTGATATGGATTCCATTGTCCATAATTCCCGTTGTGCGAGCTTATTTATCTAGCATTGACTTAGTTTGTACTGCTTGGTCTGATAATGTTATCCTCAGATGATGCTACCACAACAGAAGTGTTAAAAATGCTTTGTTCAAGGACTAAAGAATTTTATCGCATACAGTATTTTTTCAAATATTTTTAGCAATTTCTAAAAAAAAAATACTTGTTTATTTTTATTGGTGTTAAAAAAATAGCCTTTTAGGTACAGAACATTTAAAATTTGCATAATATATAACTTGATAAACCTCATCTCGTGCGACTTAAGTCCAGTGTGACAGGTGTTTCTGGGCGGCAAAGGGTGGCGAGTATCAAGATACAAGGAAAGGCTATATCTTCTTGGGGTGTCATGAGTGTGTATATGTACAGTTCCATGCGATTCTGAAAACAGAACATCTGTTTCTGATTAATCTATTGCATCTGGCATGGGGTGTATGTTCCGTCCATCACTAATGATGGGTTGGGTACGAAATCCCAGCAATCACAAGTCGGACAGTCAGAAAACAGACAGCTGGATCTCGATGGCCAGAATCCTGACACATTTATTTACCTACCCCTAACACTAACCCACCCTTCCTGCAGCCTAACCCCACCCTCCCTCTGCTGCAGCCTAACTCTAACCTCCCTGTCTCACAGCCTAACCCTATCCACCATCCCCTACGCAGCCGAACCCTAACCTCCCCCACCCTCTAGTACCTTACCCTAACCCCACTACTTACTTCATGGCTCTGTGGGGATTCTAACCATCAGGATACCGATGTCGGTATTCTGACTGTTGGGTCCAGGGCAGATTTTGACCACATCACCTATTGATGATAGCGGTGTATGTTGACCTTAAAGCGGTCAGTGGGATAGGCTTGCATTTTCAGGCACAGAGTAGTCACAGTAGTGCTAATTGTACTATTACCTTTACTAGAAGATAATTCTCTGTTTATATATTGTGAATTTATTTTGTGCTGACCATGTGACATTAAAATTTGTAGCATGCTTTTTGTTGTTTGCATATGTATTTTGGTTCTGAAATTTTATTTATGGAATTCTTGATATTCCTATTGACTAGTACAGTATATTTAATTATTTATTTTGTTACAAGGATTGGATCTTTACTATCTCTGATGATCTACCCTCTACTAGTGCTCTGTATTGTCTCCTTTAAATGCTTGCACAGGTAGCCAGGTTTATATAAAATGCCCGTATGTGAGGCCCTCAGACTCTGTATTACTGGGTTTTTAAAAAAAAATCTTATTAGCAGTATATAACTTTTTTTAATGTGCTTGCCAGCAGGACTGCCATCTAAAATTGTGGGGCCCGGGAATGACAGAATAGAGAGGGCCCCCCACCCCCGCTCACCTTCCACTCCCTTTGCAGCCCCCACAAATAACCGTTCTGGGTGCAGGTTACCGGTCGTGCATGTTGCAGGTCCTGGGACAAGCCGCAGGACATCAGGTGGCTCTCCTAGGTACGACTGCGGAGGGCATGAACCACAGAGGCAGGGAAGAAGTCTGGAGCAGGCAGCCATAGAGGGACAGCAGTGGTGGTATTTCAGATTTGGAACTGGCCATGAGCCAATCTGAGCTTTCGGACCAGCAGTCAGTAAGGAGCTGCTGTTGCAGCCACCCCTGATTGACTGCTGGTCCGCAAGCTCTGACTGGCTCTAGGCTGGCTCCAAATTCAAAATGACGCTGGCGCTGTTTCTCTATTGCAACCTGCAGTACATGCCAATCCACACCGCTGCCATGCAGGCCCCTTGCGGTCCAGGCCCAGGACTGAAGTCCTGACAGTTCCGTCCTGATGGCAGCCCTGCCTGCCAGTAGTTCTTTCTGTACATAGAGTATGTAGAAAACAAGAAAACCTTACTCACACACACCATATAATTGCATTTGAAATTTGTTGAAAAAATGCAAAATACTGTAACAGTGAGTGTACAATAGTTTTGGGCTTGATTATTGAAGTTTAAGTGAAGTGAATGCAAGCCTGCTTTGCAGTTGAATTTCATGCTTTTTAGTAAGTGGACATGTTCAGAGCTTTCATACAGAACTTTTAACAACTATAGGAGAGTGTGCAGATATCTCTTGTACCAAGGATTGAGCTGGTGCAAGAAATGACTGTTACTTGCAGAAGTGGACGGACAGGGATGGCGCTGCCACATAGATGAATACAAGAGAATATATGTATTTATCTGTATATAAATCTGAATGAGTCATGCTTTTATAAATCAGTGGCCATGTGTGGATAACAGGGCAATATAGACATTACTGCACATACTGTTGGTCTCTGCAGTCCTTATCAATTAGAATATGTGTGATTTCAGTACAGTTTTTTTTACCTCCTTTGAGTACTGTACCCTTCAGTCTATCACTGTCTCTGCTCTTTTCCTGTGTACCTACCATACTCAGCCCATAGTTGTGAAAACAGATGCAACGTTTTGGGGGTTTATTAATAGTTCTGGGAACAGCCGATAACACATCAGTGTGCAGCATTCCTGGTAGATGGGTGAGAATAATTATATCCTGCTGCTTCTCCTGCAGGGGCGACATGATAAACTATGGCTTGCATTTAGAAATTATAGGGTTCCACTTCATAACAACCTGCATAAGTGGCTGTTATTATCAAACCACTAATTAACATTTACAAAACATCAACATATTTGAATTGTTGTACAATGTGGATCAACCTCTGAAAACGACAAGAGACCAATAACATGGCAATAACGTAACTAGTGTCGATGATACCATCCTTTTGACACCCTCAGCTTAAGATAAAATGAAGGGTTTCAGGAGAACATATAGGATTTTTAATTGGGGTTTCCAATGTTTCCAGTGCTGTGACTGAAGTTTGATTGTACCTTGCTTCTTAGAGAGCAGATAGAGAGCTATCTATCAGCCATTTGGAGAGATGATCCACTCCTTGTCACAGGATTAAGATTAAATCCATATGACCCAAGGTCTTACTATCCCAAACTGTTAAGAACGATCTAGAAAAGTTTTAAAAATGTACCTGTTTTGAAAAATAAAGTTGTCCATTTCTATTCAAGCACAATATGAGACTAATAAGTCTGGACCTCTAAAGGATTTAAACACCCCTGAAGATGTCATTTGCGATGAAACGTGTTGGGTGCCACACTACTACAGTCTCAAGCAGGCCTAATGAGCTGTTAATGGGACATATATGCCCAAGGGGCAAAATTGGAGACTAGATGTTTGTCTTTGATAAGTTTAATATGTGAACAATCTTTTCACCTTGTGTGTGCAAACTCTAGATTAAAATGTAATGCCTACGAGTAAGAAGTAAACCTGCAATTATTTTAATTGAATTTTGGGTAAATTCGGGTTTCTATTTCTCCTTTTTTTATGATTTAATTGTCAATCCTTTCACTGGCTTTACTAAGGAAGCTAATTAAAGTCAACACGAATACCAACTGATGTGTTGATCAACTAAAACTTAGACGCTCCCTAAACCTTATTTACATACCTTGCTACTTATATAACTTTTAGTAAATTTACCTGCGCTTCTTGATCTAATGAAACCTAGACTAACTTTTTATACTGTACATCGTTATAAAAATAAACAATATTTAAAAAAAAAAAAAACCCAAGTTGGTGCGCCATTCTGTAGATCGCTGTTAGACAGGACCTGGAATAAACAGCATACATTACAGACACAGAGAGAGCGCTGATATTGTAGTAGGTTAGAATTATTTAAGACACACATTAAATACACACAGAGTATGCATACATTAAAACTTCTTGTGAGTATGCTTATCTGAAATGATCCAGGTAAACTCCTTCACCAAAACATCTTGTGCAGTGGTGATGGATGATATGCGTATGCACGCGTCATCTACTGTGGTGGGAGAGGCTGGGAATAGTCCAGTGGCCCCTGGAGTGCTGAGCAAGCCCCCAGCATCCAGCATAATGAGAATGGGGGAGTGACACGCGGTCATGACCCTAACATGTTACACCTTTGCAGGCATCCCCTTTCGCATGTGGGGAGTCCACAGTGCTGCACTGGGTGACACCTCCCATAGTGACGCCCGCAATAGAGAACATAATATAATAAAGATCTAATAATTTATAATTTAAGATGACTCTGTTTTATTAGTTTAGATCCATTTTGCTCTTTGATACAGTCCTAAATATTATATTTTCCAAGTGCTTCACATATATGGGCAAGTTAGCTATAAGGATCACAGGGGTATTGGTTTTTAGTGATACCACAACCTTCTATCACCAGACCCTACCTGGTGTTCATAAACACATAAAAATAATTTGTAGGCATATGCGCGGGGGAAGGGGGTGGGGGGTCGGTGCCGTAATTATACATTTTAGTGCCCTGTCCAGAAAGAATATTGGTACACACACACACACACACACACACACACACACACACACACACTCTCTATCTGAAACTGGGATAGCATGCTCTGCATCAAAAATTAAGGGGCATGGCTATGTGGGGAAAGGGGCATGGCCACTGTAAAATAGTTCCATTTCACATTACACCGCACAGTAGTGTCTGTTATTCACATTACACTGCACAGTAGTACCCCTTATTCATATTTCATAGCACATTAGTACCCCACATACGAGACGGTATCAGAATCCCAGCACTTGGGATGTGGGCAGTCAGAATATTGACAGCGGCATCCCGATGCACAGAATCCCGGCACCTGGTAGGTAAGTACTATTACCATCCCCGTGTACCCCCTAACCCTAAGCCTCCCTCCCCACAGCCTGAACCTATGCCCCCCAGCCTAATCCCAACCATCCCACCACAGCCTAAACCTAACCTCCACCCGCCAGCAGCCTGACCCTAACCCGCCCTGGCATACTTACGATCGTGAAGCCGGAAGTGGGGATTCTGGCACCAGCATTGTGATCCATGTCAGGATCCCAGCATTGGTCTTCTGACCAGTGTCTGGATTCCGCTGTTGGTATTCCAACTGCCGGCATCCTGAACACCATTTTTCTGAACGGACCCCTTTATGCACATTACACAACACAGTAGTACCCCTCATACACATTACACAGCACAATAGTACCCCTTATACACATTATACAGCATATGTGTACCCCTTATACACATTACACAGCACAATAGTACCCCTTATACACATTACACAGCATATGTGTACCCCTTATACACATTACACAGCACAATAGTACCCCTTATATACATTACATAGCATAGTTGTACCCTTTATACACATTACATAGCATAGGTGTACCCCTCATATACATTACACAGCACAATAGTACCACTTATACACATTACACAGCATATGTGTACCCTTTATACACATTACACAGCACAATAGTACCCCTTATACACATTACATAGAATAGTTGTACCCTTTATACATATTACATAGCATAAGTGTACCCCTTATACACATTACACAGCACAATAGTACACCTTAATAACATTACTCAGTACAGTAGTATCCCTTATACACATTATACTGCAGTGTGGAAGGGAGACCAGTGATCAGACCAGAGAAAGGGACATGTGACTGCAGCTGGCTGAGTAATGAACCTGTTAGGAAAAGACAATTACAGTGTGAGGTTATAGCTGTACAACAAACTGTCAGAGTATGGAACCATCATAGGGCAAGACTCACTTCAGGAAAACTGTAGTTGAAGCAGGACAGCACTTACATACCCTCCAACATAACCGATTCCACTAGGTACAAAATGCTCCGTTCCTGAACTTCCACGCAAGCTGCAGTTGCAGAGGTGGGGAGGCAGCGTAGTCAAATACTAATACGAATTTATTGTCATCAACAAATAAGTTTGGCAGACGAAAAGCAGCAATCCATGGTAGAAAAAAAGACAAACGTTCAACATTTGTACCGGACGGGAGGAAACTATTACGCAAACATCCTGTGCATACCCTCAGTGTTCCGAACCTCTTCTGAGATGGGAGTTTATAAAAACACATTAAAAGGGTGGCTTCGATCTGATAGAATATTCCTAGTTCTCTTTAGAACTGTAGCGGAGTGTGTACTAATGGGAAAATGCGTTAAAACCCCAGTTTTCGCCGGGTACTAACCCCCGGTCACCAGGTTTTCAACGCCGAGGGTATCGTCATCTTTTTGTGGTGATACCCTATAGAAAAGCCTATGGGCTTCTTACCGCATCCTGCCGCCCGCTCACAACGGCCCCGCTCACCTCCGTCCAGTAAGCCTCCTGGTGCGGCCCCCCACCTCCTCCTCCCCTGCAGCACAGCCATTTGTCATTACGCCTGCAGGGGGAAAGAGTAGGTGTCCGTAGACTCCCTGCATATGTCACCTCCGGTGTCTGAGAGGTGACCTCTGCAGACAACGCCACCAACATTTCAGGGTCTATTTACTAAGCCTTGGACTACCATTAGTAGTCCAAGGCTTTGTACTGAGTACTTAGTACTGAGTACTTAGTACTGAGTACCATTAAGAAATACAGTGGTGGTACTCAGTACCACCAGCCCTCTGCTGGGGCATAATTTATAATGGGCATTGTGTGTGTGGGACATAGAATAGTGTCAGTGGTATAACTGTGTGTGGAATAATATATAATAGGCATTACGGTGTGTGGTATAATATGTAAAGCATTACAGTGTCTGGCATAATGTGTAATGGCCATTACAGTGTGTGGCATAATGTGTAATGGGCATTATGGTGTTTAACATAATGTGTAAGGGGCATTACTGGGTGTGGCATAATGTAGCCATGCCCCTATTGTCATGCAGCCACGCCCCCTCATGACACGTAGCCACACCCATTTTTACTATTAGTACAACTAAGAAAAAATTTCCACTTGCACCACTGATCTCCGTCCACTTTATCTCTCTCCAAGACAGGGTAAATAGACGCCTATGTACCTAATGGAATGGGTCATGTTGGATAGTATGCACTTGGCACAGGCAGCCCCACTACCGAATCCTTCTTTGCACAGGATGCAGTCGCAGCCTTGCGGGTTCATGCACCAGGTCAGATTAAAGCAACTTTCCACAAACCCATACAGTAGTACCTTTCCGCCTGCAGTCACTGTCACTGAGACAGGGGAGCAAAGAGGGGGAGGAGCACATGGTGCAGGTAGCTGCAGCTCTACCCACTGACGTTAATGTATGTAGCAGCAGCGCTACGTATATTAGATTGGGACGCGGCGGAAGCGGCTGGATGCGGTGGGTGCTGGGTCATGGTAGATGTGTGGATGCAGCTGGTTCTCTGCCCACATGGTATATGTGCTGCATATGTGCTGTTGGCCAAGCACAATCAGCACCACCCTAGTCATGGCCCTGGCTATATGTGTGTCTGTGGATCTGAGTGCTGAATCATTGCATCAGAGATAGAATCTGGAAAGTGACTTACTATAATCCTTGCGCCTGCATACTGTATGTCTGAAGTCAGGCTTGGACTGGCCCACAGGGGTACAGGGGAAACCCCCGGTAGGCCCCATTGCCCAGTGATGTGCGGTGAGGTCAGAGGCTGGGGAGGCACAAATGGTGGTGTGTCTCAGTGCTGGGAGCCTGTCTCACCCCTACACAATGTAACTTATGTCCCTGCACTACATCCATGCAAACACGGGGAGAACATACATACAGTAATAGCCAGGTCACAGTCATCACACTAGTGAGTAAACCGGTGCATACAGATGGTTCCTCTGTTATCTTGGCAGGCTGAGGCGTTAGTCATGATCAGGCATACGCAGCGTGCCTGGGCGCAGGGAGACGCGCCTAGTGGTAGGGAGGCGCACAGAGCGTTTGGCGTTACCTTTAAGTGTAATACCTGCGATCATCCACCAGATGTCGCTTTTTAAAATCACCACTGTGCATGCGTGTGGTCTCCAGTAAAATACAATACTGAAATACATATTAAGAACTACTTTACTGGTGCGTCTCATTACGCTACAGTATGTCATACAGTATATTACAGTGTACAGACGTACTGTTATACAATTGTACAGTATATACAGATGAAACAAACGTGATAAAGCCAAAGTATAGTCCATTTACAGTACGTTAGGAATATGTGAGCGTCCAAGTCCTGCAGACAAATCAACAAATAAAACCAGTAGTGTACACAGACGCAAACAGACGTGTTACAAGTACATTGTGGTCTATTGATGTTAGGAATATTGTATGTCAGCGTCCTAATCCCGTAGCCTTCATGGCATAATCAAAAGCAATGGGCTTATTTATATGTCAGCAGCGACTTGTCTGAGTGGTGAAGTGTTCCGCCTCCCATTATTAGAGTCCCGGGTTCGATTCCTAAAGTACTGTACGGATGCATATTAGTTTTTTCCAGACACTTTATTATTATCTTTATTTTTGTATCAATCGTACTGTACTATACTTTCACATTCAATAGAAGTGTGCACACAAGTTTTACATAAAGCAGGGCAAAGCTGCAGGAGCGTTTCTACTGTAAAATACACAGCAGCTATGAGGATAAGGTTCTATGCGCCGTATGGTACACATACAATTCTGTAGCAGGGCAGACTCGATTGAAATGGCTACCACCTGTGACTCCTTGCCTCGTGGCAGCCCTCAGCTATGGAGCGAGCAATGGCATATGTTTTGCAAGTTACAGGGAAATGCTGAAGGAGCGTCACAATCCCCATGCTAAAACACACAGGGGCGATAAGGCTAGGTGAGCTCTATGCACATTACAATACACCGGACTCAAACACATACTGTAGCAAGTTGTCAAAATGGCTGACACCAGTTATCCCTTGCCCCATGGAGGCCCTTGGCTACGGAGTGAGTGACGGCACAGGTTTTGCAGGCTTCAGGGCAATGCTGAAGGAGCGTCACAATCCCCTAGCTAAAATACACAGGAGCAATGAGGTCCCGTAGAGTAATCAATTAATAAATACAGTGTACACAGATGCAAAACAAGAAGTTTAAGCAACAGTACGGTTCATTGAAGTCAGGGATACAGTACTGTACGTGAGCGGCCAAGTCCCCTAGCCATTAGGGCATAATCTAAAACCAATATCAAGGGATCACTGCTTACTGTACATTTAGACATGAGCTTGTGTATCTGCCATGAGGCTTTTTTTCCTGACACTATTTTTTTTCTATTGTAATATACTGTACTGTTACTGTACTTTACATTCAATAGAGATACTGTTTGCACACAGGTTTTACATGAATCGGCAATGCAGCAGGAGCGTCTCATTACGCTTTCTAAAATACACCACGACTATGGGTGGGGAGACAGTAAGTGAGTCCTGTCACCATAAGCTGTCTGCTGTGTACACCAGATTTCTGTCTGGGATGCATCTGTGTGTTTGTAATATAAAAAACATGTTATTTTCCCTCATGCTGGTACTTGTGGTTCTCCAAGTACCAGCAAGCAGGGGAGGCTTCTGGAACCTGTAGTTCCACAACAGAAGACAATATTTAAAAAAAAAACTTTGAAAGACTATCAGCTCCCCATCCACCACCCAGGGATAGGGGGGACAGCCTCGTGACTAATTGGGGGGTGATGCCACAGCCGCAGGCACCTTCATAAATGTGTCCCCCGGCATAATCTTCTCGGGTAGTGGAGCCCGGTGCTGGTTTAAAAAATATGGGGTACCCCTACATCTTTAGTCCCCCATATGTTTGGAACCAGGACTGGAGAAAGAGCCTGGTGCTGGTTGTCTAAATACGGGGGAACCCTATGCATTTTTACCCCTATATTTTAACAACCAGGACCAACTCAAAGAGCCCGAGGCTGGTTATGCTTAGGACCCCACACATTTTTTTTTAATGATTTTTACAAAGAAAAATATTACAAAGAAAAAAAATTAATAAAGTGAATGTCAGGGGAAAAAAAAAATATATAGATTGGCACTTTGGGAATCGAACCCGGGACTCTCAGCGTGGGAGGCGGGAGCCTTCATTGCTTGCCCACGTGGCTGCATGAAAGATACACAAGTTCATGTGTAAAAGTAATGCAAGCAGCGATTCCTTCCCATTGGCGTTCGTTTATGCCGTTAGGGGACTCGGACGCTCATATTGCAAAACACTGTATTTTCGAGCACCTCCCCCTACTCCTATCACCCTTCCCCCTGGCAGCCTACACAGTTCATACAGTAGACAGGGAGGGAGGTCAGGTCAGGTTACAATAAGTGTGCAACACAATACTACAGTATACTGTATATGAAAATCACATAGAGAACTGCAGTCGTGTTGATACTGTAGATGTGTAAATGGTACAGTAGCAGTGATCCCTTTTCATAAAGTACAACACAGATTCTCTATCGCCAATGATCTACAGTACTGTGTTGCTTGAACAGTTAATTGCATCAGGATACACTCATTTATATTTATTGGTATGTCTACGGGTGCTTATTACCTCTGTGTATTTTAGATAGCGGAATCAGACGCTCATGCAGATGTACCCTGATTTATGTGAAACCTGTGTGCACCCTTCCATTGAATGTATTAAAATTGATTACAAAGAAGAAAAAAATTAATAAAGTGAATGTCAGGGGAAAAGAAAATATAGATTGGCACTTTAGGAATCGAACCCGGGACTCTCAGCGTGGGAGGCTGGAGCCTTCATCGCTTGCCCACGTCGCTGCATGGAAGATTCACAAGTTCATGTGTAAAAGTACTGCAAGCAGTGATTCCTTCCCATTGGTGTTCGTTTATGCCGTTAGGGGACTCGGACGCTCATATTTCAAAACACGGTATTTAGTGCACTGTACATACTTTAAAGTCAATGAGCTACATTATTCCTTTCACACATTAGTTGCGTCTGCATACACAAGTGTTTTAACATATTCGTTTGCGTCTGTATAAACTATTTTTTTTTAACTCTCTCCATCTGACCATTGGTCACCATCTGTGTGTACAGTATGCAGTACAGGACTGTATATTAACATTACAGTCGTCACTGACCATTTGCCAGAGTTTGTACTGTAGATCAATCAGCCGCTATTCGATCTAAAGTACTGGATTAGTGGAGTACATGCTGAGTATCTATTCGTGCTTCGATGCGCCTGTCCGTGATAAAACTCAGCAACCTAAGCTATCGCCTAGGCATGATTAAACCTCCGTCTAGGCGCAGAAACAGCCAAGATAACGGAGGACCCATCTGTACTAACTTCTGGCTGAGGTCCCCCCCCCATTGCCCCTTCACCTGCAGAACACAGCTGGCCTGGTGCAGCAGATTACACAGAGCAATACAGTCATCAGTGATACAGCCAGCATCACCTGGGGAGGGAGAGCAGGAACATATCTGTACACTACGTCTCAGTACTGTAGTCACACACAGAGTCCTGTTCCTGCACTCACTACAGATTACACACACACACACAGTCCTGTCCCCACACTCACTACAGATTACACACACACAGAGTCCTGTCCCCCCATTCACTACAAATGTTACACACACACACTACAGATTACACACACACACAGTCCTGTTCCCACACTCACTACAGATTACACACATGCATAGGGCAGTATTCAAATGATATATCACGCCCAATCTCCTTTTGTAAAGTTATCCCCGTTATAGCGCATATTGTGCCCACAGTAATCAGACTTAGCTGCGTAAAGGGTTGGGAGCCCCGAAATGATTATACCACGCCCACCAGCAGAAACAGAACGGGTGTGGAAGGGAGTGAAAAGAATTGAATACTGCCCATAGAGTCCTGTCCCCGCATTCACTACAGATGCCATACACACACCTGTCCCCACACTCACTACAGATGCCACACACACCTGTCCCAGCACTCACTACAGATGCCACACACACACACACACACACACACACACCTGTCCCCGCACTCACTACAGATGCCACATACACAGAGTCCTGTCCCCACACTCACTACAGATGATACACACACACAGTCCTATCCCCACACTCACTACAGATGACACACACACACACACACACACACACACACACACACACACACACACACAGTCCTTTATCTACACTCACTGCAGATGACACACACACACACACACACACAAAGTCCTTTCTCTACACTCACCACTGCAGATGACACACACACACACACACACACACACACACACACACACACACACACACACACAGAGTTCTGTCCCCACACTCACTACAGATGCCAGACACACAGATTCCTGACACACACAGTTCAGGTTCTGGCTGCTACTCACCCCAGCCACTGTGCACGGGCGGCTGCAGGTCCCCATTTCCCTCTTCCCCTGCCATGCTGCTCAGCTCCGGTCTTCCTGGCTTCCTGCACTTCCTGGATTGGTCACATGACCAATCCGAGCTGTCCATCAGAGCTGAAGCACGCCCCTACTGTGAGGCATGCCTCCCATTTCTCTGTTCTATGCGGTCTGATTGGCCGCTGTGTAGCCCCACCCATCTGTACAGGCAGTGTCCGACAATGTGAGAGATGAGGCTGAGCTGCTGCTGCCTCATCTCTATCTCTCCCTCTGGTTCCAGTAGCCCTGCAACTCTGCTAAGTTTTATCTATAAAGATGATTGCATTAATACAAAGATGATGCTTATAAGTTATAAATATCTTCTTTGTGTTCTTCTAATCATTTTTATAGTGAGAACACTGAGTATGATAGGGAGCATGACAAGTGATGCTCTGCCTCCCCTGCCTTCCCTGACTGCACGTCCCTGCCATTGCCTGGGGCCCCACCCAATCCTCTAGGGATCTGGTTCTAGACTGCAAAAATTATACATTATACATACAGTATACCTTATACTGTTCAGGAAATTGGAATTTGGTGCATTCTCTACATTGCATTGATGTTATTAATCTGGTACATTATGCATGCACTAGCAGTATTTACTATATATATATATATATATATATATATATATATATGTGTGTATGTATCAAGGGGCCCAGATCATACACTCTCCATTGATTAGCCAAGCCTCTGTGGTGACTGGCCACAACCCCATACTTGCCTACTCTCCCGGATTGTCCAGGAGGCTCACGAAACTTGGGGGGCACTCCCGCCCCCCCTCCCCCGAAAGAGTAGACAAGTCTTCCGGATTGCTGCCAACCGCCGCACCCAGCGCATCCGCACATAACTTTCCCCCACGCTGAAGAAGCCGATGACGTGATTCGCATGGAATCGCGTCATCATGGCTCCGCCCCCTTGCGTTAGCAATGCCGGTAATCCTGGCATTGTGTAGCGAGGGCTTGACTACAATGACACATTTTCATTGCCATGCCCTCACTCCGCCCCCTATGTGTCATCACGGCCACCAACACACCCCCATATGCCGTGCCACGCCCCCCACAATATCGACCTGGCTGCTTCCTTCCGGAGGAGGCAGCAAGAAGGTCGGCAAATATGCAACCCTAAGCAAGGGCCTCTACCACTGCATCCCCCCGGTGGGCCCTTCATGTCTCAGTCCGACACTGTCTGAAGTACTGTATTACATAAACTGCACTTTGGGGCAGACTATCTCGTTACATGCTAATTATAGGGGAGGAGGGGCCTGGACTGCACACTCTAACTCTAAACATAGTGGGAGGTGCTACCATGCTGAGACTTGTAGTGCCACACACACAATTAAAATCGCTCTAAAATTAAATATTTGGAAACACGCCTCCGGAAATCCTACATTTGCCCCTGTAATGGTTTACCTATTAAAAATCTTACATAGCGCAGATGTGTGGATGCCATCTGGACCAGGTGCCTTTTAAGTAATTTGCAGGATATTATGGCACAACATTTATGGCTCATAAAACACAATTTAAGTTTTAAGAAAAAGTATTGAAATGCTCAATTCTGATCTTGTAATTTGATATTGCATGAATAGAAATTGTGAAAAGTATGATAAATGAGGGGGATGGAAAGCTGGGCACTGAACAAAAGAATTATTTTAAAAAGCGTTAATTTTCCTATTACATTCCACCGTTCTAGTTCATTTTCCAAGAGCATCAAAGGTGAAGTGTTTGCAGAGCAACTGCTAAAACTACACCTCCAGTTCCTAAATAGCCTTGCACAGAATATGTGAGTTGTAAATGTATTATTAATGCTATCCATTTAAAAAAAGAACATGTATAATCTCTCTCCAGTTACTTCATGTGCATTTGTATAAATGATTTGGTAATTGAGTGACTCTTTTGAAGTGTAACAGGAAATCATGTATTTGCAAGCAGGTGACATCTCTTTTCAAGTGAGGTTGTGGGTAGCAGACTGCTCCCTTTCTAAATTTTATATTCAGTTTTAATATGATAATTCATGTGGGTTAGTAATGTTACCATTATTTATATTTAATTGAATTGTATTTGCGCAAGACATATGACTTAGTCTGAAAACATGCTACTGTATATTTCACACACAGGTTGGCTGCACTTTTGCTTATAGCACATGTCCCAGTTGTATTATTTTTATAGATAGAGCGATAGATAGATTTGAGTCAATCTAAATTAAATTTTTCTAATATATATATATATATATATATATATATATATATATATATAGCCTTAATATAATCAATCTACAATATGTACTTCCTACCACACACACACACACACACACACACACACACACACACACACACACACACACACACACTAAGGCCACCATGTATCTGGAAGGTGGGAGGAAACCCACACAAATATGGGGCAATCAAATTGTACAAACTTCATATATACAGTAAAAGGCCCTCGCCAGAACTGTATCTTGTCCCCACTGCTGTGAGGCTATGACGATGTGCCCAACTGTGTCCCTTGAGATGTGCCCAGTTGGAGTAAAAAAAATTGTGCTTGATGCCGTAAGCAGGTGATCCCCCAGGGTAGAAAGATGTCTGTAGTGGAAAAGGCCAGAAGATGAAAAAGAACCCGGGACTGCGGGAGTTGATGCACTTACCAAGACACAGAGGAATCTTAATGAGAAATTATCAATGTCATTTTAGTCCGTCTGGTAAATTTAAGCCTTGGTTGGTTTGAATCTGTAAAGATTCAAATTCAGTTAATGGCTGACTGCTGCAGTGAGTCAATCGTAGTTCGCCATGTCATCACCAGCTTATAGCAGGCAACACAAGCAGTGCCAGGGCAGTTCATCAGTGGATTGGGAGCAGAGAAGAGCACCAAAGTGCAAAAAGAAACACCACACGAGAAGAAAGAAGATTCCAGAAAGAAGAAAATAGATGCTATGTAAAGAAAAGAAGATGGATGCTGAAGTCCTGATGGCAAGGGGGCTATTTTATAATAGAGCTAACACTTACCCCCTTGCTATACAGGAAAAGACAAATGGGAACTAAGATGATTTCAAATGTCAAAGTTGGTGAGATGCAAAATGGAATGATGGCATAGCAAGCTGACGTACAGCATAGGCTCTATCCACAGTGGGACAGCCTCACTAAGGGGCAGATTTATTAAGCCTGGTGAAGTTATAAAGTGGAAGGTGATAAAGGACCAGCCAATCAGCTCCTAACTTCCATGTTACAGGCTGGGTTTGAAAAATGATATTTAGGAGCTGACTGGCTGGTGTGTTATCACCTTCCACTTTTATCACTTCACCAGTCTTAATAAATCTACCCCTGAGTACAGAAAAAAAGCTATTCACGTCCATGTTACACCCATATCTGGCTGTGAAGCTCACATCAATTTACATAGCATAGGCCACTGCTACAATGGACTGTTTAGGCCTTGGCCTAATAGGGCCGGACCCAGGCTCCACTACACTATCAGGCACTGTGGCTGGAGGCACATTAGGCAGATTAACCATCAGTTTGTTGCTTAAGGAACTAAACCTAAGTGCCAGTTAAATGTTTTGCCATTGTGCCAGTTTGCTAGTGTGGGTGGAAAACACTACCTGGTATTTAGTATAGGACAAGCATTGTGGGAGTGCTGGGTATCTATTTAGATGCTAGGCAGCAGTGCAGTGTACTTCAATCAAGGGTGCCCGGTATAAATACTGTATGCTGAGTATCTCTGGTCTGTATGGATATAGCTCCTTGGTAGGTCATTACGTCGTTATAGCTCCCGGGAAGTCGTACCTAAAATTAGAGAGAGGTGTCTGTTGGGAAACACTTCTCTACTATGGACAATTGTTCCCAGCAGTTCAGTAGGTCACAATAAAACTAGGGTCAGAGCCCTGGAAAAAGGCTTATCTGCCATCTCTGGCCCCCCTTTTTCTGAATCCCCCTATGAATAAAGTGTATGCGGTCCCTCACTCCTCTTTGTTTTATGCATGTTTTCGTCTGGGTTGCTGTGGGTAAAGTGCATCTGGCATGCGGCCACTTCTAGACGTGAGCAATGCTAACCACTAACCACATTATTTTATTTGATAGGTTACATGTCAATATTGATTATTCATTCAAAATTTTTACTTATACTGAAAGTAGCTGAGACTATATCTGTTGTATATGTATTCTAATTACATGTTTACACTTAAAATCTATCCATCTATCACACATATTAATGAAATGACTGTAAGAAGTAATTACTACTGTATGCATTCCCAACTTTTCCTACTCTTTTTATTTTTGCAAATGCATAGAGGAAGGCCCTGATAGGAAGGCCCTGAGGTAGGCCCAGTACAGTAATAGCACTCACCCATCTCAAACACAGTAGCACTGCACACCATAAACAAAAAATGCAAATAGGTACTATATAAATAGAGTGTATCAAGGGCGGATCCAGAAGAATATGACAGGAGACATGGGGACAGCAGCGATAGGTGTATTGCACGTGCGTTCCTGGGAAAGGGGGGGGGGGGTGGAGCTGTTGTATTTGTAGCCTTTTGGGACAGTGATCACAATAGGAGCACTGCAGATGTGAAAATGACTGTCATGCCCAACAGAAAGTCCGTAAACAGAGTACTGGGTTTATTGGTAACAGCAGATACAGGGTCAAGGCAGGTAACTCAGGGCATAACCGTCTGGTGCCTAAACCTAACCCTCTCTCCCACGGCCCTAAATCTAACCTGGTGCCATTACTTACGGTCGGGATGGCGGCTCTCGGGATTCCGGCGTAGGTCTCCTGTCTCTTTCAGAGTTCCAGCACTGGGATTCTAAAGGGTGTCAGGATCCTGGCATCTGTATTTTGGCTGTCGGTATCCTGACAGCCAGCATTCTGACTGCATCCCGACTGTGACTAGGGTCAGCCAATCGCAAGCAGTGTTCCACAGTGGCTACTTGTGATTGGCTAAAGGCCGCAGACATTCATACCAAGCTCTAGTGTTTGCTTTCCTTTTATTTTTGTTTGAGGGCCCATTTCATCTTTGTACGCAATGCCGATGTTTTCACAATGGAGCGATTATCAGCAGACTGTGTATGTGCCACAATCGCACTGTGCAGGTGCCAAGGTACTTTTGCGATCTCGCTCGCACTGACTTTTTTATGCAGAGTGATTGATAGACCAAATTCGAACCAAAACCGAATCCGAACCAATACACTTGAGGGTGGTTTTGCGGAAACAAAAACCAAATTACGATGATGACTTACTGTAGAGCCAAAACCAAACCCAGAAATGTATTTGCACTCCTTTTATTGCAATATGGTTTGCACAGGTGCACAATTACTTTACTTGCTCTTTCTTACTTTAACCCAACTCAGAATCAGCACCTAAAGGGTATATTTACTAAAACATCTAAAACATAGAGTGGTGGTATTGCCCATAGCAACCTATCAGAGTCTAGTCATCATTTCTTTACTGCATTATAGAAAATGATAGACAAAATCTGATTGGTTGCTATGAGCAACACCACCTCTGCACAAGAGGGCTGGACTGCCCATCTGGCACTTCTGGCAATTGCAAGAAGGGCCAATGCCCTGATGGGTCGGTCCAGTCACACACAGAGACGGGCTGGCCGAGCAGCGCAGCCTACCGGCATGCTGCTTGGCTGCCTGGCCACATGTAGATAGCCTCCTGGCGCTCTGCTCAGCCGCCCAGGATACAGAGATATGGGGGCATGCCACAAGGCCACATGTAAGATGTGTCAGCACCCTCTTTTCTCAAGTGCGTGTGCCGTAGGTCATATAAATGCGAGGGCTGTAATACAGCCCCAGTCTGTCCCTGCTGCAACCTATTGTTATGCTCTGTTGCTTAGTGTACTACTACCATCCCTCCGTCTGCCTCCTATAGCGCCCGAGGCACCTGCATAACAGGAATCGGTTTAAGCACCAAGGGTATTTTAGGCAACAGGAAAACCCATCCTAAGATTGCCACCATGTTCTCTTAATGTAAGTTACTGCCAGTTTATGCTGAAACCAGGGGCGTTTTAACAGAGGACAGAGGAGGGGCCCATATGCAGTGTCCAGGTGGGCCCCCTCCTCTTCACGGCGCAGTATTGCTACTGCACACGCAGCATTGTGCCAGAGTCTTCTGGGCATGCGTAGGTCTCCAGAAACATGGCGTCTGCCATGTTCCTGAGACTAATCACTACTGCGCATGCGCGGTGGCCACTTTGCTGGTGATATTTTTTATCGTGGCTGTTGTTCCGATGCAGGACTCTGGAGAGGTAAGTGATAAAATATGGGTGCAGCGTGGGCTCACCTGAACCAAGGGACTTGTGTGCACCACACACATTGCACCCATTATAGAAACACCAATGGCTAGAACATGTACTTCCATCACAGCTGGGGAGTCATAATTGCTCATAGTGGGGCTAATGCTGAATTGGCCATGTGCTTTCAAACGGGATGCGGTCACCATACTAGCTTTCAGGATGCAGGCAGTTGGAATGCCGAAGCCGGAATCCCGACACCGGCAAGAATACCGACTCCTGGGGATCCTGACATCGATTACAATGCCAGGGCTAGAATCCAGACTGTCGACATCCCAAATGTAAGTATGCCGAGGCTGGGATGGGTACACCAGGAAGGGAAAGGTTAGGTTTTGGCACCACGAAGGATAGAGTTAGTCTGTGTGCTAGAGGGGGGTAAAGGTTAGGGTTAGGCAGCGGGGAGGGAGGGTTAGGGTTAGGCTGCTGGAGTGGGTTAGGTTCAGGCTTAGCATTAGAGGTTAGAGTTCGCATACTTACTTAGTAGGGATCCTTCACATTGGAATGTCGCTGTCGGTCCCATGCACCGGGATCCTGATACCAACCCCTTTCAAAAACTGAAGAAAAAAAGTTTATTAAATGAGAGCTATTTATTCTTTCAATATGTGCACCAACCATTAGCCTTCAGGCCAATGGTAAAGTATAAAGCAATTTGTTTACAATACACACACAACATTTGTGCACACATACATACCTACAACCATTTCTGTTGGGAACAGTTCTTTATAAGGAAGGACATATGAGGATTCTATATTACCAACTAATTAGTCTGATTACATGCAAGTATTCTCTTGGCTTGCGTAAAGGAAAACATTTGATGAGACACTTATATTCTTAGTAACAAACTAGCAAAGATTCAGAGTGCAGCTGTTGCTTGTCTTTCAGAAAAGGGAAGCAGTCACTTTGTCTCTTCACTAATCAGACAATATCTTCCTTGTAGCTGCATTTGTAATAATTAGATAAGGTCTATGAGCCTAACTGAGAGATGTATGCAACTAATGGTTTATGTACATCTTCTATATTTAGTGTACTGCACACGCGCAGGACCCGCTCTGCAGATGGGCAGATTGGATCCTGCATGGTCGGACACAGTGCCCCTTCAGCCGATGCCTCATTGAGATTGGCGCTGCCTCACCATTTGAAGGTGTGATAGGGGCGGAGATGGCCAGCGTTCCCAAAAATGTGGATGTGTTGGTCCCATTTTCTGGGTGTGGCAAGGCCAGTGTCTAGGTCTTTCAACACCGGCTTTTAGCTACAGAACTTAGGATCACTCTGATGGTCAATGCCGCAACTGAATGTCGCAATGGTGTTCCGATGCTACATCTTCGGATGCACTCGAAACTGCGATGCCGGCAGTGGACGTCTTTTGTCCTCAGAGGCCTCCCACGGCATTAGAATGTTTTTGCATCGCAATTGCAATGCAGCGTCCATCTCGGAATCAGGCCCTATGTTAACACTTCCAAATGACATCATATTTATGGCCATATTCTGAGGGGTAGACATTAGAAGGTGCTTTGAGCTCTGTGGTTCAAGTTCAGAACATGGGACACACTGGAGATGCATAAGTAAACTTCTACAGAACATAATTAAACTTGTTAAGAACATTAACAAGTGTACCCTCATGGGCTCAATTCACTCACCATGCTTCGGGATCATTGGCTCAATTCGCTTGCCACAGGTTTCTATTTCCATTAGATGCCCACGTGGATAGTGAAACTGATAGCTCATGGGTCCCATGTTCTGAACTTGTTCCCAGATCTCTACTAATTGCATGTACCAGGTTTACATGTAATTACTGTAGATACACTTACTCTTATTCAGTCATAAGCATGAGAAATATATAAATGGAAGTAGAAAAAAACATAATTTGCAGGGAGCCCAGAGCCTAGAACAGTAAATGGTCCCCCTGCATGGGGAGGATAATGCCAGGAATTGCTGGTCCATAGCTAAGGGGGCAAGGCTAATGTCATCTGATTCTCCCTATGGAACCAATAATGCATAGCGCCACACACCCATAATATGTCATCTGCAGCTCCTCTGTGGGTGAAGTCCTTAGAAGAGACAACAGATGTACCTCGGATGGTTCCTCCGTGGGCAGGGTGTGCTTCATTTGTATCTTTCCGTGCAGGGTATAGCATACTACTAAACCCGTGTCAGTTTTCCCATACATGCATTTGGCTCTTGTATGGCTCATCTCCCACAGTGTAACCTTCATAGTGCGCCCAACATGGCTGCCTCATGTGGTGTGCTTGTGGATGGGATGAAAAATACATGGACCTGATGGTTTTGTTGGAACCCTACTCTGAACTTTAAGACTCTACAATCTCCCCATTTTGTGTTATCTCTTCTAGGGGTACAGTATTCCCCCTGGGTAATCCTACGCAATGCGCCCAAGATGGCTGCCGCACCTGGTACCTTGTGAGGGTGGAATACACAACCCTTGAAAGTTATTACCCAAAATGCCTACACCAATCATGCATTATGCTTTCTGTGTGCTCAATGTTTTCTTTTTTTTATGTCTGTGTGCTTATCTATTGCTGTATTACTTAAATCTTCTATATTATGTGCATTGTTTTTGATATCTGTAAAGCGCCTTGAGTTCTGTTGGAGAAAGAGCGCTATATAAACAAAATTATTATTATTATTATTATTATTATTATTATGTAGGGAAATGTGCCTTATTGTACTAAGCCTACTTTAGATCACTCCTTCTTGCTTGTATAGGATCACATACACCTACAGGGAAGCACAATTTCCTTGTCCATCTGATCAGGCCAATAATTAGACTGTCTGTTCCCAGCATAATACTTGATAGGCAGAGCAGTAATGAATGGGGCATAATACCTAACTTTACCATCTGATGTACTAATTAAGATAATATTAAAATGTATCATCTCAGTTCCTTCAGATCACCTAGGTCTGAATACATATTTATTTATAATGGTTTATATACGGCACACTTTACAATTACTTATGTTTTCTACTTGTTTCTACTTTTTTACTATGCTTTATATTCTGACCTCAGTATTAGTGGTACTGTATAAATGTAGCTCATCAAACAGCCAAACTTAGTTTTGTAATTCTGGCAGATTTTGGTCCGGTCTGCATCACTCCGGAGGCGTGCCCATATTCCCTGGAGATGCTGGGCTGCCCCTGGAGGTTTGTGTGTCTCCACTGCCAGCTCCTACACTGTGACAGGAGCTGCATGTAATGTTACAGTGCATCTTCTGGCTCCTGTTACTGAGGAGGGTGACACCTGGGTGCAGCCTGCACCCCTAAGTGACACCACTGATATTGCCGAGAGGCTAAGAAGGAGACAGACTTCCCTGTACCAGTCTTCAGTGTCTGTGGAAGTGAATTGCACATGTACGGCAGTGCTACAGTAGCGGTCACTTGTAGCTTTGTATCCTCATCCCCATGGGGAATAAAGCATGTACAGACCTATAGCAGCAAGCCTTGTTAGCTTATTTTTCAGTTTTGCTCCGCTGATGCTGTGCATATGTTCAATGCTCTTTGATTCCCATGATGCAACTGCTGTGTTCCTGACTACACTTCTGCTGCCCTATCCTTTGTGTCTGCATTGTCCACAAGTGTACCAGATCCTTGGACTACGTAAAAACTATGTTCCTGTTTAATCCCTTGTCTCTGCATTGTCACCAGTCATCATCATCATCCTGATGAGATTGACAAATTTCAAGGAGCTATTTATATATTTATATATAAAATGTCTCCCTTGTTCATGTGCTGCACATGCGCAGCTTGAAGAACAGAGAGGAGACAAGTGTGTTGTAGAGGAGAAAATTATCACTTTCTCACCTGATGCTACCTTTAAAGAAGTGTGAATGTATGAGTAACTGACCTCCATTACCAGACATGGGGCATATTCATTATCCTTTTAAAATGTCACAAGTTCTCCGCAGGAGGGGATTGCTGGGGGGCCGCCATTGCAATGACCAGCCGGCCAGACTAATATATGTATATGTGTGTATATATATATATATATACACACACACACACACACACACACACACACACACACATATATATATATATATATATTCACACATACATACACATATACATATATATACAGTTGCAAGAAAAAGTATGTGAACTCTTTGGAATTTCCTGGATTTGTGCATAAATTTGTCATAAAATGTGTTCTGATCTTCATCTAAGTCACAACAATAGACAAACACAGTCTGCTGAAACTAATACCACACAAACAATTATATGTTCTCATGTTTTTATTGAACACATCATGTAAAGATTCACAGTGCAGGGTGGACAAAGTATGTGAACTCCTAGGCTAATGACTTCTCCAAGAGCTAATTTGAGTCAGGAGTCAGCCAACCTGGAGTCCAATCAGTGAGACGAGATTGGAGGTGTTGGTTAAAGCTGCCCTGCCCTATAAAAAACACACCAGTTTTGAGTTTGCAATTCTCAAGAAGCATTGCCTGATGTGAACCATGCCTCGCAGAAAAGAGCTCTCAGAATACCTATGATTAAGAATTGTTGACTTGCATAAAGCTGGAAAAGGTTACAAAAGTATCTCTAAAAGCCTTGATGTTCATTAGTCCATGGTAAGACAAATTGTCTATAAATGGAGAAAGCGCAACGGAATATGCTGCGCTATATAAGAAACTGCTAATAAATAAATAAGAGCACAGTGCAGAATGCTCAATGAAGTGAAGAAGAATCCTAGAGTGTCAGCTAAAGATTTTACAGGAATCTCTGGCACATGCTAACATCTCTGTTGACAAATCTACCATACGTAAAACACTGAACAAGAATGGAGTTCATGGGAGGATACCACGGAGGAAGCCACTGCTGTCCAAAAAAACATTGCTGCACGTTTGAAGTTTGCAAAAGATCACCTGAATGTTCCACAGCACTACTGGCAAAATATTCTGTGGACAGATTAAACCAATGTTGAGTTGTTTAGAAGGAACACACAACACTATGGCCTAGAGATGAGCGGGTTCGGTTTCTCTGAATCCGAACCCGCCCGAACTTCATGGTTTTTTTCACGGGTCCGAGCAGACTCGGATCCTCCCGCCTTGCTCGGTTAACCCGAGCGCGCCCGAACGTCATCATGACGCTGTCGGATTCTCGCGAGACTCGGATTCTATATAAGGAGCCGCGCGTCGCCGCCATTTTCACACGTGCATTGAGATTGATAGTGAGAGGACGTGGCTGGCGTCCTCTCCATTTAGATTATAAGAGAGAGAGATTTACTGGAGCTTAGGACTAGGAGGAGTACTGTAGAAGTGTAGAGAGTGCAGAGAGTTTACTAGTGAGTGACCACCAGACAGTGCAGTTTATTTAATATATCCGTTCTCTGCCTGAAAAAAGCGATACACACAGTGACTCAGTCACATACCATATCTGTGTGCACTGCTCAGGCTCAGCCCAGTGTGCTGCATCATCTATATATATTATATATCTGTCTGACTGCTCAGCTCACACAGCTTATAATTGTGGGGGAGACTGGGGAGCACTGCAGTGCCAGTTATAGGTTATAGCAGGAGCCAGGAGTACATAATATTATATAGTGAGTGACCACCAGACAGTGCAGTTTATTTAATATATCCGTTCTCTGCCTGAAAAAAGCGATACACACAGTGACTCAGTCACATACCATATCTGTGTGCACTGCTCAGGCTCAGCCCAGTGTGCTGCATCATCTATATATATTATATATCTGTCTGACTGCTCAGCTCACACAGCTTATAATTGTGGGGGAGACTGGGGAGCACTGCAGTGCCAGTTATAGGTTATAGCAGGAGCCAGGAGTACATAATATTATATTAAAATTAAACAGTGCACACTTTTGCTGCAGGAGTGCCACTGCCAGTGTGACTGACCAGTGACCTGACCACACTGACCACCAGTATAGTTAGTAGTATACTTATATTGTGATTGCCTGAAAAAGTTAAACACTCGTCGTGTGACTTCACTTGTGTGTTGTTTTTTTTTTTATTCTATAAAAATAAAACTCATTCTGCTGACAGACAGTGTCCAGCAGGTCCGTCATTATATAATATATAATATATACCTGTCCGGCTGCAGTAGTGATATATATATATTTTTTATATCATTTATCATCCAGTCGCAGCAGACACAGTACGGTAGTTCACGGCTGTGGCTACCTCTGTGTCTGCACTCGGCAGGCAGTCCGTCCATAATTGTATACCACCTAACCGTGGTTTTTTTTTCTTCTTTATACATACATACTACTACGACATCTCTTTATCAACCAGTCTATATTAGCAGCAGACACAGTACAGTACGGTAGTTCACGGCTGTGGCTACCTCTGTGTCTGCACTCGGCAGGCAGTCCGTCCATAATTGTATACCACCTAACCTTTTTCTTTGCATCATGTGCTGATTGGGGAGGGTTTTTTGGAAGGGACATCCTGCGTGACACTGCAGTGCCACTCCTAAATGGGCCCGGTGTTTGTGTCGGCCACTAGGGTCGCTAATCTTACTCACACAGTCAGCTACCTCATTGCGCCTCTTTTTTTCTTTGCGTCATGTGCTGTTTGGGGAGGGTTTTTTGGAAGGGACATCCTGCGTGACACTGCAGTGCCACTCCTAGATGGGCCCGGTGTTTGTGTCGGCCACTAGGGTCGCTAATCTTACTCACACAGCTACCTCATTGCGCCTCTTTTTTTCTTTGCGTCATGTGCTGTTTGGGGAGGGTTTTTTGGAAGGGACATCCTGCGTGACACTGCAGTGCCACTCCTAGATGGGCCCGGTGTTTGTGTCGGCCACTAGGGTCGCTTATCTTACTCACACAGCGACCTCGGTGCAAATTTTAGGACTAAAAATAATATTGTGAGGTGTGAGGTATTCAGAATAGACTGAAAATGAGTGTAAATTATGGTTTTTGAGGTTAATAATACTTTGGGATCAAAATGACCCCCAAATTCTATGATTTAAGCTGTTTTTTAGGGTTTTTTGAAAAAAACACCCGAATCCAAAACACACCCGAATCCGACAAAAAAAATTCGGTGAGGTTTTGCCAAAACGCGTTCGAACCCAAAACACGGCCGCGGAACCGAACCCAAAACCAAAACACAAAACCCGAAAAATTTCAGGCGCTCATCTCTACTATGGCCCTCATTCCGAGTTGTTCGCTCGCTAGCTGCTTTTAGCAGCATTGCACACGCTAAGCCTCCGCCCTCTGGGAGTGTATCTTAGCATAGCAGAATTGCGAACGAAAGATTAGCAGAATTGCGAATTGAAATTTCTTAGCAGTTTCTGAGTAGCTCGAGACTTACTCCTACATTGCGATCAGTTCAGTCAGTTTCGTTCCTGGTTTGACGTCACAAATACACCCAGCGTTCGCCCAGACACTCCCCCGTTTCTTCAGACACTCCCCACGTTTTTCCCAGAAATGCCAGCGTTTTTTCGCACACTCCCAGAAAACGGCCAGTTTCCGTCCAGAAACACCCACTTCCTGTCAATCACACTACGATCACCAGAACGATGAAAAATCCTCGTTATGCCATGAGTAAAATACCTAACTTTTGTGTAAAATAACTAAGCGCATGCGCTCTGCGAACCTTGCGCATGCGCAGTAAGCGACTAATCGCAATATAGCGAAAATCGGCAAAGAGCGAACAACTCAGAATGACCCCCAATGTGTGGAGAAAAAGGCACAGCACACCAACATCAAAACCTCATCCCAACTGTGAAGTATGGTGGAGGGGGCATCATGGTTTGGGGCTGCTTTGCTGCCTCAGGGCTTGGACAGATTGCTATCATCGCCGAAAAATGAATTCCCAAGTTTATCAAGACATTTTGCAGGAGAACTTAAGGCCATCTGTCCACCAATTGAAGCTCAACAGAAGACAGGATGATGAAACAGGACAACGACCCAAAGCACAGAAGTAGATCAACAACAGAATGGCTTCAACAGAATAAAATACACCTTATGGAGTGGCCCAGTCAGAGTCCTGACCTCAACCCGATTGAGATGCTGTGGCATGACCTCAAGAGAGTGATTCACACCAGACAACCCAAGTATATTGCTGAACTGAAACAGTTTTGTAAAGAGGAATGGTCCAAAATTCCCCCTGACCATTGTTCAGGACTGATATGCAACTATAGGAATCGTTTGGTTGTGGTTATTGCTGGCAAAGGAGGGTCAACCAGTTATTAAATCCAAGGGTTGACATACTTTGTCCACCCTGCACTGTGAATGTTTACATGGTGAGTTCAATAAAAACATGAGAACATATAATTGTTTGTGTGGTATCAGTTTCAGCAGACTGTGTTTGTCTATTGTTGTGACTTAGATGAAGATCATAACACATTTTATGACCAATTTATGCACAAATCCAGGAAATTCCAAAGGATTCACATACTTTTTCTTGCAACTGTATATATATATATATATATATACATACACATACATACATACATACATACATACATACATACATACATACATACATACATATACCAGATATATTTATATATAAAATGTCTCCCTTGTTCATGTGCTGCACATGCGCAGCTTGAAGAACAGAGAGGAGACAAGTGTAGAGGAGAAAATTATCACTTTCCAAAAAACTGTCTTCTCAAAAAGTCCAGTTTTTTGGAAGTGATAATTGGAATAATGAATACTGAAAAAACTGTGAGAGAATGCAATGAGAATTGAAAACTAAAAATTCTCATTACACAATTTTTTCATGATGAATATGCCCCTTACTCATATTGCCTGTATGCCATTCGTACAGTATGTGGCTTCCATATATTAATGCAGGGAAAAAATGCATTTTCATCATAAATAAAAGAGAAAAATGCACACACTGATCAGTTCTGGTCTATGCCTAATCACATAAATGGAAATACTGTATGCTTCTTTAAGATGTTCTGGATACACAGTAGCCTTGCATTATTTCCTTCTATTGCTTGCTAATAGTAAATGAGTTAATAGAACTACTAGCCTGTAGAACTAACATATCCTTCACTTATGATCCATCTTCACGGCTGCTAATTATATTTTTCATCTTTATTTTGCTCTTCTTGTCTGTCCTTTCATCCCAATCCCTTCCCTTTCCCTGTAGGGTGATTGTTCTCAAGTGCTATTTCCAAAGTTGACAAATGTCTTTTACTTGATGCCATCTCTCTCTCTTTGTGACCTTGAGGGACTCGCTTCATCCTTTCCTGTGTTAAATAATTCGTTTGCAAGCTGTTTCTGAGTGAGATGTGTATATGGGCTGTGAGAACAAGCTATACAACCCTGGCTTTCATACAGTAACAGTATGCATACATTTCTGTTGCTCAGGAAAGTATTCCACAAATTGCAAGAACAAACAGTGCTAGACAGAGAGATCTAATGGTAAAATGGCGTTTCTTTATATTAAATGTATGTAAAACATAGGAAGCTTCACTTGCAGCTCCTAGCTCATTCTTGCTTGGTTGTCATATTTATTTATTATAGCTTGTAACTATTGTTTAAATGTCTGCAGATTATAGATCAGCGTTTCGGATTTGGGGAAATCTGAACCGCTACAAACAGCAGTGAGGTGCCGAGGGGTGAGGCAGAGCTTTTCCTGTCATACTTACGTTTTAACCAGAGTTTTGACTGAATAAAATATATGAAAAATACTGATAATTTGTTTTAAATATCTTCTTTGCATTATTCTAATAATTTGTTTTAAATATCTTCTTTGCATTATTCTAATAATTTTTGTAGCCCAAACTCTGGAGTAAAAAGTCTATGGCAGGTGAGGCAGTGCCTCACCTGTGTATCCTTTCCACACATCTCTAATCAAAACTCACCAGATTTCCGGGAGTTTATAATGCTGCACCTGTGTATAATGCCCAGATGTACCCTTTGGTTCATATATTGCATGCAAATCTGTCTCTGGGGTTAGTCAGTGCCTCCTGAGCCATTTAGCTCACCGCACGTCCCTGACAAACATCCCCTATCCAGGCAGTTGAGCCCGGGGCTCGGATCTGCCCCGGGTGCGTCGATTCCGGCCCGAGGCGAACACGCTAAATCCTGCTGTTGGATCTCGTGTGCTCACCTCGGGGGCCAATTTCAGAATTCTATGGGAATAACCGCTGATTGGCTGAGAGAGCCATCTATCACGGCTCTCTGCCAATCAGCATTTCCCCATAAACTTTAATAAGTAAAGATTGCTACCCACACCAATGTGACACCGCCACCCGCATCAATGTGACACCGCCGTCCTCACTGCCGACGTTGCCACCCACTCTGCCGACACCCCCACATTGCTCCCACCCCTGCACTGAGTATACCGCTGGCACTCCCGCCATAGGTGTGCGCAGACGCTGACAAGGGGGTGCAGCTCCGCCCCCCCCTCCGCGGCACTATGTTCTACTCTCTCCTCCCCTGTCCAGGACATAGACTGCTTACCTGGGTGGCCCAGGTGAGCAGTCTTATGTCCCGGGGGGAGAGGTTGAGGAAGTAGTCAGTTCCCTGGCGGAGGAGGGGAAGGGGGGGAGTCCGGAGCGGCACCCCTGTGTCTGGCGTATGCGCAGGCCAATGATTTCCGTGCTGCCAACACCCCCACATTGAGGACACAGCCAGCACTCCTGCACTGTCAACACAACCGAAACCCCTGCACTGCTGGCTCAGCCAGCACCCCCACACTGCTGACGCACTCCCACAATGCCGACACCACCAGCACCCCAGCAGTACCGACACTGCCAGCAACCCCACACTGAGAACACTGCCAGCACTGCCGACACCCCTGCAGTAAGGATACCCCTGGCACCCCCTCACTGCCGACACAGGCAGCAGTACCGACACCTCCAGCAACTCTGCAATGAGGACACCACCGTCACTGCCAATACCACCAGCACCCCAGCAGTACAGACACCGCTGGCAACCCCACACTGAGGACACTGCCAGCACTGCCGACACTCCTGCAGTAAGGATACCCCTGGCACCCTTGCACTGCCGACGCAGTCATCACCCCAGCAGTACCGACACTGCCGGCAACCCCACAATGAGGACTCTGCCAGCACCCCTGAACTGTCAACACTCCTGCACTGAGGACATCACTGGCATCCCTTGTCACAGTAAGTGCACTATTGGTGTATCCGCCCTGCACTGTATCCTGCATTGTATCCAACCCACACTTTATCCAGCACTATATCCAACACACACTTTATCCGACTAGCAATGTATCCAGCACTGTATCCAACCCACACAGTATTCAACCCACACTGTATCCGACCTGCAGTGTATCCCGCACTGTATCCAAGCAGTAATATATCCCGCACTGTATCCATCCCACTCTGTATCCCGCATGTATCCAACCTGTCCTGTATCCTGCACTGCATCCAACCCACACTGTATATGGCAGTTTAGCCAGCCAGCCTTTGGAAAATATTGGTGGAAACAATATTGGGCCTAATTCTGAGTTGATCGCAGCAACAACTTTGTTAGCAGTTGGGCAAAACCATGTGCATTGCAGGAGGGGCAGATATAGCATGTGCAGAGAGAGTTAGATTTGGGTGGGGTGTGCTCAGACTGAAATCTAAATTGCAGTGTAAAAATAAAGCAGCCAGTATTTACCCTGTACAGAAACAAAATAACCCACCCAAATCTAACTCTCTCTGCAATTGTTATATCTGCCCCCCCTCCAGTGCACATGGTTTTGCCCAATTGCTAACAAACTTGCTGCTGCAATCAACTCAGAATTACCCCCATTGTGAGCTGTGAGGTGCTCAAAATGTAGTGGAAATGACTGGAAATTAATGTTACTGAGGTTAATAATACTCTAGGGACAAAAAAGGCCCAAATTAAGTGATTTCAGCTTTTTTTGTAAATTAAAAAAAAAAAATCCACATCCAAAGCCAGTCATGGCGATTTGGCAAATTTAAAGCCGGCCAACGAATTAGAACCAAATCCAAATCCAGCAAAAATGATATTGTAGATAGGGGTCTCTTTCACTGATTGTTTTGATTTAACTGATTACCATGATTAAGGGCAATGTGCCGCATACCTCCCAACTGTCCCGATTTCCACGGGACAGTCCCGTTTTTTGGGACTGTCCCGCTGTCCCACCCGCGGGCCGCAGTGTCCCGCGGTGGGGGGCAGTCGGGAGGCTCCAGTCATCGCTGCCCTGCTTAACAGAGCAGCAGTAAATAGACGCTGTGCACATGCGCACAGCGTCTATTCAGTGGAGACAGGAGGAGAGGCGACATGCCAGCAGCTCACAGGGCGCTGGGCACGCCACCTCAGGAACGAAAACGGGGGCGTGGCTCGCAATCGCGGGTCCTCCGTGAAGCCATGTACCCTTTTCATAGGCCATGTCCCCTTTTTGGGAGCGCGTCCGCGTCCCCTTTTCGGGAGGTATGGTGCCGTGCTGGATTACTGGAACTGCGCACATGGTTCACCACACATGAGTGCATAGGCTACAATTTATTTTTGTACATTTTATATTAAAACAACCCCCTCCTCAAACCATTGATGGTTTCACAGCGCGCAAACCCACCTCAACTACACAGAAGAGATCACAGGCTGAGGCCCCTCACATGTACTATCATCAATCAAGTACTTTTTTATTTCTTTATTTTTTAACCCTGCCACTGGCTGCCTGGGAAGAGCTCCCTGAGTCCCTCTAGAATATAGAATTCTGTAATACTGCTGATAAAAATATAAAACAATAAATTATTCTTTGGAATGGTACAGTATGCTTTCACAACAATAATGTATTATGCAAAATGAATCAGCGTGTTTTACATTTAAAATAAAATCATTCCTTCAAATGCTTTTTATTAGTCATAAACAGACAGACCAAATATAACACAAAGATGAAACTTTTTTTCCCACCATTATTCTGCATATGTAGAAAAAATGTTTTATATGTAACAGAAAACAAGATTTTTTTTTTTTTGCCTTTTTGCAATTTGAAGCTTCTGCAATAATAGTCAATGGCAGTCGCGGCGATGCTGTGTATTCTGTATGGAGGTTACTGGAATGCTGTGTTTCCTATATGGTCAGTGGCCAGTGGTGGCTTGGGGGCGCCAGCGCTGATACTCCCACCAGTGTTAATGCAGATTCCATGCAGTCTTTCCATCTGCATGGCATCTGCAGAAAATGTTCCTCCAAAAATGGCCGCCGCCTAGGAGGAGACAAATGCTAGAATTCCTCCTTGATTCCTAGTGTTTACCCGGAACTGCCGGAAAGATAGCGCCACCGACAGAAGATTCAGAAAGCTGCATCTTCTGCTGTGAGACCTCTGGCAACGAGCATAAAACTCTGGCAACGAGCATGAACCCCAGAGTATAAAACTACTGAAAGTGAGCATGGAATCCGGAGCATGAAACACCTGGCAACGAACATGGTACCCAGAGCTTGAAACCCCTGGCAACGAGTATGGAACCCAGAAGCATTATGGTGAGTGGTATAATGTGTAATAGACATTATGGTGTGTGGCATATTGTG
Source organism: Pseudophryne corroboree (assembly GCF_028390025.1). Taxonomy (NCBI): domain Eukaryota; kingdom Metazoa; phylum Chordata; class Amphibia; order Anura; family Myobatrachidae; genus Pseudophryne; species Pseudophryne corroboree. The sequence goes on along the minus strand of NC_086446.1, from coordinate 319,603,490 downwards.
TAATGGGCATTACGGTGTGGGGAATAATATGTAATGGGCATTACGGTGCGTGGTGTCGAAGTCAAAAATATTACATAGAAAGAACATACAAACTACACACATATAAGTCGCTATACTTGCAAATACGCGCAGCGAGCACAGCAATATATGGTAACACACGCATTTACACGGACATGCCACAGAGATGGATTCGACACTTATTTCATGCAGTACATAATTATGATAGTGTCTTGCGCCGGACATCATGGTGATTTGGAATTATGTAATGAAGTGGTATCATGTATGTGTATTATTTGAACGAAACAAGATAGACCAGTCATATTTACTATTAAAGCAACCAGATTAATGTGTAGATTCATTTGATACTTGTTATAAAGTTGTAGGACATTGCAACAAATAATTATGATTAAATGTATGTAAGCTAAAATCACTTTTATTAGAACAATAGATATTCCAAACAGGTAGTGGACAGGAAGCTCAGGCCAGCCCCTTTGGATGTCCCCAAGGCTGAACCTGTTCAGCATATACAAAGAGACTAGTGACTCATCATGAATGAGTGAGTCCCCTCCCCCAGAAACTAGATAACACATTGCTGACCACACAGGAGGGCAATTGCTTTTTGGTACCAGAGGATGAAGGAGTTGCTGGCAGACCAGTTCCTGCATTTATTTACACAGAGAGAGAGAGAGTGATATGGAAAGACAAATTTATATAACTTAAGGATAATGGTATTGTATGCTGGCCTGTAACTGTATGTAACTGTGACTGTAACTGTATGTTTTAACTGCTTACTGTGTGAGTTGTAACCATGTAACTATAGGTATACTGTACTTTGTAATATATTGAATCCATATCCTTTTAATAACAAATATATACATCAATGAGCTTTGGAACTCAAATAATGTGTGGGTGTATTGTTTTCTCTTATGAGATGCAGTGTTTTGCGATGTACAGCGCACTTTTATCATATATGGTAATAAGATGCGCCTGGCATCTGCAATATATATTAGAGTGGGCATTTTAAATATTTGTGAGAAAGCAATTTGGCATTCACAGTGGCATATTGTGTAATGGGCATTACAGTGTGTGGCATAATGTGTTTTGAGAATTACAGTGTGTGGTATAATGTGTAATGGACATTACAGTGTGTGGCATAATGTGTAATGGGCATTATGGTGTGTGTGGTGTACCAGAAAGTTTTTTTGGCAGGGGGGAGCAAAATTCAGTTACGTCACTGTGTATTGTGGTCACTGGGATGCTGTGTATACTGCATGGTGGTCAATGTGAGGCTCTGTGTGCTGTATGGCAGTTACTGGCATATACCGTACTATGATACTGTTTGAACAGTATGTTTTTACTGGGATAAACCTGAATCCGGCCACTTGTATATCTATAATGTGTGAAGCACGCATCAAGTAGGGGCCATTGTTCAGTGCCATTTCCCCGTAGAATCTGAGTGCAATAAATTCATACTTATGCATTGGTTCAAGGGATGGACATGCATAGAGATTGCACATGGTCCCCCTCGTCCGGCAAAATGTCCCTGGTAATGTGGTCACTTTTGAAAGTTAGAGGGCTGCCCAATGTAGTATGCATATGACTGTTTTTAAAGAGTCAGGATAATTGGTAAAGCAGTGGTTTTTCAAGTAGTCCAGTTTCATATTAAACTAAGATTTTCCACCCCTTCCCCCTACAAAAGACATAAATACGCCTTTTTAGAGTATGCTGAACACTCACGAGACAGCTAAAATGTCCTACAGATAGGGTCCAATGAGCATTAGTATAAAAAACACACATTTTGCTGTAGACCCCAAGTCACCCAAACTGGAAATAATAGAAATTTAACTTAATAATAATAATAATAATAATAATAATAATAATTATTATTATTATTATTATTATTATTATTACTATTATTATTATTATTATTATTATTATTTATAAGCAAAACCGAATTAACTGCAGAACAATAGCAAATTCCAAAAATATCAAGTACTAGCCAATGCCATTCTAAAAACATTGCATGAAATATAGCCGGTAGGCAATTAATTTTCAGACTGTTGGGATCCCAGCTGTCGAAATACCGACGCTGGAATCCTGACAGCGAAAACAATGTCAGCGGTCAAAATCCCGACAGATGCCCAGTATTCCCTCTAGGGTGGTGGTCCACACCACCATCCGTGGGGGAATAAAATAATGTGGCGAGCAAAGCTCGTCGCCGAGCCTGAAGCATGGCGAGCACAGAGAGCCCACGAGGAGACACGCTGCGCTCAATGTCAGGATTTTGACTGTTGGGTTTCCGTTGTCAGTCTCCTGATGCCGGAATCCTGACAGTCAGGAATTCATACTGAATCCTTTGTGCCTATGAAACGCTTCTTATTACAACAATACGTTTTATCTCCCCATGCATACTGTACTAAGGGGTACATTTACTAAAGCTTCTAAAACAGAGAATTGGTGATGTTGCCCATAGCAATCAATCTGATGCTGTCTATCATTTTCTATAACATCTGATTGGTTGCTATGGGCAACATCACCAATTCTCTGTTTTAGAAGCTTTAGTTAATTTAACCCTAAAAATCCATCTCTCCTTACCCATCTAGGACAAATTTTATTTTGTCACAATAAAACACAGCCCATGCAGAAATTATGTTTGAACATTGAATCCTATCTTGCTATTTCTACTTACTAATGCTCTCCTTTCCAACTTCCATTGTTGATTTGCAAAGAAAAATAGTTTGAACCAACCACTCTTGAAGATGCTGCTCAGCACAGCCAAGTGCATTGCACAACGTCATTCAACAGGGCCCACAGTGCATTTGTCTCTGTGACATGTTTTGACAATGAATCAGAACATGAGGATTTTGGTGGTTTGAGGGAACTGTCCTGCTGTCCCTCGATCAAAAAGTTCTTCCTGATAAGCATGGGGTTGAAACTTGAAAGTAATTCCATGGGTGTTTTTTTTTTTCCTTGGGGGGTATGTAGGCTACAACTACTATGACACTGCCATGAGTCTAGAATGTCATGGCCACACCTCCATCCTCATTCTGAGCTACTAAATGTTTGGAGGGGTGCTTAATATATCCTTTCAGAACAAAAGCTTAGCTGTCATTATTCTTTGGGTTAAAGTTCCATAGAGTACTCGAGAACAGTTTCTAGAAATTTGTGTACATAGACTTTGGTAACACAAACTATAAGGTAAAATCCTAACACCAAAGTCATTTAATTTTGTAATCTTAATCTATTTTTTATTGGTTTAGAGCAACTTATTTCATACATGTACATGTCTTTATTAATGCGGCATTTATCACAGCAATAGAAAATCTTCTATTGCCATAATTTACCAATTAAGGGACCGATTCAGCATGAGTTATAGATGTGAGAAAAATTGCACATCTGCATTTCTTTAGCATGCGTGGGGGATGCCCAGCACAGGGCAAGTTCGCCCACATGCCGGATCCAGACTCCCCCCCCCCCGCACACATGCTAAAGCATTGCACGGCAGCAATGCTTTCGCAAGTTTAGGGTAGCCCTTTGCCTACACAGCCTAGCTGTGAAGGCAGAGGGCTACCCGCCATGTTTTCGGGTCACAGCGGCTGCGTTTGACATCACACAGCTGCTGCAGCCCAGCCTGCAAATGATCCATTGTCTGGACCACGGCACCCCCCAATGCCGCCAAGACTCTTAAATGCCGCTGCAGCAACCCCTGCCCCGCGAATGCCTCTGTCTGTCAACCAGGCAGTGGAGTTCGCAGATGTGAGATGCCATCGCATCTAACAGTGTGCACACGTGCAGTGCGGCTTCTGTGCATGCACACACATCACAGGGCATCAGCATGCGAACGCTGGGGCAGGAGCGTTCCGTGCTGAATTAGTCCCATAGTTAGCTAGCACATCAATTAAAAACAAAAATGTAGAGAAAAAAAGCAAATATATGTGTGTGTGTGTGTGTGTGTGTGTGTATTTAGCAAAGTTCTGTAGAACACTACTTTGAATGGAAGTTTAGCTGTAACTTGTAGTATGCTTATGTTCTGTAAACTCAAAGGTAAGTTTCTGATTGGAGTGCTGTGCTCCCATACCACTTTTTTTTATATTTCACACTCTCTGATACCCAATGCTAAGATTGGCACAGTATTTGTGGTATTCTGGATTCTGTTCACGTATAAAGGGATCAATAACAGATATATAGGTTGAGTATCCCATATCCAAAATGCTTAGGACCAGTAGTATTTTGGATTTCGGATTTTTCCGTATTTTGGAATAATTGCATACCATAATGAGATATCATGGCAATGGGACCCAAGTCTAAGCACAGGATGCATTTCATATACACCTTATACACACAGCCTGAAGGTAATTTTAGCCAATATTTTAATAACTTTGTGCATTAAATAAAGTTTGTGTACACACACAATTCATTTATGTTTCATATACACACAGCTTGAAGGTCATTTAATACAATATTTTTAATACTTTGTGTATTAAACAAAGTTTGTGTACATTGAGCAATCAGAAAACAAAGGTTTCACTATCTCACTCTCACTCAGAAAATTTTGTATTTCGGAATATTCTGTATTTCAGAATATTTGGATATGGGAAACTCAACCTGTAATATAAAACAATCTTTCAATTGCTGGAAACAATGTAGGTATGAAGGGGTGAATCCAAATGTTTGAAAAGTCGGTTGGGTGTCTGTTTTTTCCTGTCTATTAGATAGGAGAAAACAGACACCCAACTGATTTTTCAAACAATTGAATACCCCCCTAAGTGTCATAACACTGTAGTATCCTGAACCTTGGTTCTTGCTATTGGCAACCCTATAGGGCCTTACTTTAGTTTAAATTCTGCTATATCAGTAATGCAATTTGTAAATACTTTGGTAATATTATGTAAACTTAACACTGGAAAAACATCAAAAATAACAATGAAAACAATGCAATGTGAAGCAAACAAAATACACAATAACTCTGCAAGTGCAAGTCCTGTAAGGGTACAGTATCTAACATTTGAAATAATAAGTCCCGGAACAAAACAGGTTAACCTTATAATCTTCACTGGCCAGTACTTGCATCGGTGCACATAAAGATTGAGAGACAAAGCAGAGCAGCAAATTTCCACAATATGTATTGAATTCCTCCTTAACTTCCAGCATAGTTGCCAACCCTCCCTCATTCTGCAAGAGAGTCCCTGAAACAGTAGCAATCTCACTGAATCCCTGAATAGACCAGCAATCTCCCTGATTGCACCTTACCCCCATACTGTAGCTTTTACATTCTTGGGAAAAAAGAAAAAGAAATCAGAGATACATACATTCAAATGGGCTCATCAGTGCCATTACCCTGTATTGGTTATAAAGCACAATATAGCTATGGAACCGCTTGTAAAACACAATACACAAACTAATCCTGCAAAATAACTGTGTCTTTTTTTCAACAAGTAGATCTTACTAACTTTGGGGCTCATTTACATTTGGATGTAAGTCATTTCATTACACGCCTCCCAGATGTAGCAGTACGCGCCCGCACTTATAGGTGTTACTGTCACAATCTCCCTGAAATGCTTTTTCAAAAGTAGGCAAGTATGACTTCCAGTGAATGTTGAGTCAACACAAATTCACTCAATAACAGTGAAGACTCGAATGCTGCTGACCCTTAAATACACATTTGTGGTTGAGGCTATGGCATGCTTTCTATTACTTATGGACAGGGTCACATCCATGCACTTGGTGGTGCTGCTGCTGGTGGTTACTTTGTCAGATACTCAACCCTTGATTATAAGTATGGGGCAATGTCCCACTTTACATACTGAAAGTGTTCCTTACAGTGGGAGCTGCACTTAATTCCAATGGAGGAGCTGTGGCTCTAACAATAATACTCTGTGATAACAAAGTTCCACAACATGGGCTTGAAGTGTGGCTTGTAGTCTTGCTAATTAAGGTCTGTCCAGATCTATTGGTTAGAGTGAACAAACGTATACTGTACGTGTCCTTGTACTACAGCTTTGAGTGGAAACGTGTGAGATAGAAATGCAAATAGGTGAACTAGTGGTGTGTTTTAACATGCTTCCACGTTGTCTCAGCACCTCCTGCAGCCTCGAATCAGCAACTGCCTGTAGCCTTTTCACAGCATTTATCTTTGCAGCGCTCCAGTCGGCAGCCTAGTGTTGGCTCCTGGTTCTGCCAGCATTTGTGTCTGAAATTCCACTCACCAATGTTTCTAGTGACAGCCCTGGCACTCTAATCAGCTTCTGCAGAAGCCACGTGGCTCTCTTTTTTGCAACCACAACTCTCTCCTCACATACATACCTCTCTAGCTGGCGGCACCCTATGTCTCACTTAGCTCCCTCAGAGGCACACATGGCTCTCTTTCTCTGCAGTGGCCTAGCAATCTCAGCCCTTGGTTCTCAGTGTGACCTCTCCTCTCTCTGTCTTCGGCAGCACTGCACGGGCTCTAACAAGCTTCACCCCTTACAGTCCATGAATGCCTGTGAATTGTGCCAGGTGCAATTGCTCATCTGGGTTCCCGCTGGGACCTTCTGCCTCCCCTGTATTGCCCTGCAGCACCGGCAAGTGTCCACAGGGTCCTAGCGGCCGGTAGCAGTCTGCAGCTCTCAGATCGTATAAAAATGGTTTAGTTCAATAGTATGGCATACTGTAATTTCCTGTCAGCAGCCTCTGCTCTCACCATCCTGAGAAATCCTTATTAAATAGGAAGCAATTGCCAGAGGTTGCTGGTTTCTGGCAAAGACTTTTGCCAGAGAAAGCTGGTAATAGCTATCACTAGATGAGGGTTTCTTAAATGGAATAATATAATAGGTAGACCTCTCCAACTGTCATGTAACTTCAAGCAAGCAGAGGTGTAATAAACAAGGATTTCATGTTTTATGTCTGTCTTTTATTATTTGTACTCTGTGAGACTGTCCCCAGGCATTCTGAGACTCTAGCAATGATACTGGTTTCAGCTGCCAAAAGAATGACAATGAGGCTTCTAGTACGTAATGTGTGAAGGATTGCGTTATAATGAAAATTATACTATTTTTTATAAATAATGGTAACTTGGTCTCACTGGCAAAATCTCTTTTAAGATTTTGTACAGTAGGAGGAACTCAGAGAAAGCTGGCAATCAGCCCATGCCTTTACGCAGTTAGATAACTTATACATGAAAGGTTACCATTTCCTCCATCTCTTATGAGGAAAAGCACAGAAATGCTGGCACTAATCCACTTCATGTTAAAAAAAAAACAAATTCAATATAATATTCTGGCATCCACATGGGTAATGCTGTGTAAAACATTCAAACCTTCTCCCCCCTGGTCATTAGGGAAAGAGATGTAATATTTTGACATCTGCTCCACTGGATCTAAAGCCTGTGGGATAAGATGTTCTACATTTATAATAAAAATCATGTTGTTGTCAGAATCTGAATAGTATCTGTAAATGGCCAATTCAATAAATAAAAAGCTTTTCCATTTCCCAGGTTCTTTCTCAAGTAAAAAAAAAAAAAATAGGGCTAGAAAGAGGTCTGACAGAAGAAAGGACCAGTGCCCCATAACTTGTGCTCATCACCTACTAGCCTATTATAGATATAGAAAACCTAACTATCACAATACTTTATTTTCCAGGGAGTAATTTAGCATGCAGGCACCTATTACTCTAGCTATTGTCTTCTTACAAAGACCATCAGAAGAATTGCAAGAAGGATGTTTCCACCATAAACTACATTTTTTTCAAATATTTTGAATAATTCATAGCTGGAACACAATAGTGTCATGATTTAGACCCTTAAACTATATTGAGACAACTGCCACTGAATTTTGTGGTAAAAAAAACACATTTGGGTAAAGTCATACTGTGTAACACCCCAAAGGCTAGATTTTCCAAGAGGCGGGCTTATGCAATCCGTCCTTTCTAAGGCGGGTTTGCGCTTGAAGTTCAGAACGGCACTAATGACATACGTATAAACCCCCCAAGACAAGGGCCTAGAACAGATGATGGGATGATTGATTGAAAGAAAGGTTAAGAAAAGCAAAAGGAGAAATAGTTAATTAAAAAAGGATATGGATTAGCAAGAAAATATAGTAAAAGAGAAAAATCAGTAGATCATTTATTAATAAACAATGAAGAGCTCTAAGACCAATACTTCCTTCACTGAGGAATGCAGGAAAAAGAGGCAGACCCTAGCTAGTATTACACATAAAATGCCTGACACCCCGCCCTAAACACACCGTGACACCTATCTGGCTAACATCCCTAACCATTAACACTTCCTGTGTGAAAGTCCCCAATTTCTCACTCCCAGGGCAGGCAACTGAAATCTTGGGGCCCGGTACAGTGATATCTCTGGGGCCCCCTCAGATATATATATATATATAAAACCAGAAAGGACGTGGCACACACGGCAAAGTACAAAAGCTCAAACACTCGTGTGTCGTCAGCAACGTTTCAGTGGACACCCCACTGTCGTCAGGCTTTCTGGTTGTATTTGCTATGCTACACGGAGGCACCGGCTTTTGATGATACAGCTTTTAGGAGTGCCTTACTGCTCCATGTTTATATATATATATATATATATATATATATATATATATTTAAGCACAATGGAATTTGCTATGCTATATAATAAACTGTTAATACATAAATAGATAGATATGTAAATATGTATGTATATATGTGGAGCAATAGAGAATAGCGCCTAGATACACCCGATAGGACACTTATATAAAAATAAAGTTATCGGAATTATTAAGTATCCTATTTTAATATAATATAACACACCTCATATGTGAATGAGTGGCAGCTCTCACACAGTATAAGGATAGAGATCAGAAAATGAAGTGAATAAGAGCGCCTAGTAGTGTTGGTGTGGAAATTTATATAAAAGATAACTTAGCTTAATAAAACTTTCAGCCTGATGATTCTCAGAGGTAAAACATGTAAAAGAGAGATAAAAAACAACATAGTGTGTACTGTTTTCAAACGTTTTTCAAAGATGCAAGCATTAGGAACTTTGCTGATTCCAATAATTTTGATGTAATAAAAACAGTAACAATTTATTAAACAGTAGTCCTGTCACACTAGAGATGAGCGGGTTCGGTTTCTCTGAAACCGAACCCGCACGAACTTCATGTTTTTTTCACGGGTCCGAGCAGACTCGGATCCTCCCGCCTTGCTCGGTTAACCCGAGCGCGCCCGAACGTCATCATGACGCTGTCGGATTCTCGCGAGACTCGGATTCTATATAAGGAGCCGCGCGTCGCCGCCATTTTCACACGTGCATTGAGATTGATAGGGAGAGGACGTGGCTGGCGTCCTCTCCATTAGAAATTAGATTAGAAGAGAGAGAGAGATTGTGCAGAGTCAGACAGAGTTTACCACAGTGACCAGTGCAGTTGTTGTTAGTTAACTTTTATTTATTTTAATATATATCCGTTCTCTGCTATATCCGTTCTCTGCCTGAAAAAAAACGATACACAGCAGCAGCCAGTCACACAGTGTGACTCAGTCTGTGTGCACTCAGCTCAGCCCAGTGTGCTGCACATCAATGTATAAAAGGCAAAGCTTATAATAATTGTGGGGGAGACTGGGGAGCACTGCAGGTTGTTATAGCAGGAGCCCCCAGGAGTACATAATATTATATTAATTTAAAATTAAACAGTGCACACTTTTGCTGCAGGAGTGCCACTGCCAGTGTGACTAGTGGTGACCACAGTGCCTGACCACCAGTATAGTAGTATATTCATTGTTGTATGTATTGTATACTATCTCTTTATCAACCAGTCTATATTAGCAGCAGACACAGTACAGTGCGGTAGTTCACGGCTGTGGCTACCTCTGTGTCGGCAGTCGGAACTCGGCAGGCAGTCCGTCCATCCATAATTGTATTACAATATATACCACCTAACCGTGGTATTTTTTTTTCTTTCTTTATACCGTCATAGTGTCATACTAGTTGTTACGAGTATACTACTATCTCTTTATCAACCAGTGTACAGTGCGGTAGTTCACGGCTGTGGCTATCTCTGTGTCGGCAGTCGGCAGGCAGTCCGTCCATCCATAATTGTATTATTATTATAATATATACCACCTAACCGTGGTTTTTTTCCCATTCTTTATACCGTCGTCATAGTGTCATACTAGTTGTTACGAGTATACTACTATCTCTTTATCAACCAGTGTACAGTGCGGTAGTTCACGGCTGTGGCTACCTCTGTGTCGGCAGTCGGCAGGCAGTCCGTCCATCCATAATTGTATTATTATTATAATATATACCACCTAACCGTGGTTTTTTTTCCATTCTTTATACCGTCGTCATAGTGTCATACTAGTTGTTACGAGTATACTACTATCTCTTTATCAACCAGTGTACAGTGCGGTAGTTCACGGCTGTGGCTACCTCTGTGTCGGCAGTCGGCAGGCAGTCCGTCCATCCATAATTGTATTATTATTATAATATATACCACCTAACCGTGGTTTTTTTTCCATTCTTTATACCGTCGTCATAGTGTCATACTAGTTGTTACGAGTATACTACTATCTCTTTATCAACCAGTGTACAGTGCGGTAGTTCACGGCTGTGGCTACCTCTGTGTCGGCAGTCGGCAGGCAGTCCGTCCATCCATAATTGTATTATTATTATAATATATACCACCTAACCGTGGTTTTTTTTCCATTCTTTATACCGTCGTCATAGTGTCATACTAGTTGTTACGAGTATACTACTATCTCTTTATCAACCAGTGTACAGTGCGGTAGTTCACGGCTGTGGCTACCTCTGTGTCGGCAGTCGGCAGGCAGTCCGTCCATCCATAATTGTATTATTATTATAATATATACCACCTAACCGTGGTTTTTTTTCCATTCTTTATACCGTCGTCATAGTGTCATACTAGTTGTTACGAGTATACTACTATCTCTTTATCAACCAGTGTACAGTGCGGTAGTTCACGGCTGTGGCTACCTCTGTGTCGGCAGTCGGCAGGCAGTCCGTCCATCCATAATTGTATTATTATTATAATATATACCACCTAACCGTGGTTTTTTTTCCATTCTTTATACCGTCGTCATAGTGTCATACTAGTTGTTACGAGTATACTACTATCTCTTTATCAACCAGTGTACAGTGCGGTAGTTCACGGCTGTGGCTACCTCTGTGTCGGCAGTCGGCAGGCAGTCCGTCCATCCATAATTGTATTATTATTATAATATATACCACCTAACCGTGGTTTTTTTATACCACCTAACCGTGGCAGTCCGTCCATAATTGTATACTAGTAAACTATCCAATCCATCCATCTCCATTGTTTACCTGAGGTGCCTTTTAGTTCTGCCTATAAAATATGGAGAACAAAAAAGTTGAGGTTCCAAAATTAGGGAAAGATCAAGATCCACTTCCACCTCGTGCTGAAGCTGCTGCCACTAGTCATGGCCGAGACGATGAAATGCCAGCAACGTCGTCTGCCAAGGCCGATGCCCAATGTCATAGTACAGAGCATGTCAAATCCAAAACACCAAATATCAGAAAAAAAAGGACTCCAAAACCTAAAATAAAATTGTCGGAGGAGAAGCGTAAACTTGCCAATATGCCATTTACCACACGGAGTGGCAAGGAACGGCTGAGGCCCTGGCCTATGTTCATGGCTAGTGGTTCAGCTTCACATGAGGATGGAAGCACTCAGCCTCTCGCTAGAAAACTGAAAAGACTCAAGCTGGCAAAAGCACCGCAAAGAACTGTGCGTTCTTTGAAATCCCAAATCCACAAGGAGAGTCCAATTGTGTCGTTTGCGATGCCTGACCTTCCCAACACTGGACGTGAAGAGCATGCGCCTTCCACTATTTGCACGCCCCCTGCAAGTGCTGGAAGGAGCACCCGCAGTCCAGTTCCTGATAGTCAGATTGAAGATGTCAGTGTTGAAGTACACCAGGATGAGGAGGATATGGGTGTTGCTGGCGCTGGGGAGGAAATTGACCAGGAGGATTCTGATGGTGAGGTGGTTTGTTTAAGTCAGGCACCCGGGGAGACACCTGTTGTCCGTGGGAGGAATATGGCCGTTGACATGCCAGGTGAAAATACCAAAAAAATCAGCTCTTCGGTGTGGAGGTATTTCACCAGAAATGCGGACAACAGGTGTCAAGCCGTGTGTTCCCTTTGTCAAGCTGTAATAAGTAGGGGTAAGGACGTTAACCACCTCGGAACATCCTCCCTTATACGTCACCTGCAGCGCATTCATAATAAGTCAGTGACAAGTTCAAAAACTTTGGGTGACAGCGGAAGCAGTCCACTGACCAGTAAATCCCTTCCTCTTGTAACCAAGCTCACGCAAACCACCCCACCAACTCCCTCAGTGTCAATTTCCTCCTTCCCCAGGAATGCCAATAGTCCTGCAGGCCATGTCACTGGCAAGTCTGACGAGTCCTTTCCTGCCTGGGATTCCTCCGATGCATCCTTGCGTGTAACGCCTACTGCTGCTGGCGCTGCTGTTGTTGCCGCTGGGAGTCGATGGTCATCCCAGAGGGGAAGTCGTAAGCCCACTTGTACTACTTCCAGTAAGCAATTGACTGTTCAACAGTCCTTTGCGAGGAAGATGAAATATCACAGCAGTCATCCTACTGCAAAGCGGATAACTGAGTCCTTGACAACTATGTTGGTGTTAGACGTGCGTCCGGTATCCGCCGTTAGTTCACAGGGAACTAGACAATTTATTGAGGCAGTGTGCCCCCGTTACCAAATACCATCTAGGTTCCACTTCTCTAGGCAGGCGATACCGAGAATGTACACGGACGTCAGAAAAAGACTCACCAGTGTCCTAAAAAATGCAGTTGTACCCAATGTCCACTTAACCACGGACATGTGGACAAGTGGAGCAGGGCAGGGTCAGGACTATATGACTGTGACAGCCCACTGGGTAGATGTATGGACTCCCGCCGCAAGAACAGCAGCGGCGGCACCAGTAGCAGCATCTCGCAAACGCCAACTCTTTCCTAGGCAGGCTACGCTTTGTATCACCGCTTTCCAGAATACGCACACAGCTGAAAACCTCTTACGGCAACTGAGGAAGATCATCGCGGAATGGCTTACCCCAATTGGACTCTCCTGTGGATTTGTGGCATCGGACAACGCCAGCAATATTGTGTGTGCATTAAATATGGGCAAATTCCAGCACGTCCCATGTTTTGCACATACCTTGAATTTGGTGGTGCAGAATTTTTTTAAAAACGACAGGGGCGTGCAAGAGATGCTGTCGGTGGCCAGAAAAATTGCGGGACACTTTCGGCGTACAGGCACCACGTACAGAAGACTGGAGCACCACCAAAAACTACTGAACCTGCCCTGCCATCATCTGAAGCAAGAAGTGGTAACGAGGTGGAATTCAACCCTCTATATGCTTCAGAGGTTGGAGGAGCAGCAAAAGGCCATTCAAGCCTATACAATTGAGCACGATATAGGAGATGGAATGCACCTGTCTCAAGTGCAGTGGAGAATGATTTCAACGTTGTGCAAGGTTCTGATGCCCTTTGAACTTGCCACACGTGAAGTCAGTTCAGACACTGCCAGCCTGAGTCAGGTCATTCCCCTCATCAGGCTTTTGCAGAAGAAGCTGGAGGCATTGAAGAAGGAGCTAACACGGAGCGATTCCGCTAGGCATGTGGGACTTGTGGATGCAGCCCTTAATTCGCTTAACAAGGATTCACGGGTGGTCAATCTGTTGAAATCAGAGCACTACATTTTGGCCACCGTGCTCGATCCTAGATTTAAAGCCTACCTTGGATCTCTCTTTCCGGCAGACACAGGTCTGCTGGGGTTGAAAGACCTGCTGGTGACAAAATTGTCAAGTCAAGCGGAACGCGACCTGTCAACATCTCCTCCTTCACATTCTCCCGCAACTGGGGGTGCGAGGAAAAGGCTCAGAATTCCGAGCCCACCCGCTGGCGGTGATGCAGGGCAGTCTGGAGCGACTGCTGATGCTGACATCTGGTCCGGACTGAAGGACCTGACAACGATTACGGACATGTCGTCTACTGTCACTGCATATGATTCTCTCAACATTGATAGAATGGTGGAGGATTATATGAGTGACCGCATCCAAGTAGGCACGTCACACAGTCCGTACTTATACTGGCAGGAAAAAGAGGCAATTTGGAGGCCCTTGCACAAACTGGCTTTATTCTACCTAAGTTGCCCTCCCACAAGTGTGTACTCCGAAAGAGTGTTTAGTGCCGCCGCTCACCTTGTCAGCAATCGGCGTACGAGGTTACATCCAGAAAATGTGGAGAAGATGATGTTCATTAAAATGAATTATAATCAATTCCTCCGCGGAGACATTGACCAGCAGCAATTGCCTCCACAAAGTACACAGGGAGCTGAGATGGTGGATTCCAGTGGGGACGAATTGATAATCTGTGAGGAGGGGGATGTACACGGTGATATATCGGAGGGTGAAGATGAGGTGGACATCTTGCCTCTGTAGAGCCAGTTTGTGCAAGGAGAGATTAATTGCTTCTTTTTTGGGGGGGGTCCAAACCAACCCGTCATATCAGTCACAGTCGTGTGGCAGACCCTGTCACTGAAATGATGGGTTGGTTAAAGTGTGCATGTCCTGTTTTGTTTATACAACATAAGGGTGGGTGGGAGGGCCCAAGGATAATTCCATCTTGCACCTCTTTTTTCTTTTCTTTTTCTTTGCATCATGTGCTGATTGGGGAGGGTTTTTTGGAAGGGACATCCTGCGTGACACTGCAGTGCCACTCCTAGATGGGCCCGGTGTTTGTGTCGGCCACTAGGGTCGCTAATCTTACTCACACAGCTACCTCATTGCGCCTCTTTTTTTCTTTGCGTCATGTGCTGTTTGGGGAGGGTTTTTTGGAAGGGACATCCTGCGTGACACTGCAGTGCCACTCCTAGATGTGCCCGGTGTTTGTGTCGGCCACTAGGGTCGCTAATCTTACTCACACAGTCAGCTACCTCATTGCGCCTCTTTTTTTCTTTGCGTCATGTGCTGTTTGGGGAGGGTTTTTTGGAAGGGCCATCCTGCGTGACACTGCAGTGCCACTCCTAGATGGGCCCGGTGTTTGTGTCGGCCACTAGGGTCGCTAATCTTACTCACACAGCTACCTCATTGCGCCTCTTTTTTTCTTTGCGTCATGTGCTGTTTGGGGAGGGTTTTTTGGAAGGGCCATCCTGCGTGACACTGCAGTGCCACTCCTAGATGGGCCCGGTGTTTGTGTCGGCCACTAGGGTCGCTAATCTTACTCACACAGCTACCTCATTGCGCCTCTTTTTTTCTTTGCGTCATGTGCTGTTTGGGGAGGGTTTTTTGGAAGGGACATCCTGCGTGACACTGCAGTGCCACTCCTAGATGGGCCCGGTGTTTGTGTCGGCCACTAGGGTCGCTTATCTTACTCACACAGCGACCTCGGTGCAAATTTTAGGACTAAAAATAATATTGTGAGGTGTGATGTGTTCAGAATAGGCTGAAAATGAGTGTAAATTATGTTTTTTGAGGTTAATAATACTTTGGGATCAAAATTACCCCCAAATTCTATGATTTAAGCTGTTTTTTAGGGTTTTTTGAAAAAAACACCCGAATCCAAAACACACCCGAATCCGACAAAAATAATTCGGTGAGGTTTTGCCAAAACGCGTTCGAACCCAAAACACGGCCGCGGAACCGAACCCAAAACCAAAACACAAAACCCGAAAAATTTCAGGCGCTCATCTCTAGTCACAACCACAGGTGGTAGATAAAAGTAATTAAAAGAATATATCTCGTCTGGTCATAAATATAGGTAGCACACGTACAGACTCAGATAATATAAACAGCTTATCTGTCCGCATATGGAAAAACCATAGATAAAGAGGAGTATTCAGGCAGATTCTCTATCTGTAATAGCAGGTATCAAACGTACAGGATTAGAATAAAAAAACAGCTTATCTGTCCGCAAATGGGAAGTCCAAGGGATAAGTATCAAGTTCCTGTCCCAACGCGTTTCGTCCTTTGCATGAGGACTTCATCAAGGGGATAACTCATATGGATATTACAGGATATTTATACCATAGTGGGTAGTCACATGTGAGCAAGTTAACGTGACATCACTTCCTGTCAGTAATGATGGTGAGTTTAAAAAAGCAAATAACCATCATATATCTGTCAATATAGTGTAGGATCAGTAGGTGGATTAAACTAGTTCACAGCAGAGATAAATTTAGAAGGTAAAAATGAAGAAATGAAATGGGATAAGAGAAACCGATGTGGAACGCATATGACGTCACTTCCGCCCAATTGGAGCGCATTACGTCACTTCCCGGGGGTGGCCCGCTTATTTAATAAAATAGAACATATGTAAAGAGACAATTTTTTATATATATATATATAAGCACATTTCGCAGGGACACAAGGTCACAGTGTTGATGCGTCCCTGGTTGTACTAGAGTTACACAATAACGTCAGTGGATCGCAGCTGTAGCGGACGCCGGTATAGCGGAACGTCATTTCCGGCTGACGGCGAAGGAACGCATGGTGACACGCACATTCTTCCGGTTGAGTCCGAGGATCTAGACTGCACTGGGAGCTGAACTGGCAAGACATCACTTCCGGCTAGCGGCGGTGAGAGGCACAATAGTCTTCAGGTGTCAGTTCCTTGTTTAATTACGTCCATATTTCCACATGCCTGGAACGCACAGCCATCTTACTGATTCTATTTGATAGTAGATATTTCAAAGAGGTCCTGGAACGCACAGCCATGTTTTTTTAGAAAAATTACATAAATATATAATGTCTATATGTATATAAAAAGTGTGTAAAAAGTGTTATAGCTAAGAGTCCTCAAGGAGATGTGGTAATAAAGTGCATAGTGAAATTAGTGCAAATATATTATTTTTTTTTTTTTTATAATATTTTAAATGACTTTTAATAGCAGAATAAAAAGGGTGATGAAAGTGTTAGGTAGTTTAAGACTCATAAAAAAGGTGCAATTTCAAAACCTTCGTTGAATCCTGTAGGTGCCAGTGTTCTTAATTCGAATATCCAGAACATTTCTCTTTTAGACAGTTTGTTTAAGATGTCACCGCCCCGCTCTCCAAGGCTTACAATTTCAATTCCTTTAAAAGTAAGATCATTTGGATTGGAGTTGTGTTTCTCCTGGAAATGTCTATAAATGGCATGTGTCGTAACTTTATTTTTAATATTTCGTACATGTTCTTGGATACGTATTTTTAGGCACCTCTTGGTCTTTCCAACATATTTTATGCCACAGGTACATTCTAGAAGATAAATAACCATGGTGGAATTGCAATTAATGAACTGTTTAATCGTATATTCACGGGAATTGTCAATATTGAAGAATGTCTTCCGATTCCTGTGAACCAGTTTGCAAATGATGCAGCTTCCACATTTATAGCTTCCTTGGCATTTTATTGTTGAGTTCGCAGTACCGGATTTTAGTAGGCTCGGAGCTAGAAGATCCTTGAGATTACTGGTTTTCTTGTATACAATTTGTGGACGAGGAGGTAAAATGTCTTTGAGGACTGGGTCAAAAGCTCAAACACTCGTGTGTCGTCAGCAACGTTTCAGTGGACACCCCACTGTCGTCAGGCTTTCTGGTTGTATTTGCTATGCTACACGGAGGCACCGGCTTTTGATGATACAGCTTTTAGGAGTGCCTTACTGCTCCATGTTTATATATATATATATATATATATATATATATATATATATATATATATATATTTAAGCACAATGGAATTTGCTATGCTATATAATAAACTGTTAATACATAAATAGATAGATATGTAAATATGTATGTATATATATATATATATATATATATACACACACTGTATATATATATATATATATATATATATATATATATATTAGAGATGTGCGGCGGGCACTTTTCGTGTTTTGTGTTTTGGTTTTGGTTCTGGTTCCATCCTCGTGTTTTGGATCTGAAATGGTTTAGCCAAAACTTCCCTTTCGTTTTTTGGTTTTGGATCTGAATGATTTTTGAAAAAAAAAACATAAAAACAGCTAAAATCACAGAATTTGGGGGTAATTTTGATCCTACGGTATTATTTACCTCAATAACATTCATTTCCACTCACTTCCAGTCTATTCTGAACACCTCACACCTCACAATATTGTTTTTAGGCCTAAAAGTTGCACCAAAGTAGCTGTAAGACTAAGCTAAGCGACACAAGTGTGCGGCACAAACACCTGGCCCATCTAGGAGTGGCACTGCAGTGGCAGACAGGATGGCACTTAAAAAAAAAAATAGTCCCCAAACAGCACATCATGCAAAGAAGAAAAAGAGGTGCAATGAGGTAGCTGTATGACTAAGCTAAGCAACACAAGTGTGCAGCACAAACAACAAGGGACGTGCTGGAATTTGCCCAGATGTAATCCACGCACAATATTGGTGGCAGAGGATAGCGTACCCCTAAACCACACATACACATGGCAAAGCCTGTAAAATGAAATGGATAATAATAACTCTTTTATTTGGAGCTATTACAATAATATGCAGCACAGGCAAGCGTACCCCTACACCACACAAGGCAAACCCTGTAAAAATGATTTGGATAATAATATAAGTAATGTATATAACCCTTTTATTTGGAGTAAATAATATACAGCACAGCACAGGATACCACGACTGGACTTATGGCAGCACAAGACAGCACCACTGGACTGGACTTATACGGCAGTACCCCTGGACTGCCGTATAAGTTGTATTGCAGTGTCAGACAGGATGGCATTTTAAAAAACTAGTCCCCAAACAGCACATGATGCAAAGAAGAAAAAGAGGTGCAAGATGGAATTGTCCTTGGGCCCTCCCACCCACACGACAAAAGCAGCTGGAGAAATTGAGCTAAGACGGAGCGATTCCGCAAAGTATGTGGGACTTGTGGATGAAGCCCTTCATTCGCTTTGCCAGGATTCAAGGGTGGTCAATTTGTTGAAATCAGAGCACTACATTTTGGCCACCGTGCTCGATCCTAGGTTTAAAGCCGATGTTGTATCTCTCTTTCTGGAAGACACAAGTCTGCAGAGGTTCAAAGACCTGCTGCTGAGAAAATTGTCAACTCAAGCGGAACGTGACCCATCAACAGCTCCTCCTTCATTTTCTCCCGCAACTGGGGCAGCGAGGAAAAGGATAAGATTTCCTAGCCCACCCGCTGGCAGTGATGCAGGGCAGTCAGGAGCGAGTGCTGACATCTGGTCCGGACTGAAGGACCTGCCAACGATTACTGACATGTCTACTGTCACTGCATATGATTCTGTCACCATTGAAAGAATGGTGGAGGATTATATGAGTGACAGCATCCAAGTAGGCATGTCAGACAGTCCGTAAATAAACTGGCAGGAAAAAGAGGCAATTTGGATGCCCTTGCACAAACCCGCTTTATTGTACCTAAGTTGCCCCCCCTCCAGTGTGTACTCCGAAAGAGTGTAACCTTGTCAGCGATCGGCGTAGGAGGTTACTTCCACAAAATGTGGAGAAGATGATGTTCATCAAAATGAATTATAAATTAATTTACCAGCAATTGCCTACAGAAAGTACACAGGGACCTGTGATGGTGAATTCCAGTGGGGACGAATAAATACTCAGTGAGGAGGATATAGACAGTGAAAGGGGTGAGGAATCGGAGGATGATGATGAGGTCGACATCTTGCCTCTGTAGAGCCAGTTTGTGCAAGGAGAGATACATAGCGTAGCCTGCCTAGGAACGAGTTGGCGTTTGCGAGATGCTGCTACTGGTGCCGCTGCTGTTGTTGCTGCGGGAGACAGTACATCTACCCAGTGGGCTGTCACAGTCATATAGTCCTTAGTATGCCCTGTTCCACTTGTCCACATGTCCGTGGTTAAGTGGACAGTGGGTATAACTGCATTTTTTAGGACGCTGAGGACACTTTTTCTGCCTTCTCTGTACATTCTCGGTATCGCCTGCCTAGAGAAGTGGAACCTAGATGGGATTTGGTACCGGGGACACAATACCTCAAACAATTCTCTATGTCCCACTGAACTAATGGCGGATACCGGATGCACATCTAACACCAACATAGCTGTCAAGGCCTCAGTTATCCGCTTTGCAAAAGTGGTCTTCCGACTTCCCCTCTGGGATGACGATCGACTCCCAGCAGCAACAACAGCAGCGGCAGCAACAGCAGCAGTAGGCATACCACTCAAGGATCCTCCGGAGGAATCCCAGTTAGGAGAGGACTCCTCAGTCTTGCCAGTGACATGGCCTGCAGGACTACAGACGTTCCTGACTGAGGAGGAAGTTGACATTGAGGGAGTTGGTGGTGTGGCTTGCAGGAGCTTGGGTGCAAGAGGAAGAAGGGATTTAGGCGTCAGTGGATTGCTTATGCTCTTACCCAAAGTTTCACAACTTGACACTGACTAATGAATGTGCTGCAGGTGACGTATAAAGGAGGATGTTCCTAGGTGGTTAACGTCCTTACCACTACTTATTACAGATTGAAAGAGGCAACACATGGCTTGACACCTGTTGTCCGGATTTGTGGAGAAATAATTCCACACGAAGAGGTGGCTTTTATTGGTATTTTGTCAAGGCACCACAATGAGCTTATTCATCCCACGGTCAGCAAGTGTTTTCCTCGGTTCCTGATTTAAACAAACCACATCACCATCAGAATCCTCATCGTCAACTTCCTACTCAGTGCCAGCAACACCCATATCCTCATCCTGGTGTACGTCAACAGTGACATCTTCAATTTGAATATCAGAAACTGGACTGTGGGTGCTCCTTCCAACACTTGCAGAGGACGTGCAAATGGTGGAAGGAGCCACCTCTTCCCGTCCAGTGTTGGGAAGGTCAGGCATCGCAACCGCCGACACACTTGGACTCTCCTTGGGGATTTGTGATACCATCTTAGAACGCACAGTTCTTTGCTGTGCTTTTGCCAGCTTAACTCTTATCATTTTCTAGCGGGAGGATGAGGTTTTCCAGCGTCATGTGAAGCTGAACCACTTGTCATGAACATGGGCCAGGGCCTTAGCCGTTCCTTGCCACTCCGTGTTGTAAATGGCATATTGGCAAGTTTACCTTTCTCCTCAGACCATTTCAATTTATTTTTTTGTTCTTTTTACTGAACTTTGGCTTTTTGAATTTTACATGCCCTCTACTATCACATTGGGCATCGGCCTTGGCAGATGACGTTGATGGGATTTCATCATCTATGTCATGACTAGTGGCAGCAGCTTCAGCACTAGGAGGAAGTGGTTCTTGATCTTTCCCTATTTTATCCTCCAAATTTTTGTTCTCCATTATTTTTCTGGCGTTATATAACAATATGCGGTACAGAGAGCGTACCGCTACACCACACAGGGCAAACCCAGTGAAAATTATTTGGATTAAATATTAATAACCCCTTTATTTGGAGTAAATAATATACAGCACAGGACAGCACCTCTGAACTTATATGGCAGCACCACTGGACTGGACTTACACAGCAGTACCACTGGAATTATACGGCAGTATCACTGGACTTATATGCCACTACCACTGGAATAATACAGCAGGATCACTGGAATTATACGGCAGTACCACTGGAATTATACGGCAGTACCGCTGGACAAATATGGCAGTATCAATGGACAAATAATGACAGTACCACTGGACATATATGACTGGACTGATGCAGCACAATACACCACCACTGAACTGATGCAGCACAACACAGCACCACTGGACTGGACTTATACAGCGGCACTGGACATAAGGCAGCAGAGGACAGCACCACTGTGACTGGACTGATGCAGCACAAGACACCACCACTTGAATGATGCAGCACAACACAGCACCACTGGACTGGACTTACACAGCAGCACTGGGTATATGGCAGCAGAGGACACCACCACTGTGACTGGACTGATGCAGCACAAGACACTACCACTGAACTGATGCAGGACACTGAGGACGGAGACACGTCCTCTCTCTACACTCTCCTATGCTGGAGTGAAAATGGCGGCGACGCGCGGCTCCTTATATGGAATCCTAACTCCGTGAGAATCCGACAGCGGGATGAGTCCCGAGAGAGGGTCCGCATGAAGTATTTTTAATAGATACGAGTAGGTGAAAGAAATCACCTTAACCCGCCCCAGCGAGCTTAAAAAGGTCTTTATGGGGAAATGAAGGAGCGCCAGGGGTGAGTCCCGAAATTGTGACTGCAAGGCGTGTCGGAGTTGTAGGAATCTAAAAAAATAAGAATTAGGTATACCAAATTCCTCCTTTAATTGCTGAAACGATTTCAGCGTACCATCACTGTACAATTGGGATATGGAGACAATGGAGTACGGACCCCACACCGCCCCGCCCTCGAGAGCCCCCAGCTCGGGTAGTGAAGTAGAGTGCCAGAGGGGAGTATCCGGGTCCAAGCCATCAAACCCAAGCAGTTTTCTCATAGCGAGCCAGATCTTCATGGCCTGGAAGACAATAGGGGGAGAGTACCGAGAAACATTCCCACTCAGCAAAACCTGCACCGGAGAGAGACCCGGATAGTAGCACTTGAGAAACGCCCATTGTAAAGTGCCGGCATCCCCGCCCTGTATCCAGGTGCTAAGATGTGATAACTGAGACGCAAAGTAGTACATTTGAAAGCTGGGTAAGGCTAAACCTCCATCAACCTTCAACCTAGTGAGGGTGTTCAACCCTATCCTAGGCCTTTTGTTGGCCCAAATCAGGGATGATAGTATACCATTCAGTTTCCTAAAGAATGCCGGGAAGATATATACCGGGGATTGCAAAACAATGTATAATAGTTTGGGTAGAATTATCATTTTTATGAGATTAACCCTTCCAGTCACTGTTAGTGGAAGTTTACACCAAGCTCTCGACTTGCGTATAATCAGTTGCGTCAGTGGGTCCAGATTCAGGGGTATAAAATCAGAAGGGTTATTTGTGACCTGAATTCCTAGATATTTAAACTGATCTGTCCAGCATAGCGGCAGGGAAAGCTTTGGGACCTGGGGAGGAGGACCAATAACAGGCATAATAAATGACTTGGGCCAATTGATACGGAGACCAGAAAAGCCGCCAAATTCCTCAATAACCTGCAGCAAAATAGGCATAGCGACAGCATAATCATGTAGGAATAACAGCAGGTCATCCGCATAAAGGGCGATCTTGTCAACACAAGGGCCCGTAGCGATTCCCCCAATGTCCGGGTGTGTCCTGATCAAGCAGGCCAGAGGCTCTATGGCTATAGCAAATAGGGCAGGGGAGAGGGGGCACCCTTGTCTAGTACCCCTAGACAGGGTAATGGAGGGTGAAATGTAACCATTTACCAAGATCCTGGCACACAGATTTTGATACAGCAGTCTGATCCATTGTATAAAGTTAGGGCCAAAGCTCATGCATTTCATAACTCCCCACAGGTAGGACCATTCAACGCTATCGAACGCCTTAGCCGCGTCCAAAGAGACCACGACCGAGTCCGAGGGGAAGGTATGTGGAGCTTGCAGAATAGTATACAGCCTGCGCAAGTTAATAGACGTGGACATGCCTGGCATAAAGCCAGATTGATCCTGATGTATTATGGACTTAATAACCGAGTTGAGCCGAACTGCCAAAATTTTTGCCAGGATCTTAGCGTCAGTAGGAATGAGGGAGATTGGCCTATAGGACTCCAAGAGGCGGGGGTCCTTGCCGGGCTTCGGCAGTACTATAATAACAGCCTCGGACATTGAGGGAGGAAGTTGATTAGTAGTAAACGTATCCGTAAACATAGTAAGCAACTTAGGGCCAAAGAACTCTATATGTGCTTTATACAGCTCAGTGGGGATGCCATCACAACCCGGAGACTTACCGCCGGGGGACAAACGCACTGCCGCGGTCACCTCCTCCAAAGTCAGAGGTGATTCCAGGAAATTAGTAGCCTCAAAGGAGAGTCTGGAGAGGGGTACATTCAAGTATATGTCTAAGTCTGCCGCGGAGTGCGTCAGCCGAGACTCATACAGAGCCCTATAATATGAAAGGAACAGCCGTGCAATGTCTGGGGTGTTGTCTACAATGGAGCCATCAGGACCAGACATCTGCACCACCGTAGACCCAGGCCGGTCGTAGTGTACTAAATGGGCTAACAAACTTCCCGGTCTGTCCGCCTGCATGTACAAATTAGTGGCCCGAAACAAAAGGGAGCGCACGTTTTTATCTGAGAGATGGGTCAGCCATGCCGCTTGAGCCGTCAACCATTGCGATTTATGTGCAGAGGTACCCTCTACCAAATAGCGGATCTCGAGGTCCCTAAACTCGGACTCGAGTGTCCTCTTCTTCTCCCTGCATGACAATTTATGTGCAGCAATTTTACCAATCAGTGTACCATGTAAAAAGGCTTTAAAGGAGTCCCAAATGACAGGGGCCGGGGCCGAACCCACATTATCCGCAAAAAAACCCTCCCACTTTACTGTCAAGTCCGAACAGTCGCTCAACTGAGCTAACCAGGATGGATGTAACTTCCAATACGACTGTCCCCTCTGGCACTCCACCTCCAAAGATAACAACAAGGGCGAATGGTCGGACACCCCCCGCGCCTCATAGTGAACATCTAAGATTCTGGGCAGAAGCTCAGGGGAGACCAGGGCCAGGTCGATTCTAGAGAATGAATCATGTGTGCCGGAGAAGCACGAGAACTGCCTAAGTGCTGGATGCCGTACCCTCCAAGCATCCACCCACTGCATATTACTCAGAAAGTCTGCAAATTTAGACTGGGTACCCCCTATCCCGGGAGCAGAGGGGGACCTCCACCTATCCAGGGAGACGTCCAACACGTTATTAAAGTCCCTCAAGCAAATAACAGGGGCGTGAGGGGAAGAGGCAATGAATGAGGTGACTTTCTGCAATACATAATAAGAGAAAGGTGGAGGAATATACACTGATAGCAGGAAGTAATGACGGGAATTCAATTTGCATTCGAGGAACACAAACCTACCATAGGGGTCAGTATTTACCGTAATCAATTCAAACTGGACAGTTCTTTTTATCATGACTGACACCCCCCGGGAAAAGGAGGAGTGAGAGGAATGATACGCCCATCCCACCCAAGGTCTGCGGAGCGACAGCAGTCTATTTCCCTTTAAATGAGTCTCACTCAAACAGACAATGTCCGGGTCGTATTTCTTAATCATTGTAAGTACCAGGGATCGCTTTACTTTATTGTTGATACCCCGGACATTCCACTCCAAAAATTTTAAGGCAGGCATGACATCTGTACGGCCATCTGGGACACCACATATATACCTCGCATGGTGGACAAGGGACCCCACAATCAAGGTTATCTGCGCACCTACCTCCCATATAAAGCAGTATCTTGTATACCCTGCCGTCCGCAGACCCCGGGCCAAGAGCCTAGCCAGGCAAAACAACACATCAGTACCTCACAAGGAAAAGAACAAAAACAAAAATATAGAAAACAGTAAACTGAAGAAAGAAAAACAAATCCCACATAGGAACAAACAATACCCAAATTCCAACCCCCCTCCCCGTATACCTTCCCAAACAGTGGCATACACATATCCCTAACCAAACCCAACCCTGGAGATCCAAGTGCCTACGGCAAACCTATGCGTAGCATAAAGACCGAAAGTCCCAGTGTAAAAAATAGAACCCTAAGTGTATATAACGTTACGCTACAAAGTCCAGAACCAACAAAACTAGAGGGTGCTCCCCGGACATATACTTGCATGTTTTAGGCCCATGTAGGAGGGGGACCAGGATATCAGTCCGGAGCTATATACTTGCATGCTTTACGTTCATGTAGAAGGGAAAACAGAATATCAGTCCGGAGCGAGTTGACGGGCGCCCGGAGCATATCTGTCCAGCCAGGCCGCCGCCTCCCTTGGAGAGCCGAAAAACTTAGTTTCCCCGTCCGCCACCACGCGCAACCTGGAGGGAAATAGCATCGAGTAGGGAAGATTCAAGTCACGAAGGCGCCGCTTGATAGGCAGGAACTGGGCCCTGTCTTTCTGGACATCCGCTGCAAAGTCCGGGAATGCCGACACCCGGACACCATTTCGAAGCAGAGGGCCCTTCGTGCGGCCCAGACGTAGCACAGAGTCCCGGTCTTTGTAATGCAAAAATTTTGCAATGAAAGTTCGTGGTGGGGCACCAGGAGGTAAGGGCCGGAAAGGAACTCTGTGGGCCCGTTCCACCGCAAACTGGGAGGTGAAGGATTCTGCACCATATGCCTCCTTGAGCCATGACTCCAAGAAATCTTCAGGATGTGCCCCCTCCTCCCTTTCTGGCAGGCCCACAAACCGCACGTTGTTTCTACGGAGGCGCCCCTCCATATCCAGAAGCTTGGATTGCATTGTGGAAACCTGCTGAGAGACTGCCAACACGGATTGCTTCAGGGGGCCGCAGAGATCCTCCAGATTAGAAACCCTTGTCTCGGCCTCACCCACTCTCTCCCGGATACGTTGTACATCCTGACGCAACAAGGACAGATCGCACTGCACCCTTTCCATTTTGTCCGACAAGCGTTGTTCGCTAGCAGCTATAGCCTCCAGCACCTGCTGAATGGATGGAGCAGAAGGCTGCATAACCGCGTCCGAGTTGGCCCCGGCCGGGGGATCAGGGCGGGCAGGCGGGGACGATTTAGGAGATGACTGCGCCGGCTGGGAGGTAGACTGGCGGGCAAACTTCTCCAACTTAGCCACAGCCGCGCGTTGACTGTCTTTCACCATATTAGCAGAGTTGGAACCACCGACCAGGTACGGCACGGATCCAATTGGGCTCAGGCGGCACACAGGTCCCAAATATTTAGTGTCAGAAGGTCCAGCAGTAAGAAAGAAATGTAGTATCAAATGCACCCCAATAGCCAATGAAGAAACAGGTGAGGTGGGTAAGGAGGGCCCAGGGGCATATGTAGAGTCGGTGGGGTGGCAGTTTATTAGAGAGCAGGACAGTGTGCCCAGTGACACTGCAGCCAGCCCCACAAGCTCCTCAGTGTCTCAGTGCAGTAATGCCTATGGAGCTGCTTCCAAAATGGCCGCCAGGCCCACAGCCTCCTCACCCCCCCAGTCTTAGGAGCCCAGGCACCGGGGGACAAGTGCAGGCAGACAGTAATTCAGGGTGCAGTGGGGTGCCACGTCCCTCAGGTCGCGTACAGCACTACTTTTCGCCCGCGGCAGCGCGTCCAGGCACCCGCAAATTGAGGCCGGGGATGCTCCGGCGGCCTAGGTCGGAAATACGAGCGGCGGCCGGCGCGGCCGGGGAGACGCTCGGAGGAGGCTGTCAAGGTCGCCCGCCGCTGCCCCAGAGGCTCAGGAGGCAGATTTTGCAGGAGGACAGCTCTGGAAAGGGGATTAGGATGGTGTCAGGATTGATTGTCCGGGGAGCTCCCTCTCCCTGCTTCCTACCCTGATGCCGCCGTGGCCACGCCCCCCCTATGCAAACTGCTTTTATTATTCATTTATATATTTCTAGTTGTGACGGGGTTAATACTAAATTTTACTGTGCAAAATGACAATTATTCCCTCTAGTAGAATATGAAACTTTTTTTTTAATAACTAATAGTACTAAATGTTTCTCTATCATCTAACCTCACATTTAACTACTGAAAAAAACTTCTGAAATATTGTACATTCTAGAGGTACTGTAAAAGAACAGGCTGTGCATTTATACAAATGATACAAAATGATGACCTTTATTAGCATAATCCCTTTAACATGTGCGTAACACAGGCATTTCTTAAAAATGTGAATTGTAAAAAAACAGGCATTCATTACATAGAACACACTATGACTAATATGTATTCAACATTACAATGTACAATGTGGGTATTTCAATAGGCAACCTTGCAAGTGTTTTGACACTTGCCAGCCCAGAAAAAAAGAAACACTTATAGTGCTTAAAAATATGCTATTTAACACATTCACATATATGTTACACTTATTCATACACCTGGATTTCCTAACAGAATTCTCAAAACTGAAAGTAGAGAAAAAAATAGGGTCAGATGGGATACATCCTAGGATACTAAAAGAGCTTAAAGGGGTTATGGTCAGTGGCGTCACAAGGTGAGTGCGGGGAGTGCGGCCCGCACCCGGGTGTTACCCTCTGAGGGGTGACACCAAAGTGCCGGCTCCTGCTCACTGGCAGGAGCTGGGTGCTGCACTAGATCATAACAGGCTGCATCCCGGCTCCTGATACAGTGCAGAAGCCAGCACTGCAGATGCATCAGTCTCCGTGGAAAGACCGCATCCCCCGGACCCACAATGTGACGAAAACGGGGTGGGGATGCAAATCCACGCCCCCTTCCGCAAAGCCATGCCCCCTTCTGCAAAGCCACACCCCCTTTTCACCCGCGACCACACCGGGTATTTTACAAGTAAGTGACGCTTCTGGTTCTGGTAACACCATTAACATACATTTTCAACCATTCACAATCTACAGAACTCAGGAGTAATTCCAGAAGACTGGCAAAGAGTGATTGTAATCCCACTGCACAAAAGTGGAGTCAGGTGACTACTGACCAGTGAGCCTTACATCATTAGTAGAGAAACTATTAAAGGAAAGAGTTGTGGTATATCTAAAATCCAGCAATTTACAGGATTCCAAACAGCATGAATTTACTGGGGGGAGATCATGCCAACCAAATCTTATTGACCTTTTTGACTTAGTGACTAAATTAATAGATGGGGGGAGGCATGAACGTATCTAGAGAGAAGGGGACCCATGTCCAGTCTCGCTAATAGCGCTCTGAGTGAGCACTAGAGACTCTGGCACAGTGCCAGAGTCTACAGCACATGCGCAAGTCTCAGAAAAAATGGCACGGCGGCCATTTTTCCAGAGACCTGCGCATGCACTGTAGACTCTAGTTTCTAGTGCTCTCTCAGAGCGCTATTAGCGCTGCCACTGCCGGCTACGGGACAGGAGAGGAGGGGGCTCACATGCAGACACCGATGGATGCCTGAACGGTATGTATAGGAGAAATGGGTGCAATGTGTGCGGTGTGGGCCCCCTCTGGACCCAGGGGCCCATGTACACCGCACACACTGCATCCATTATAGATACACCACTGGGGGGAGGGGGTGCATAGATGTAGCTTATCTTGACTTTAGTAAGATTTTTTTACATGGTCCCGCATTGCAGATTGCTAAATAAACTGGAATGTTTGGGATTGGATTCTAAGACGGTTGAATGTTTGCAGGATAGAAAACAGAGAGTTGTAGTAAATTGAGTGCATTTATAGGAGGGGGAGGTTACCAGTGTAGTACCCCACGAATCTGTACTTGGGCCAGTGCTTTTCCATATCTTGTTAATGACCTTGCAAATGGTATAGAAGGTAAAGTATGCCTTTTTGCAGATGACACAAAGGTATGCAACAGGGTAGGCACACCAGGAGTGGTAAAACAAATGATTGAGGCGCTACAGTACGTAATCTAGAGAAATGGGCAAAAACATGCCAACTACACTTTAATGTAAAAAATTGCAAAATCATAATGGAAACGACTATAATGGAAACTACAGAGGAGGAAAGGGATCTAGGAGTCACTATTCCAGATGACTTGAAGGCAGGCAAGCAATGTAACAAAACAATGAGAATGCAAGGCAGATGCTTAGTTGCATAGGGAGAGGAATCAGTAGCAGAAAGAGAGAAGTAATAATGCCACTGCATTGGTACGCCCTCATCTACAATTCTGTGTTCAGTTCTGGAGGCCATATCTTTAGACGGTCATAAATACATTAGAAAGTTGTTTGTTTAACTGCGCACTGAGTCCCTTTTGGTTCGAACAAGCTGCCGCACTTAAAGGTGACCAGCCTCACAATAGACACAAATACAGAAGGTTGTGCTGCGCTCAGTCCTAATAGTGATGGTAATGTGCTAGCACCCCAGTTAGTTATACATATACTGTTTGTCAGATCAATTTGCAAAGCATAGTGTAATGAAATATAAACACATAATAAATCAACCTACGGTACTGAAGTGAAATCCGAGTCTTCACGGTGTGGAGAACTCAGTACTACAGCATACGGTGAATGGACAGAGGGGTTTCTCCGGACTGGCTTCTCCCCTCTCACCCCGGGTGCCCGTGGTGCGTCCTGCTCCAGACGCCCCTCGTGCGCTAGTCGGTTCGAGTGTGAAGCCTGTCTAAGGTAAGGAAGTCTGGGGGGGCGCTCTACACAAGAGATATTCACGTACTCTCTGCTCCGTGTAGTATTGATCAATGGGAATTGGATAATTATAATCAGAAAGTAGAAAAAATGTCTTACAGGCACTGTGTCGGTGCGCACGCCAAAAAATAGGTGTGGCCAAATGCCACATGGGGCGTGGCCAATGAAAATGGGGGCGTGATACACATATGGGGGGAGGGGCAGATACACATGACCCCAATAGTGCCAGATACACGTTGCCCCACAGTGCCAGATATACATTGCCCCACAGTGCCAGATACACAAATGCCCCTAGAGTGCCAGATACACATTGCCCCCAGTGCCAGATACAGAAATGCCCCCACAGTGCCAGATATGCCCCCAGTGCCAGATACAGAAATACCCCAGTGCAGATACACATGCCCCCACAGGGCCAGATATGCCCCCCCAGTGCTGATACACATGTCCCCACCATGCCAGATTTACCCCCAGTGCTGATACACATGCCCACACAGTGCCAGATATGCCCCCAGTGCTGATACACATGCCCCCACAGTGCCTCCACAGTGCCAGATATGCCCCCAGTGCTGATACACATGCCCCCACCATGCCAGATTTACCCCCAGTGCTGATACACATGCCCCCACAGTGCCTCCCACAGTGCCAGATATGCCCCCAGAGCTGATACAGTGCCAGATATACAATGCCCCACAGTGCCAGACACACATTGCCTCACTGTGCCAGATACACAAATGCTCCCAGAGTGCCAGATACACATTGCCCCCAGTGCCAGATACAGATATGCCCCCAGTGCCAGATACAGAAATGCCCCAGTGCAGATACACATGCCCCCACAGTGCCAGATATGCCCCCTCAGTGCTGATACACATGCCCCCACCGTGCCAGATTTACCCCCAGTGCTGATACACATGCCCACACAGTGCCAGATATGCCCCCAGTGCTGATACACATGCCCCCACAGTGCCTCCACAGTGCAAGTTATGCCCCCAGTGCTGATACACATGCCGCACCATGCCAGATTTACCCCCAGTGCTGATACACATGCCCCCGCAGTGCCTCCCACAGTGCCAGATATGCCCCCAGAGCTGATACACATGCCCCCACAGTGCCTCCACAGTGCCAGATATGCCCCCAGTGCTGATACACATGCCCTCACTGTGCCAGATTTACCCCCAGTGCTGATACACATGCCCCCACAGTGCCAGATATGCCCCCAGTGCTGATACACATGCCCCCACAGTGCCAGATATTCCTCCAATGCCGATACACATGCCCCCCACAGTGCCTCCCACAGTGCCAGATTTACCCCTAGTGCCGATACACATGCCCCCACAGTGCCTCCCCCCCTCCGCTTCTCACCTGCTGCTTTAAGGGCCCTAAGGGGAGGAGAGCGCAGCGTGCGCCTCTCCTACCCCTCCGTCTCCAGCGGCGGTGTCTATCTTCAATTCGCCGCCGGCCCGTGAGCCAATCAGAACTCGCGGTCCGGCAGCCAATCAGAAGCCTCAGCTGCCGGTCCGCGAGCTCTGATTGCCGCCGGAGACGTCAGACTCAGTGCGCGCCGGGCAGCGGTGGCCGGGAGCGGATCGAGCCGCTTGCTGGCCACCGCTGCTGTAGACAGTGAGTCACCGTGACTCACTGTCTGCAGCGGCGGCTGCCACCGGGGGAATATTGTGTGTGCAGCCCGGGCCCTCCACTCTCAGAGTGGCCGGGCCCGGGACAACTGTACACAGGGCACCCCCTTGATGGCGGCCCTGTTCACAGCGCTTCACTTTTTCCAAATTTTGTTATGTTAAAGCCTTATTCCAAACTGGACTAAATTAACGTTTTCCCCTCTACACACAATACCCCATAATGACAATGTGAAAAAAGTTTTTTTCAAGATTTTTTCAAACTTATTAAAATAAAAAACTAAGAAATCACATGTATATAAGTATTCACAGCCTTTGCTCAATACTTTGTTGATGTAGCTTTGGCAGCAATTACAGCCTCAAGTCTTTTTGAATATGATGCCACAAGCTTGGCACACCTATCTTTGGGCAGTTTCATTCCTTTTTGCAGCACCTCTCAAGCTCCATCAGGTTGGATGGGAAACATCGGTGCACAGCCATTTTCAGATCTCTCCAGAGATCTTAAATCGGATTCAAGTCTGGGCTCTGGCTGGGTCACTCAAGGACATTCACAGAGTTGTCCTAAAGCCACTACTTTGATATCTTGGCTGTCTGCTTAGTGTCGTTGTCCTGCTAAAAGATGAACCGTTACCCCAGGCTGAGATCAAGAGCGCTCTGGAGCAGGTTTTCATCCAGGGTGTCTCTGTACATTGCTGCATTCATCTTTTCTTCTATCCTGACTAGTCTCCCAGTTCATGCCGCTGAAAAACATCCCCACAGCATGATGCTGCCACCACCATGCTTCACTGTAGGGATGGTATTGGCCTCGCCATTCACGCCAAAGAGTTAAATTTTTGTCTCAACAGACTAGAGAAT
This sequence comes from Pseudophryne corroboree, assembly GCF_028390025.1. NCBI lineage: Eukaryota > Metazoa > Chordata > Amphibia > Anura > Myobatrachidae > Pseudophryne > Pseudophryne corroboree. Next base: position 319,570,874 of record NC_086446.1, on the reverse strand, counting down.
TTTGTTTTCTCATGATCTGAGAGTCCTTCAGGTGCATTTTGGCAAACTCTAAGCGGGCTTTCATGGGCTATTTACTAAGGAGTGGTTTCCGTCTGGCCACTCGACCATACAGGCCTGATTAGTGGATTTCTGCAGAGATGGTTATCCTTCTGGATGGTTCTCCTCTCTCCACAGAGGAATGCTGACCATCAGGTTCTTGGTCACCTCCCTGACTAGGGCCCTTCTCCCGGATCGTTCAGTTTAGACAGCCGGCCAGCTCTAGAAAGAGTCCTAGTGGTTCCGAACTTCTTCCATTTACGGATGATGGAGGCCACTGTGCTCATTGGGACCTTCAAAGCAGCAGATATTTTTCTGTACCATTCCTCAGATTAGTGCCTCGAGACAATCCTGTCTCGGAGGTCTGTAGACAATTCCTTTTGACTTCATGCTTGGTTTGTGCTCAGACATGCACTGTCAAGTGTGGGACCTTATATAGACAGGTGTGTGCCTTTCCAAATCATGTCCAATCAATTTGAAGGATGTGAAAACTTATGTACATGTGATTTCTTAGTTTTTTTTATTTTTAATAAATTTGCAAAAATCTCTAAAAAAACATTTTTCACGTTGTCATTATGGGGTATTGTGTGCTGAATTTTGGGGAAAAATTAATTGATTCCATTTTGGAATAAGGCTATAACATAACAAAATGTGGAAAAAGTGAAGCACTGTTAATACTTTCCAGATGCACTGTACAGTTTGGAGCAGAGAAGGAAAAGGGATAGACATTTTTAAAATACAGTATATCGCAGGTGATTCCTCTCAGGTTTTGTTTTTTTTAAATTGAGTATTATTTTATTAATTTTCCTTAACATAAACACATCACAATACCAAAAAAAGCAAACAAACATACTGTACAAACATATAATAAATACATTACATATAATCATCTATTATAATGATACCATTTTTAGCCTAACACATTACCTTCTTTAAATATATTTCATTGTTTACTAGAGATGAGCGCCTGAAATTTTTCGGGTTTTGTGTTTTGGTTTTGGGTTCGGTTCCGCGGCCGTGTTTTGGGTTCGACCGCGTTTTGGCAAAGCCTCACCGAATTTTTTTTGTCGGATTCGGGTGTGTTTTGGATTCGGGTGTTTTTTTTCAAAAAACCCTAAAAAACAGCTTAAATCATAGAATTTGGGGGTCATTTTGATCCCAAAGTATTATTAACCTCAAAAACCATAATTTCCACTCATTTTCAGTCTATTCTGAATACCTCACACCTCACAATATTATTTTTAGTCCTAAAATTTGCACCTAGGTCGCTGGATGACTAAGCTAAGCGACCCTAGTGGCCGACACAAACACCGTGCCCATCTAGGAGTGGCACTGCAGTGTCACGCAGGATGGCCCTTCCAAAAAACCCTCCCCAAACAGCACATGACGCAAAGAAAAAAAGAGGCGCAATGAGGTAGCTGTGTGAGTAAGATAAGCGACCCTAGTGGCCGACACAAACACCGTGCCCATCTAGGAGTGGCACTGCAGTGTCACGCAGGATGGCCCTTCCAAAAAACCCTCCCCAAACAGCACATGACGCAAAGAAAAAAAGAGGCGCAATGAGGTAGCTGTGTGAGTAAGATAAGCGACCCTAGTGGCCGACACAAACACCGGGCCCATCTAGGAGTGGCACTGCAGTGTCACGCAGGATGTCCCTTCCAAAAAACCCTCCCCAAACAGCACATGACGCAAAGAAAAAAAGAGGCGCAATGAGGTAGCTGACTGTGTGAGTAAGATAAGCGACCCTAGTGGCCGACACAAACACCGGGCCCATCTAGGAGTGGCACTGCAGTGTCACGCAGGATGTCCCTTCCAAAAAACCCTCCCCAAACAGCACATGACGCAAAGAAAAAAAGAGGCGCAATGAGGTAGCTGACTGTGTGAGTAAGATAAGCGACCCTAGTGGCCGACACAAACACCGGGCCCATCTAGGAGTGGCACTGCAGTGTCACGCAGGATGTCCCTTCCAAAAAAACCTCCCCAAACAGCACATGACGCAAAGAACAAAAGAGGCGCAATGAGGTAGCTGACTGTGTGAGTAAGATAAGCGACCCTAGTGGCCGACACAAACACCGGGCCCATCTAGGAGTGGCACTGCAGTGTCACGCAGGATGTCCCTTCCAAAAAACCCTCCCCAAACAGCACATGACGCAAAGAAAAAAAGAGGCGCAATGAGGTAGCTGACTGTGTGAGTAAGCTAAGCGACCCTAGTGGCCGACACAAACACCGGGCCCATCTAGGAGTGGCACTGCAGTGTCACGCAGGATGTCCCTTCCAAAAAACCCTCCCCAAACAGCACATGACGCAAAGAAAAAAAGAGGCGCAATGAGGTAGCTGACTGTGTGAGTAAGATAAGCGACCCTAGTGGCCGACACAAACACCGGGCCCATCTAGGAGTGGCACTGCAGTGTCACGCAGGATGGCCCTTCCAAAAAACCCTCCCCAAACAGCACATGACGCAAAGAAAAAGAAAAGAAAAAAGAGGTGCAAGATGGAATTGTCCTTGGGCCCTCCCACCCACCCTTATGTTGTATAAACAGGACATGCACACTTTAACCAACCCATCATTTCAGTGACAGGGTCTGCCACACGACTGTGACTGATATGACGGGTTGGTTTGGACCCCCCCCAAAAAAGAAGCAATTAATCTCTCCTTGCACAAACTGGCTCTACAGAGGCAAGATGTCCACCTCATCATCATCCTCCGATATATCACCGTGTACATCCCCCTCCTCACAGATTATCAATTCGTCCCCACTGGAATCCACCATCTCAGCACCCTGTGTACTTTGTGGAGGCAATTGCTGCTGGTGAATGTCTCCACGGAGGAATTGATTATAATTCATTTTAATGAACATCATCTTCTCCACATTTTCTGGATGTAACCTCGTACGCCGATTGCTGACAAGGTGAGCGGCGGCACTAAACACTCTTTCGGAGTACACACTTGTGGGAGGGCAACTTAGGTAGAATAAAGCCAGTTTGTGCAAGGGCCTCCAAATTTCCTCTTTTTCCTGCCAGTATAAGTACGGACTGTGTGACGTGCCTACTTGGATGCGGTCACTCATATAATCCTCCACCATTCTTTCAATGGTGAGAGAATCATATGCAGTGACAGTAGACGACATGTCCGTAATCGTTGTCAGGTCCTTCAGTCCGGACCAGATGTCAGCATCAGCAGTCGCTCCAGACTGCCCTGCATCACCGCCAGCGGGTGGGCTCGGAATTCTGAGCCTTTTCCTCGCACCCCCAGTTGCGGGAGAATGTGAAGGAGGAGATGTTGTTGACAGGTCGCGTTCCGCTTGACTTGACAATTTTCTCACCAGCAGGTCTTTCAACCCCAGCAGACTTGTGTCTGCCGGAAAGAGAGATCCAAGGTAGGCTTTAAATCTAGGATCGAGCACGGTGGCCAAAATGTAGTGCTCTGATTTCAACAGATTGACCACCCGTGAATCCTTGTTAAGCGAATTAAGGGCTCCATCCACAAGTCCCACATGCCTAGCGGAATCGCTCCGTGTTAGCTCCTCCTTCAATGTCTCCAGCTTCTTCTGCAAAAGCCTGATGAGGGGAATGACCTGACTCAGGCTGGCAGTGTCTGAACTGACTTCACGTGTGGCAAGTTCAAAGGGCATCAGAACCTTGCACAACGTTGAAATCATTCTCCACTGCGCTTGAGACAGGTGCATTCCACCTCCTATATCGTGCTCAATTGTATAGGCTTGAATGGCTTTTTGCTGCTCCTCCAACCTCTGAAGCATATAGAGGGTTGAATTCCACCTCGTTACCACTTCTTGCTTCAGATGATGGCAGGGCAGGTTCAGTAGTTTTTGGTGGTGCTCCAGTTTTCTGTACGTGGTGCCTGTACGCAGAAAGTGTCCCGCAATTCTTCTGGCCACCGACAGCATCTCTTGCACGCCCCTGTCGTTTTTTAAAAAATTCTGCACCACCAAATTCAAGGTATGTGCAAAACATGGGACGTGCTGGAATTTGCCCAGATTTAATGCACACACAATATTGCTGGCGTTGTCCGATGCCACAAATCCACAGGAGAGTCCAATTGGGGTAAGCCATTCCGCGATGATCTTCCTCAGTTGCCGTAAGAGGTTTTCAGCTGTGTGCGTATTCTGGAAACCGGTGATACAAAGCGTAGCCTGCCTAGGAAAGAGTTGGCGTTTGCGAGATGCTGCTACTGGTGCTGCCGCTGCTGTTCTTGCGGCGGGAGTCCATACATCTACCCAGTGGGCTGTCACAGTCATATAGTCCTGACCCTGCCCTGCTCCACTTGTCCACATGTCCGTGGTTAAGTGGACATTGGGTACAGCTGCATTTTTTAGGACACTGGTGACTCTTTTTCTGAGGTCTGTGTACATTTTCGGTATCGCCTGCCTAGAGAAATGGAACCTAGATGGTATTTGGTACCGGGGACACAGTACCTCCAACAAGTCTCTAGTTGGCTCTGCAGTAATGATGGATACCGGAACCACGTTTCTCACCACCCAGGATGTCAAGGCCTCAGTTATCCGCTTTGCAGTAGGATGACTGCTGTGATATTTCATCTTCCTCGCAAAGGACTGTTGGACAGTCAATTGCTTGGTGGAAGTAGTACAAGTGGTCTTACGACTTCCCCTCTGGGATGACCATCGACTCCCAGCAGCAACAACAGCAGCGCCAGCAGCAGTAGGCGTTACACGCAAGGATGCATCGGAGGAATCCCAGGCAGGAGAGGAATCATCAGAATTGCCAGTGACATGGCCTGCAGGACTATTGGCATTCCTGGGGAAGGAGGAAATTGACACTGAGGGAGTTGGTGGGGTGGTTTGCGTGAGCTTGGTTACAAGAGGAAGGGATTTACTGGTCAGTGGACTGCTTCTGCTGTCGGCCCAAGTTTTTGAACTTGTCACTGACTTATTATGAATGCGCTGCAGGTGACGTATAAGGGAGGATGTTCCGAGGTGGTTAACGTCCTTACCCCTACTTATTACAGCTTGACAAAGGGAACACACGGCTTGACACCTGTTGTCCGCATTTCTGGTGAAATACTTCCACACCGAAGAGCTGATTTTTTTTGTATTTTCACCAGGCATGTCAACGGCCATATTCCTCCCACGGACAACAGGTGTCTCCCCGGGTGCCTGACTTAAACAAACCACCTCACCATCAGAATCCTCCTGGTCAATTTCCTCCCCAGCGCCAGCAACACCCATATCCTCCTCATCCTGGTGTACTTCAACACTGACATCTTCAATCTGACTATCAGGAACTGGACTGCGGGTGCTCCTTCCATCACTTGCAGGGGGCGTGCAAATGGTGGAAGGCGCATGCTCTTCACGTCCAGTGTTGGGAAGGTCAGGCATCGCAACCGACACAATTGGAGTCGGACTCTCCTTGTGGATTTGGGATTTCGAAGAACGCACAGTTCTTTGCGGTGCTACTGCTTTTGCCAGCTTGAGTCTTTTCATTTTTCTAGCGAGAGGCTGAGTGCTTCCATCCTCATGTGAAGCTGAACCACTAGCCATGAACATAGGCCAGGGCCTCAGCCGTTCCTTGCCACTCCGTGTGGTAAATGGCATATTGGCAAGTTTACGCTTCTCCTCCGACAATTTTATTTTAGGTTTTGGAGTCCTTTTTTTACTGATATTTGGTGTTTTGGATTTGACATGCTCTGTACTATGACATTGGGCATCGGCCTTGGCAGACGACGTTGCTGGCATTTCATCGTCTCGGCCATGACTAGTGGCAGCAGCTTCAGCACGAGGTGGAAGTGGATCTTGATCTTTCCCTAATTTTGGAACCTCAACATTTTTGTTCTCCATATTTTAATAGGCACAACTAAAAGGCACCTCAGGTAAACAATGGAGATGGATGGATACTAGTATACAATTATGGATGGACTGCCGAGTGCCGACACAGAGGTAGCTACAGCCGTGGACTACTGTACTGTGTCTGCTGCTAATATAGACTGGTTAATAAAGAGATGTAGTATGTATGTATAAAGAAGAAAGAAAAAAAAACCACGGAGTGCCGACACAGAGGTAGCTACAGCCGTGGACTACTGTACTGTGTCTGCTGCTAATATAGACTGGTTGATAAAGAGATGTAGTATGTATGTATAAAGAAGAAAGAAAAAAAAACCACGGGTAGGTGGTATACAATTATGGATGGACTGCCGAGTGCCGACACAGAGGTAGCTACAGCCGTGGACTACTGTACTGTGTCTGCTGCTAATATAGACTGGTTGATAAAGAGATGTAGTATGTATGTATAAAGAAGAAAGAAAAAAAAACCACGGGTAGGTGGTATACAATTATGGATGGACTGCCGAGTGCCGACACAGAGGTAGCTACAGCCGTGGACTACTGTACTGTGTCTGCTGCTAATATAGACTGGTTGATAAAGAGATGTAGTATGTATGTATAAAGAAGAAAGAAAAAAAAACACGGGTAGGTGGTATACAATTATGGACGGACTGCCGAGTGCCGACACAGAGGTAGCTACAGCCGTGGACTACTGTACTGTGTCTGCTGCTAATATAGACTGGTTGATAAAGAGATGTAGTATGTATGTATAAAGAAGAAAGAAAAAAAAACCACGGGTAGGTGGTATACAATTATGGATGGACTGCCGAGTGCCGACACAGAGGTAGCTACAGCCGTGGACTACTGTACTGTGTCTGCTGCTAATATAGACTGGTTGATAAAGAGATGTAGTATGTATGTATAAAGAAGAAAGAAAAAAAAACCACGGGTAGGTGGTATACAATTATGGACGGACTGCCGAGTGCCGACACAGAGGTAGCTACAGCCGTGGACTACCGTACTGTACTGTGTCTGCTGCTAATATAGACTGGTTGATAATGAGATGTAGTATGTATGTATAAAGAAGAAAGAAAAAAAAACCACGGGTAGGTGGTATACAATTATGGATGGACTGCCGAGTGCCGACACAGAGGTAGCTACAGCCGTGGACTACTGTACTGTGTCTGCTGCTAATATAGACTGGTTGATAAAGAGATGTAGTATGTATGTATAAAGAAGAAAGAAAAAAAAACCACGGGTAGGTGGTATACCATTATGGACGGACTGCCGAGTGCCGACACAGAGGTAGCTACAGCCGTGGACTACTGTACTGTGTCTGCTGCTAATATAGACTGGTTGATAATGAGATGTAGTATGTATGTATAAAGAAGAAAGAAAAAAAAACCACGGGTAGGTGGTATACAATTATGGATGGACTGCCGAGTGCCGACACAGAGGTAGCTACAGCCGTGAACTACCGTACTGTGTCTGCTGCGACTGGATGATAAATAATGATATAAAAAATATATATATATCACTACTGCAGCCGGACAGGTATATATTATATAATGACGGACCTGCTGGACACTGTCTGTCAGCAGAATGAGTTTTTTATAGAATAAAAAAAAAAACACCACACAAGTCACACGACGAGTGTTTAACTTTTTCAGGCAATCACAATATAGTATACTACTAACTATACTGGTGGTCAGTGTGGTCAGGTCACTGGTCAGTCACACTTGCAGTGGCACTCCTGCAGCAAAAGTGTGCACTGTTTAATTTTAATAATATGTACTCCTGGCTCCTGCTATAACCTATAACTGGCACTGCTCCCCAGTCTCCCCCACAATTATAAGCTGTGTGAGCACAGTCAGATATATACATAGATGATGCAGCACACTGGGCTGAGCAGTGCACACAGATATGGTATGTGACTGAGTCACTGTGTATCGTTTTTTTCAGGCAGAGAACGGGTTATATTAAATAAAACTGCACTGTCTGGTGGTCACTGTGGTCAGTCACTACTAAACTCTGCACTCTCTACAGTACTCCTAAGCTCCAGTAAATCAAGTGTCTCTGTTTAAAATCAATCTCACTCTCTCTCTTCTAATCTAAATGGAGAGGACGCCAGCCACGTCCTCTCCCTATGAATCTCAATGCACGTGTGAAAATGGCGGCGACGCGCGGCTCCTTATATAGAATCCGAGTCTCGCGATAGAATCCGAGCCTCGCGAGAATCTGACAGCGTCATGATGACGTTCGGGCGCGCTCGGGTTAACCGAGCAAGGCGGGAAGATCCGAGTCGCTCGGACCCGTGAAAAAAAACATGAAGTTCGGGCGGGTTCGGATTCCGAGGAACCGAACCCGCTCATCTCTATTGTTTACTATGGTAACACCATGGTCATAACCTCGCAATCAATGGCAACCATCCACATGCCCATAATTTTATCTTTATATTCAAAGTGCATAGTGCCCTTATATTATTTTTCTACACCTACAGAAATATTTTTAGAATCATTATACAGTATGTGTTTTATTATACGTGTATTTCATACTTCATTTAATTTCATTAATTATTTTATATCTAAATATTAATTGTCCCATAAGTAATTACTTATTTATACTTGTGACCTAACTACATTTTTGTTACCAACTTATGTGAATAATAGCCGCTGACCATGGAGCTGCAACCCTTAAGGTACATAATGATTTATTGCAAATACAATGCTAATCAGTGTATAGGCTATATTTTATGTCCATTACCTGAACATGATGTGACATCCAGGGCCGGTGCAAGGTTCCCCATGGTGCTGTTGTGGGGCGGAGCAAGAATATGCCGGGTTCTATCACAGGGGGAGGAAAAATTGCAGAAAGAGGAACAGTCAGCAGACAGTGCTACAAACAATAACATTTTATACAACAAGAGCCGCCCTGCTTTTCACCCAACGGGTAACACTTACACACGTTACACTGTCAGTGCTGCCTGATAACAGTTGGGCAACTGAAGCATCTCTGCTCCTCATCTCTTAAGGAAACGGAGGAGCTCAGCTGAGCTAAGGGGAAAAAGGAAGTCTGCAGTGCTGCCCTACAGTGGCCGGCGCCCACTGCCTAATGGTGGCCCAGACCTCATGACATCCTTACACATTGTCAATCTTACTATGCACAATACAGTCTACATGCTACTGTAGTGTTGGTATCGCAAATCCCAATTCACTGATTAATCTCTACCAGGATATTATAATATTGAGACTGAAGCCACCTATTCCACAGCTTTTAAAATTTGGATTTAGCATTTTGAGAATAATAAACATATTTCTCGTGAGATACAGTTGAGTTTACCAGAGCTTTTCAAATGTTAAATTATGGACCCTTGCAATAATTACCTTAGCTAAAATACATTATTTGGTTTCATATTGTTTGATATATTTATCCAGGCCATCAATTTCAAATAAACCCAGAGAATAAAGCCTGGGCATATTTACCATAGTTGATATACCAGGATTAGCTATAACTCCAATAACTTTATTCCAAAAGGCACCTTCCACTGAGCAATACCCATAAAAAATGCCAAAATGTTCCTACTACCCTCTTGCACTTTGGACCGACATCTGTCTTTCTATTCTACAGGAGTCTTCCTGGTGTAAGATACGTCCTGTGCAGGATAAACAGTTAAATTTGCTGGAATCTAATCAAGTTTATAGCTCCTCCAGGAGAGGCCATTGCAGTGTTCCATGCTTCACCACTAATTGGGTCAACATCAGACACCCATTATCTTTAAGCATAGGAAGATCTTCACAATTTTGATATTTAAAAGAAAAACATATATACGTGAAATTAATCTACTGTTCTTGACCCAAGGGGAGAGCTGAAAGGAGGGTAGTACGGGGTGGTACAGTGCACCATTAAGAAAAATGGTGGTGGTACGTTGTACCACCAACCCACTGCCGGCATCGTATGACGCAGGGTCTCTGTCCACAATGAGCATGCAACCCCTGGCAATGAGCAGGAAACCCCTGACAATTAGCATGTAACACCTGGCAATGAGCAAGAAATCCCTGGCAATGAACATGTAGGGCGGTAAGTCCTACTAGAGGCATTATGTGTACAAGAGGCAGGGGGCATCAGTTTGGGATGAAAGTTATCGAAGGATGAATGTTTCTAAGGATGTCGTCTGTGACTTATACTTGATAATTTTATGATCAATATGCAAGGGTTATGAAGTCACTTCAAATCTCATTGTTTTCTTATCCACAGGTAATGAATAGTGGAATACTGGAACTACAATTACCAGCAAGCTGTATTGCATCTGCTAATTGTCACAAATTAATACCATGAATGCATAGATATAGGTAATGAATAGTGGATTTATTATTATTAGATTTAAGCAGGTTTTATTATAAGTTATTTGGGGAATGTGTGATGGTCTCATCCCCACACACCATTTGCTTGTGTAAGTTTTATTGCTTCAAATGGGTGATGGGCTAGGGGTGGGTCCAATCAATCAATATGCTTACATACACATGTTTGTTGGTCTTGATATTAATGTGTAGTCTAGCTGTATCAGCTTGGCTTAATCAGTCTGGGATGAAAGTTATCGAAGGATGAATGTTGCTAAGGATATCGTCTGTGACTTATACTGGACTTAAACTGGACGGAAACTGAAATGAAACAACAAATAAATGCAACAATACCCTTCACAAGCCAACAACACTTGGACTGCATCTACAAATGTATGTTCACTTCTAATATTCTCCAATCCTCACTGACTCAGGAAACTATACAATCACTTTCTGCAAAAAACACCTGTAATGCAACTTTTACTCGGACCCTGCTAATTACTGGAAAACAAATGTTTTTCTGAGAAGCTTATTTAATGAAGGAACAATGACACTGTGTAATTTTCCGTCTAACATCAGCAAAACATTTGCCTTACTGTTAATAGAGATGAGCGGGTTCGGTTCCTTGGAATCCGAACCCGCCCGAACTTCATTTTTTTTTACACGGGGCCGAGCGACTCGGATCTTCCCGCCTTGCTCGGTTAACCCGAGCGCGCCCGAACGTCATCATCCCGCTGTCGGATTCTCGCGAGGCTCGGATTCTATATAAGGAGCCGCGCGTCGCCGCCATTTTCACACATGCATTGAGATTCATAGGGAGAGGACGTGGCTGGCGTCCTCTCCGTTTATAGAGAAGAGAGTGAGACTAGAGTAGAGAGAGACACAGTAGTAATTTTGGGGAGCATTAGGAGGAGTACTACTACTTGCTGAAGTGATAGATAGATAGTGTGACTGTATAATGTATATCTGACTTGTGGGGGAGACACTGACAGTGGGGAGCAGTTAGAGTCTGAGAGCAGGACTCAGGAGTACATATAACGTACAGTGCACACTTTTGCTGCCAGAGTGCCACACTGCCATTGTGACCACACTGACCACCAGTATAATATATATATTGTGATTGTCTGCTTAGGAGTACTACTTGCAAGTTGCTGATAGTGTGACCAGTGACCTGACCACCAGTTTAATAATCACCACCAGTTTAATATATATAATATATATATATATATAATTGTATATAATACATATATAATATTGTATACCACCTACCCGTTTTTTTTTTTCTTTCTTCTTCTTTATACATACTATAGTAGCTTACTGTAGCAGTCTGCGGTGCTGCTGAGCTGACAGTGTCCAGCAGGTCCGTCATCAGTCATTACATAATAAATATATATACCTGTCCGACTGCAGTACTAGTGATATTATATATATATATATTGATTTCATCTCATTATCATCCAGTCTATATTAGCAGCAGACACAGTATGGTAGTCCACGGCTGTAGCTACCTCTGTGTCGGCAGTCGCTCGTCCATCCATAATTGTATACCACCTACCCGTGGTTTTTTTCTTTCTTTCTTCTTTATACATACTACTATAGTAGCTTACTGTAGCAGTCTGCGGTGCTGCTGAGCTGACAGTGTCCAGCAGGTCCGTCATCAGTCATTACATAATAAATATATCTACCTGTCCGGCTGCAGTACTAGTGTGATATTATATATATATATATATATATATTGATTTCATCTCATTATCATCCAGTCTATATTAGCAGCAGACACAGTACGGTAGTCCACGGCTGTAGCTACCTCTGTGTCGGCAGTCGCTCGTCCATCCATAATTGTATACCACCTACCCGTGGTTTTTTTCTTTCTTTCTTCTTTATACATACTACTATAGTAGCTTACTGTAGCAGTCTGCGGTGCTGCTGAGCTGACAGTGTCCAGAAGGTCCGTCATCAGTCATTACATAATAAATATATCTACCTGTCCGGCTGCAGTACTAGTGTGATATTATATATATATATATATTGATTTCATCTCATTATCATCCAGTCTATATTAGCAGCAGACACAGTACGGTAGTCCACGGCTGTAGCTACCTCTGTGTCGGCAGTCGCTCGTCCATCCTTAATTGTATACCACCTACCCGTGGTTTTTTTTTTTCTTTCTTCTTTATACATACTACTATAGTAGCTTACTGTAGCAGTCTGCGGTGCTGCTGAGCTGACAGTGTCCAGCAGGTCCGTCATCAGTCATTACATAATAAATATATCTACCTGTCCGGCTGCAGTACTAGTGTGATATTATATAAATATATATTGATTTCATCTCATTATCATCCAGTCTATATTAGCAGCAGACACAGTACGGTAGTCCACGGCTGTAGCTACCTCTGTGTCGGCAGTTGCTCGTCCATCCATAATTGTATACCACCTACCCGTGGTTTTTTTTTTTTTCTTTCTTCTTTATACATACTACTATAGTAGCTTACTGATGCTGACATCTGGTCCGGACTGAAGGACCTGACAACGATTACGGACATGTCGTCTACTGTCACTGCATATGATTCTCTCCCCATTGAAAGAATGGTGGAGGATTATATGAGTGACCGCATCCAAGTAGGCACGTCACACAGTCCGTACTTATACTGGCAGGAAAAAGAGGCAATTTGGAGGCCCTTGCACAAACTGGCTTTATTCTACCTAAGTTGCCCTCCCACAAGTGTGTACTCCGAAAGAGTGCTTAGTGCCGCCACTCACCTTGTCAGCAATCGGCGTACGAGGTTACTTCCAGAAAATGTGGAGAAGATGATGTTCATTAAAATGAATTATAATCAATTCCTCCGTGGAGACATTGACCAGCAGCAATTGCCTCCACAAAGTACACAGGGAGCTGAGATGGTGGATTCCAGTGGGGACGAATTGATAATCTGTGAGGAGGGGGATGTACACGGTGATATATCGGAGGATGATGATGAGGTGGACATCTTGCCTCTGTAGAGCCAGTTTGTGCAAGGAGAGATTAATTGCTTCTTTTTTGGTGGGGGTCCAAACCAACCCGTCATTTCAGTCACAGTCGTGTGGCAGACCCTGTCACTGAAATGATGGGTTGGTTAAAGTGTGCATGTCCTGTTTATACAACATAAGGGTGGGTGTGAGGGCCCAAGGACAATTCCATCTTGCACCTCTTTTTTCTTTAATTTTTCTTTGCGTCATGTGCTGTTTGGGGAGTATTTTTTGGAAGGGCCATCCTGCGTGACACTGCAGTGCCACTCCTAGATGGGCCAGGTGTTTGTGTCGGCCACTAGGGTCACTTATCTTACTCACACAGCTACCTCATTGCGCCTCTTTTTTTCTTTGCGTCATGTGCTGTTTGGGGAGTGTTTTTTGGAAGGGCCATCCTGCGTGACACTGCAGTGCCACTCCTAGATGGGCCCGGTGTTTGTGTCGGCCACTAGGGTCGCTTATCTTACTCACACAGCTACCTCATTGCGCCTCCTTTATTCTTTGCGTCATGTGCTGTTTGGGGAGGGTTTTTTGGAAGGGCCATCCTGCGTGACACTGCAGTGCCACTCCTAGATGGGCCCGGTGTTTGTGTCGGCCACTAGGGTCGCTTAGCTTAGTCATCCAGCGACCTCGGTGCAAATTTTAGGATTAAAAATAATATTGTGAGGTGTGAGGTATTCAGAATAGACTGAAAATGAGTGGAAATTATGGTTTTTGAGGTTAATAATACTTTGGGATCAAAATGACCCCCAAATTCTATGATTTAAGCTGTTTTTTAGTGTTTTTTGAAAAAAACACCCGAATCCAAAACACACCCGAATCCGACAAAAAAAATTCGGTGAGGTTTTGCCAAAACGCAGTCGAACCCAAAACACGGCCGCGGAACCGAACCCAAAACCAAAACACAAAACCCGAAAAATTTCAAGTGCACATCTCTAACTGTTAACCTGTAGACATTAACCACATTTTAAATTCTTGCTAATCTTATTTATTTATTTCTACGATTTCACTGCTCTCTTATTCAGCCACCACCCCTCCTCCTATTCTTATTTTACTACCACTTTACCCCCTCCACACTATGGCCAGGCTGTCAACATTCCCCATTAATACTTGTTTTCCTAATCCTGTATTCTGTCCCCTGGTACCACCTCTATCCTTCTCTCCCAGTCTCCTACATCTCATCCTCTCTCCTCTCCTCTGTCTCCCATCCTCCCCTCTGCCTCCCTTCCCGTCCTCTTCTGTTTCCCCATTACAATTTACTTCTGCCCCTTCACAAGCTTTCTACCCCACCACTCAACCCTGCTCTCTCTCTCCTCTGTCTGTCACCTTACCTCTCCTCCACCACCATCATACTACACTCCCTCCCTGTCTCACTCCTGCAGTCTCACTTCCTAGCCAAGGACCCAGCACCATCATTACACCCTCTATATCCCTTCCTTCCAAATTAATCTTACCTCAATGCTACAGCAATCCTGATAATCTCATTCACATCTCTCCCACAAACTCCTACCCCTTATCCTGTGCCCTCTGGAATGCCAGATCTATTTGCAACAAACTGGCCCCCACTCATGACCGTTTCATTTCCAACTCCCTGCATCTCCTGGCCATTACAGAAACCTGGATTACTCCCTATAACACCACTTCTCTGCTGGGGGCCTCACATTCTCACACACACCCCGACCCGGGGGTCACCATGGTGGTGGTGTTGGGATCCTTTTACCCTCTACCTACACATACCAACTTATACCTCCAGAACCACCCGTTACATTCTCTACATTTGAGATCCATGTGATATGCCTCTACTAACCTACTAATCCTTGAGTTGCTGTCATTTACCGTCCACCTGGCATTTCCTCCAAATTCCTAGACAACTTTGCTTCATGGCTACCTCACTTCCTCTCTTCTGACATTCCCTCCATTATCCTAGGTGATTTCAACATCCCTATCGATAACCCCACAAAATCACCTGCCTCTAGACTCCTTATCCTCATCTCTTCTCTTGGTCTCTCCCAGTGGACCACCTCACCCTCCCATGTGAACGGGAGCTCACTGGATCTGGTTTTCACTCACCACTGCGATATTTCTGATTTCTCCAATTCCCCTTTTCCCCTCTCTGACCACCACCTGCTCTTTTTCAACTTATCTATCTCTGCTTCCCCATCTCTCCCTCCTAAGGCTACCATCACAGGGGGTAATTCTGAGTTGATCGCAGCAGGATTTTTGTTAGCAGTTGGGCAAAACCATGTGCACTGCAGGGGAGGCAGATATAACATGTGCAGAGAGAGTTAGATTTGGGTGAGGTGTGTTCAATCTGCAATCTAAATTGCAGTGTAAAAATAAAGCAGCCAGTATTTACCCTGCACAGAAACAAAATACCCACCCAAATCTAACTCTCTCTGCACATGTTATATCTGCCTTACCTGCAGTGCACATGGTTTTGCCCAACTGCTAACAAAAATCCTGCTGCGATCAACTCAGAATTACCCCCACTAAGCGTAAAATTGAGGCTATTGACACCTCATCCCTATCCTGTTCAACTCACTTCCTCTCCTCTTTTCTCTCTCACATGCCCTGAACAAGCCACATCTCTATACAATGCTTCCCTAACTTCTGCTCCTGACTCTGTTGCTCCACCAATCACTATTCACCCTCACAGATCAACACCTCAACCCTGGCACACCAAATGCACCAGATATCTTCAAAAATGCTCACGTACTGTCGAGCGACAGTGGAGGAAATCACGCTCTAATGCAGACTTCTTCCATTTCAAACTTATGCTCTCATCCTTCAGAGCTTCCCTTTCCCTTGCTAAACAATCATACTTCAAAATTCTCATCTCTACCCAGTCTTCCAACCCCCGGCACCTCTTTGCCAATGTTAACTCCCTCATCTGCCCACCACCACCTCCTCTCCTTTCCTCATTGTCTGCTCTTGACTTTGCCACTTATTTTACATCCAAGATTGACTCCATACATCAGGACATCACATCCCACCCGGCCAGCAACCAGACACCACCCACCACCCATCCCTTGCCACCCCTCCCCTTCCCTCTCAACAACTCTGACATCTTTCTCCCATGTATCTGGTGAGGAAGTCATGGCCTTCATCCATTGTCATCTTCCCCACCACCTCCCCACTTGACCCTATCCCCTCCCACCTCCTCTGCTACATCTCTCCTTCTGCCGTTTCCCATCTTGCCCACCTTCTCAATATCTCCCTCTCATCAGGCACTGTTCCCTCTGCCTTCAAGCATGCTTTTGTCTCCCCTTTTCTTAAAAAACATACCCTTGATCCAAACACCTTCTCCAACTATCGACCCATCTCTCTCCTCCCTTTTGCCTCCAAACTCCTTGAGTGTATTGTCTATAATCGCCTCACTGCCTTTCTTTCCTATCACTCACTGCTTGACCCATTCCAGTCTGCTTTCCGTCCTCTCCACTCCACTGAAACTGCCCTCACAAAAGTCTGCAGTGACCTCCATGCAGCCAAATCTAAGGGCCACTACTCTCTGCTTATTCTTCTTGACCTCTCTGCTGCCTTTGACACTGTGTACCACCCTCTCCTTCTGCAAATCCTTCACTTTCTTGGTCTGCGTGATACTGCCCTCTCCTGGCTTCCTTCTACCTCTCTGATCGTTGCTTCTCTGTCTCCTCTCATGACGCTACTTCCCCCCCACTTCAACTAACTGCTAGTGTTCCCCAAGGCTCTGTCATTGGTCCTCTCCTTTTCTCTCTCTATACATCCTCTTTAGGCGAACTCATTAGTTCTTTTAACTTCCAATATCACCTCTATGCTGATGACACTGAAATCTACCTTTCCTCCCCTGATCTCTCCCCGGCTCTCCAACTGTTTTTCTGCTATCTCCTGGATGTCACAGCGCTTTTTTAAACTCAACATGTCTAAGACTGAGCTGATCATCTTCCCACCCTCCCGCACAACCTCACCTCCCACACTCTCATTATCCATTGATGGCACGACTATCTCCTCTAGCCCCCAAGTATGCTGTCTTGGCGTAATCCTTGACTCTTCCAACTCCTTCAAACCACATATTTAGCACCTCTCACAAACCTGTCGTTTTCATCTCAAAAACATTTCCAGGATCAGACCCTTTCTCACCAAGGATGCCACCAAGACCATTATTCACTCACTGATTATTTTCAGACTGGATTACTGTAATCTCCTCCTAACTGGCCTCCCTGACAATTACCTCTCTCCACTCCAATCTATCCACAATGCTGCAGCCTGGCTCATCTTCCTCACCAAACGCACTACATCCACCTCCCCTCTCCTACAAGCCCTGCACTGGCTTCCCTTCCCTTTCAGAATCCAATTCAAACTTCTCACACTCACTTACAAAGCAATCACCCACTCCTCTCCCATTTACATCTCTGACCTTACCTCCCTTTACTCTCCCACGCGTCCTCTTCGCTCTGCTGATGCACGCCTACTCTCCTGTCTTCTGATTACTTCTTCCCACTCCTATCTCCAAGATTTTTCACGTGCTGCTCCCTTTCTCTGGAATTCTTTACCTCTCCCCCTCAGACTCTCCACCTCCCTACATAACTTCAAATGGGCTCTTAAGACCCACTTCTTTACCAAACCCAGCCAAATCTCATCCTAACCCTCTGTCCCATGCTCGGTCTACCCCATCTGTGTCACCCCTGTCTTTCTGCACCTCCCCTTTATAATGTAAGCTCTCACGAGTAGGGCTCTCTTCCCTCATGTGCTCATCCTTTTCTTACTTTAATGATCCTCAACTGTCCAAATCCTGCAGTTTTTAGGCCACCTTGAAACCTATCTCTATGTCATCTACTGGTGTAGTTATGCTTAATTACCCTGTACTTGTCCTATATTGTCTTCAACTGTAAGTCATTGTTTTCCTGTTTTGATTATGTGCATATGTACTCTGTAATTTGGCGCTTTGGAACCCTTTTGGCACCAAATAAATATAGGATAATAATAATTATATGTGTAAGCTACACCAATGGGGCATTATGCATGTAATCAGCACAGCAGGGGGCATTGTGTGTGTGTAAGTGGCACTAGAGGGGGCATTATGCGTGAAAGCAGCACTGTAGGTAGCATTATGCATGTAAGCAGTACTACAGGAGGGCATTATGCGTGTAAGCAACACTAAAATGCCAAGGGGGGGCGCAAAATGTATAATTACGCCACTGCATGTATAGCGTTACCCAGAAGTGCAGGGAACGCTGGCGCCACCAGGAGAAGATACAGAAAGCCGCATCTTTTGCCATGATGAAACCCCTGGCAGTAAGTAAATAGAAGTCTTACTGTGGGACATAATTTGTAAAGGGCATTTTTGTGTGTGGAGCATACAATGGTGTCAGTGGCATAACTGTGTGTGGCATAATATATAATAGGTATTATGATGTGTGGCATAATGTGTAATGGGCATTATGATGTCTGGCATGATGTGTAATGGGCATTACAGTGTGTGGCATAAAGTGTAATAAGAATTACGGTGTGTGGTACAATGTATAATGGGCATTACAGTGTTGGGCATAATGTGTAAGGGGCATAACAGTGTGTGGCATAATGTGGCCAAGTCCCTATTGTCATATTGCCACTCTCCTAGTTTTGTGTGACCACTCCCCCTAATAACACGTGACCACACCAATTTTTACTATTAGTAGCACTAAGAAAAAATTTCTACTTGCACCACTGCCCAAGGGTCATTAGAATTTTTTTTATTGGGAACTCTAGAATATACGGAGGCAATCCAAAATTCTAGATGTCTATAAAAATAAGCAGCAGGCAAATCAAACCCCTCCCTCAATTGAGAAAAGAATTTAAAACTATTTGTATCATATAGTTGGCCTATAAAGGATATACCTTTAGAACCCCATACTTTTCCAACTTGCAGATGATTTAATGCAGTGAGTCTTTTAGATTTTAGTAAAGGAGTATCCAGGTCTAAACCCTCATACTTCATTATCTTGATACATGACCCCAAATTTTAACCATAGATAAATGTTTACAAGAAGAGCCTGTAGAGGGGTATGCCTTAAGGGCCCTACACACTCGGCGACACACCGCCGAGCTGCCCGACGGCCGATATGGCCGGCGGGCGACACGGTGGCAGGGGGGAGGTGACGGGGGGGGGAGTGAAGATTCTTCACTCCCCCATCACCTGGCTCCATAGCAGTGTATGCTAATATGGACAAGATTGTCCATATTGGCCTGCATGCATAAGCGACCTGGCACCAACGATGAAAGAGCGCAGGGCCACGCATCGTTCATCGTTGGTGCCTACACACTGAACAATATGAACGAGTTCTCATTCATTAATGAACGAGAACGTTCATATCGTTCACTAAAATCTTTACGTGTGTAGGGCCCTTTAGTGGTGTTTGTGAAATTAACATACAGTATGAATCAAGTCCTTTTCAAAATCTTCGAACTGCAGGTGAGGCAGATGTTACATGTGCAGAGAGAGTTAGATTTGGGTGGGTTGTGTTCAAACTGAAATCTTAATTGCAGTGCACAAATTAAGCAGCCAGTATTAACCCTGCACAGAAACTATATAACCCACCCAAATCTAACTCTCTCTGCACATGTCACATCCGCCCTACCTGCAGTGCATCGTGGATTTGCCCAATTGCTAACTTTATTGGTTTGCTAACAAACCTGAATAACCCTCTTTGTCCTGACATTTTTCCTTAGGATAGAGAATTTCTGGACCTTTGCACCTGCTAAGAGGGTGCACATAAAAAAACAGAAATTTCCTCTGATTAAGCAATTTTAGTTTAAAATTAAATTGCAAATAGAATTTGGGGTGTGAGATCGCATGAGAAAGACTCACATGGACCATCTTGCACCTAATTGACTTCATACCCTTTTTTGTATGTTTGCGCAAATATAGGCATGCTCATACACCCTACCAAGGATTACCAATTCCTCTTGTTTGTTCACTGCAAGCTTTTGGAACATTGCCCATGTAAAGCTCAGTGGCGTATTTATAATGGGTGCAGTGTGTGTGGTGCATAAGGGCCACACCACACACCATGCATCTATTTTTTTCATGACTTACCTCTCCAGAGTCTCCAGAGTCCCACGCTGTTGACAGCGGTGCTGCTCAAATGACATAGCAGCCAATTTCCCGCCATTTTGCGCATGCTTAGTAAAAAAAAAATCACTGGGAAATGGCTGCCGTGCCACTTTTCCTGTGATATGCACACCACCTAGTGCTCAGAGTCAGCATACTTTAACTGTGCTGTCACTGTCTGCTAGATAGGAGGGGGCCCAGATGGAGATTGCATATGGGCCCCCTTCTCTCTTAATACGACTTTTGGTAAAACTGTATGGAACCTTCAAAAGTAGTTGTGTAATTTTCATAAAAGCTATTTTATGCAGCAGTTTTCCACTTTTGTGGTTTATACATAGAAAACTATTCAGTTTAATATTTTAATATTTATTTCTGGACTGCTGAGGAAAACTACATTTTCACTAGGATCTCAGGACCTCTGGTGCTACCTTTTTAGTTTTGTCAACATTTGTCTGCTAATTGCCACTAAGTTCACTAATGGATAAAAAGGAAAATTAATAATTTTGTACGAAATTAAAATGCATACAAGTATGTAGCCACTTATCCTCTACTTCCATAATTCTCGCAGTTCTTCTGCCTCTCCATTTCCCTGAAGAGCACTTAGGAGTTAATTACAAGGTCTAAATATTTAGAAGTGGAAAGGGCAAGGCTTAATAGAGGGCAATTTGGCCAAATGGGAAAAAAATACTTTATAGTAAATTTGCGGCAGCTCAACTGACTGGCTGTACATATTTATATATATTTTTGGTCAATTTGTTATCTTTAGGCCAAACTGACCTGCCTAAAGCAATAATTTTACTATTCTGAGGAAAGAAAATAATATCTGTGTTGTTATTTGACATTAGGAACATTGCACCCCATGCAATATTCTCACTTGGCCTGTCCATCAACTTACTAACTTTATGACCATGTGGCTTTTGTGTGAGACAAAATTGACCACATACTGTAGTACTCGTTCAGAGGCCATGTTCAATGACTAATGGTTATATTCATCAAGTTCAAACTTTTCTCTGCATTAATATATATTCTTTTTGTACCGCTTCTTAACGAGCAATATACAGTACAATGCTCATCTTACTGTGCGTGGCATGCTGCATGGCGTGCCAGGCTGTGACTATGCGCAGGCGGCGATCGCTCAATTAATTCCATTACAAATTATTGGAGCAGTCACCGACGTGCCATACAGCAAGCCGTGTTGCAGCATGTGGCATTGCAGCATAGATGAGAATGGCTACATTTGTATATTGTGAGCTTTAATTTACCACCCGGTCACCCACAGGAGAGGTTCTGCTAAACCTATCTCTCCGGTAATGCATTTTCTATGGTGTCCAGAATCACTGTGTTGCTCAAATGAAAGGTTGTACGCCTGTGTCGGTAGTGTACATGCCCAGGAAGCAGTATAAGGGCTATATTTAAGAATCATTCTCTTCAAAATTTCTGTGTTACAGTTATTCTGAATAGACGTTTGCTGCAATTTATTAACATACACTAACCCTTTGGTATCTCGCAATGTAGTGAAAAGGAAGGTACCATCTACACTGGGTTTATTGTGATTTAAATTGCTAATAAATACTGTTACGGTTATAATTACAGAGCAATATTCGATATAGTGTCTTGTCTGTACGACCAGGGTGTGCAACCACTTACAACCAGGAAATCTTACTAAGCAAGAGAGCAAGTGCTGTCTTTATGTGGTTGATGTCCTATGCAAAACTGGTACCTAAGTTCTATCCAGTGGTGGCTCTTACCGTGGTGGAGGAGGAGGGCTGCCGCTGGCGATGCTGTTCCTACCGCCACCTGGGACCCTGCAAATGTACTACTATGTACAGTTGACAGATGCAGGGACCCACGCATGTGCAGTAGCGACGACGGTACTGCGCAAAGCCACAGCATCTATGGACTGCATCGGCTGCAGTCCATAGAAGCGGAAGCCAGCTCTCTGCCTATCGCAGCCAGGTCTGGCAGTTCCAGAGGGAGGAAATACCTCCCAATGGAACTGTCTGTAGTGTCTTTGACTGGCAGATAGGACTTCCAATATGAAGTCATTGCCAGTCACAGTAAAGCCAGTGTATTCTCATGGACTGCATCTGGCTTCACTGACACTGAGTTGGGTGGCGGATGTTATCTGAGGGGATTGCAGCCCTGCAGCCCATAGGTGAAAACTGCCACTGGTTCTATCTAGCCTTCATCAGTGGCATAATTCACCAACGGGGGGCTCTTTTCCAATTACTATTTTTTATATATATATATATATATATATATATATATATATATATACACACTAAATACTGCTAGTCAGTGCCAGATTAAGGTCCTGATTGGCCTGGAGCTGAAATGTTTAAAAGGCCTATAGTGCGTCACCACAGGGTGTGTGACCAGCATAGTGGGGGAGTGACTACTGATATGGGGGTGTGGTCTTTACTGTGGGGTGTGGTCCGTGCCACGGGGTGTGGCTAGCATCACTGAGGGCATAGCTATCGACCTACCTTCAACCATCTTAATCTCCATCCACTCTTGTGTGGGCCAGGTCAGCTACACGGATATTATATATATATATATATATATATATATATATATTCACACACATATATATATATATATATATATATATTTATGTGGTATGCGATCTATAGACCTACAGTATCTAGGTAGACAGTCAATAGGTTTACACCAGATAGTCGATGTGCTTTAGGTCGACATGGTCATTAGGTCGATGTGTACATGGTAGACTGTCACGTCTAGCAGAGTTTGAGGATCCGGCAGCTGAGATTTGCCCGAGGAGGTAGCAGGCTGTGAATGAACCAGATGAGGGGGCTGGATATAGTTCCTTCACATGGGACACGGAGCAATGAAGAACGTAGGCGGGGTTTGAGAGTCAATGGAAAGTATTTATTATGTACAGGGCTGAGGTAGAGAACCGAGGCTGGAGCACGATGGTTAAAGACGTGGCTGGAGGCGAAAAACTGTGGACTGTGATTTGAAAGACGAGACTGTAGATGATGAACTGTGGAACTGTGGATGGTGGTTGAAGACGTGGCTGGAGACAAGGACTGTGGACTGTGGTTTGGAAAACGAGGCTGAAGATAATCTGAAGGCTGTGGTTGGTGGTAAAAAGGCGTGGCTGGTGAAGGAGATCTGTGGAGTGTGGCTTGAAAGACGAGGCAGAAGACCCGGGGCCGACTGTGCCCAAAGAGTCTTACTGGACCGGGTTTTCCAGGAGCGCTTCCACAGGCAGTAGCAGGCTAGAAACGGCAGAGCTGCAGCAGCAACAGAGAACCGACCAAGCAGGATCAGGAGGAACCAGAATACAGCAGGAATCCTGGGAGCACAGGCTAAAGCACCTACAACAGGGTTGTAACTTGAAGCACTGGCATCCCTGTCCTAAACCAGCCCCCTTTTATAGGGAGAGCTTCCCCTGGATTGGCTGGAAGAAACAGGAAACAGGAACTATACTTAAAACTTGGTCTCCAACATGGCGGTGCCCAGTAATGCAGACCTTTTTGCAAAGCCACATTGCTCACTGCCCCTGGTCTCCTAGCAACGGCTCAGCAAGAGCGACCCGCTTTAGCGGCGTCCCGCCGCCACGAGTGGACCCCCTCACCGCCGCTACTGCTGCCCACGGATCCGGCGCAGCAGCCCACCTCCGCCGCTGCCCGCACATCGCCAAGGAAGCCAGCCCCGTGGCCCCAGCGTACCGGTAAGACTCCGGATGCTGACATAGACAGTGCTCATGGTCAACATGTACATAAGTTTGACAGGATCAAATGGTCAACATGTTTTCTTTTAGGGTTTTTTTCATACTTTACCATCCTTATGGACTACAATTGGGAATAGTAACCTTCCTGAAGCAAGGGGACACAGTACACTCATTGGGGTTCCCTGTGCTCTGACAGCGAAAACGACACCTTTTTATGTGTTGACCTATTGTTGTAGACATTCCTACTGTAGATCTATTGATCCAAAACTATACATATAGTATCATAGTAACATAGTAACATAGTATCTAAGGTTGAAAAAAGACAGTTTGTCCATCAAGTTCAACCTATTTGTGGTCTCCTATGCAGGATTATATTGGTCTAAATTTTGTCTGATGCTGATGTCAGCCATTGTATTTTATTCCCTTTTCATAGTAACTATAGTGCGCGACTACGCACCATAACCTTGGATATCCTTATCCACTAGGAATTTATCTAACCCATTCTTAAAGGTGTTGACTGAGTCCGCCATTACAACTCACTCAGGCAGGGAATTTCAAACACGTATTGTCCTTACTGTGAAAAAACCTTTACGCCGCATTGTGCGGAATTTCCTCTCCTCTAACCTAAACGAGTGTCCACGTGTCCTCTGTGCTGATCTTACTGAAAACAGGTCCCGCGCATGCTCTGTGTATTGTCCCCTTATATATTTGTAGATGTTGATCATGTCCCCTCTAGATGTCCCCTTATATATCTGTAGATGTTGATCATGTATATACAGTATATATATATATATATATATATATATACACACACACACACACACATATATATATATATAGTGTTTCCACTAGGATTCCGGGCTGGCAGGGCGCAGAGGCTACGGGGGCACTCTGTGCATGCCCACCAGAGGTGTGCGTATTGAAAGAGGGGGAGCGGAGTCACAATTGGAGATGGACCTGCCCCTCCACGCTACTAATGTGAATCAGTGATGGGGTGTGCTGAGCACCTACGAAGGTGCTGGGCTTCACCCAATTGCTCCTTTTCATGTGAATAAATGCTGTGCACATGCGCACAGCATCTATTTACATGGTGGCGATAGCGGCACGGCAGGCATTTTTAGCAGGGCATCACTGAAGGGCTAAAACAGCCTATTGTGCACTAGAGATGTGCACTTGAAATTTTTCGGGTTTTGTGTTTTGGTTTTGGGTTCGGTTCCGCGGCCGTGTTTTGGGTTCGACCGCGTTTTGGCAAAACCTCACCGAATTTTTTTTGTCGGATTTGGGTGTGTTTTGGATTCGGGTGTTTTTTTCAAAAAACACTAAAAAACAGCTTAAATCATAGAATTTGGGGGTCATTTTGATCCCAAAGTATTATTAACCTCAAAAACCATAATTTCCACTCATTTTCAGTCTATTCTGAACACCTCACACCTCACAATATTATTTTTAGTCCTAAAATTTGCACCGAGGTCGCTGGATGACTAAGCTAAGCGACCCTAGTGGCCGACACAAACACCTGGCCCATCTAGGAGTGGCACTGCAGTGTCACGCAGGATGGCCCTTCCAAAAAACACTCCCCAAACAGCACATGACGCAAAGAAAAAAAGAGGCGCAATGAGGTAGCTGTGTGAGTAAGCTAAGCGACCCTAGTGGCCGACACAAACACTTGGCCCATCTAGGAGTGGCACTGCAGTGTCACGCAGGATGGCCCTTCCAAAAAACACTCCCCAAACAGCACATGACGCAAAGAAAAAAAGAGGCGCAATGAGGTAGCTGTGTGAGTAAGCTAAGCGACCCTAGTGGCCGACACAAACACCTGGCCCATCTAGGAGTGGCACTGCAGTGTCACGCAGGATGGCCCTTCCAAAAAACACTCCCCAAACAGCACATGACGCAAAGAAAAAAAGAGGCGCAATGAGGTAGCTGTGTGAGTAAGATAAGCGACCCTAGTGGCCGACACAAACACCTGGCCCATCTAGGAGTCGCACTGCAGTGTCACGCAGGATGGCCCTTCCAAAAAACACTCCCCAAACAGCACATGACGCAAAGAAAAAAAGGCGCAATGAGGTAGCTGTGTGAGTAAGCTAAGCGACCCTAGTGGCCGACACAAACACCTGGCCCATCTAGGAGTGGCACTGCAGTGTCACGCAGGATGGCCCTTCCAAAAAACACTCCCCAAACAGCACATGACGCAAAGAAAAAAAGAGGCGCAATGAGGTAGCTGTGTGAGTAAGCTAAGCGACCCTAGTGGCCGACACAAACACCTGGCCCATCTAGGAGTGGCACTGCAGTGTCACGCAGGATGGCCCTTCCAAAAAACACTCCCCAAACAGCACATGACGCAAAGAAAAAAAGAGGCGCAATGAGGTAGCTGTGTGAGTAAGATAAGCGACCCTAGTGGCCGACACAAACACCTGGCCCATCTAGGAGTGGCACTGCAGTGTCACGCAGGATGGCCCTTCCAAAAAACACTCCCCAAACAGCACATGACGCAAAGAAAAAAAGAGGCGCAATGAGGTAGCTGTGTGAGTAAGCTAAGCGACCCTAGTGGCCGACACAAACACCTGGCCCATCTAGGAGTGGCACTGCAGTGTCACGCAGGATGGCCCTTCCAAAAAACACTCCCCAAACAGCACATGACGCAAAGAAAAAAAGAGGCGCAATGAGGTAGCTGTGTGAGTAAGATAAGCGACCCTAGTGGCCGACACAAACACCTGGCCCATCTAGGAGTGGCACTGCAGTGTCACGCAGGATGCCCCTTCCAAAAAACACTCCCCAAACAGCACATGATGCTAAAAAAAAAAGAGGCGCAATGAGGTAGCTGTGTGAGTAAGCTAAGCGACCCTAGTGGCCGACACAAACACCTGGCCCATCTAGGAGTGGCACTGCAGTGTCACGCAGGATGGCCCTTCCAAAAAACACTCCCCAAACAGCACATGACGCAAAGAAAAAAAGAGGCGCAATGAGGTAGCTGTGTGAGTAAGATAAGCGACCCTAGTGGCCGACACAAACACCTGGCCCATCTAGGAGTGTCACTGCAGTGTCACGCAGGATGGCCCTTCCAAAAAACACTCCCCAAACAGCACATGACGCAAAGAAAAAAAGAGGCGCAATGAGGTAGCTGTGTGAGTAAGCTAAGCGACCCTAGTGGCCGACACAAACACCTGGCCCATCTAGGAGTGGCACTGCAGTGTCACGCAGGATGGCCCTTCAAAAAAATACTCCCCAAACAGCACATGACGCAAAGAAAAATTAAAGAAAAAAGAGGTGCAAGATGGAATTGTCCTTGGGCCCTCACACCCACCCTTATGTTGTATAAACAGGACATGCACACTTTAACCAACCCATCATTTCAGTGACAGGGTCTGCCACACGACTGTGACTGAAATGACGGGTTGGTTTGGACCCCCACCAAAAAAGAAGCAATTAATCTCTCCTTGCACAAACTGGCTCTACAGAGGCAAGATGTCCACCTCATCATCATCCTCCGATATATCACCGTGTACATCCCCCTCCTCACAGATTATCAATTCGTCCCCACTGGAATCCACCATCTCAGCTCCCTGTGTACTTTGTGGAGGCAATTGCTGCTGGTCAATGTCTCCACGGAGGAATTGATTATAATTCATTTTAATGAACATCATCTTCTCCACATTTTCTGGAAGTAACCTCGTACGCCGATTGCTGACAAGGTGAGTGGCGGCACTAAACACTCTTTCGGAGTACACACTTGTGGGAGGGCAACTTAGGTAGAATAAAGCCAGTTTGTGCAAGGGCCTCCAAATTGCCTCTTTTTCCTGCCAGTATAAGTACGGACTGTCTGACGTGCCTACTTGGATGCGGTCACTCATATAATCCTCCACCATTCTTTCAATGGGGAGAGAATCATATGCAGTGACAGTAGACGACATGTCCGTAATCGTTGTCAGGTCCTTCAGTCCGGACCAGATGTCAGCATCAGCAGTCGCTCCAGACTGCCCTGCATCACCGCCAGCGGGTGGGCTCGGAATTCTGAGCCTTTTCCTCGCACCCCCAGTTGCGGGAGAATGTGAAGGAGGAGATGTTGACAGGTCGCGTTCCGCTTGACTTGACAATTTTGTCACCAGCAGTTCTTTGAACCCCAGCAGACTTGTGTCTGCCGGAAAGAGAGATCCAAGGTAGGTTTTAAATCTAGGATCGAGCACGGTGGCCAAAATGTAGTGCTCTGATTTCAACAGATTGACCACCCGTGAATCCTTGTTAAGCGAATTAAGGGCTCCATCCACAAGTCCCACATGCCTAGCGGAATCGCTCCGTGTTAGCTCCTCCTTCAATGTCTCCAGCTTCTTCTGCAAAAGCCTGATGAGGGGAATGACCTGACTCAGGCTGGCAGTGTCTGAACTGACTTCACGTGTGGCAAGTTCAAAGGGCAGCAGAACCTTGCACAACGTTGAAATCATTCTCCACTGCGCTTGAGACAGGTGCATTCCACCTCCTATATCATGCTGAATTGTATAGGCTTGAATGGCCTTTTGCTGCTCCTCCAACCTCTGAAGCATATATAGGGTTGAATTCCACCTCGTTACCACTTCTTGCTTCAGATGATGGCAGGGCAGGTTCAGGCGTTTTTGGTGTTGCTCCAGTCTTCTGTACGTGGTGCCTGTACGCAGAAAGTGTCCCGCAATTCTTCTGGCCACCGACAGCATCTCTTGCACGCCCCTGTCGTTTTTTAAAAAATTCTGCACCACCAAATTCAAGGTATGTGCAAAACATGGGACGTGCTGGAATTTGCCCATATTTAATGCACACACAATATTGCTGGCGTTGTCCGATGCCACAAATCCACAGGAGAGTCCAATTGGGGTAAGCCATTCCGCGATGATCTTCCTCAGTTGCCGTAAGAGGTTTTCAGCTGTGTGCGTATTCTGGAAACCGGTGATACAAAGCGTAGCCTGCCTAGGAAAGAGTTGGCGTTTGCGAGATGCTGCTACTGGTGCCGCCGCTGCTGTTCTTGCGGCGGGAGTCCATACATCTACCCAGTGGGCTGTCACAGTCATATAGTCCTGACCCTGCCCTGCTCCACTTGTCCACATGTCCGTGGTTAAGTGGACATTGGGTACAACTGCATTTTTTAGGACACTGGTGAGTCTTTTTCTGACGTCCGTGTACATTCTCGGTATCGCCTGCCTAGAGAAGTGGAACCTAGATGGTATTTGGTAACGGGGGCACACTACCTCAAGAAATTGTCTAATTCCCTGTGAACTTACGGCGGATACCGGACGCACGTCTAACACCAACATAGTTGTCAAGGCCTCAGTTATCCGCTTTGCAACAGGATGACTGTTGTGATATTTCATCTTCCTCGCAAAGGACTGTTGGACAGTCAATTGCTTGGTGGAAGTAGTAAAAGTGGGCTTACGACTTCCCCTCTGGGATGACCATCGACTCCCAGCAGCAACAACAGCAGCGCCAGCAGCAGTAGGCGTTACACGCAAGGATGCATCGGAGGAATCCCAGGCAGGAGAGGACTCGTCAGAATTGCTAGTGACATGGCCTGCAGGACTATTGGCATTCCTGGGGAAGGAGGAAATTGACACTGAGGGAGTTGGTGGGGTGGTTTGCGTGAGCTTGGTTACAAGAGGAAGGGATTTACTGGTCAGTGGACTGCTTCCGCTGTCGCCCAAAGTTTTTGAACTTGTCACTGACTTATGATGAATGCGCTGCAGGTGACGTATAAGGGAGGATGTTCAGAGGTGGTTAACGTCCTTACCCCTACTTATTACAGCTTGACAAAGGCAACACACGGATTGACAAATGTTGTCCGCATTTCTGTTGAAATACTTCCACACCGAAGAGCTGATTTTTTTGGTATTTTCACCAGGCATGTCAACGGCCATATTCCTCCCACGGACAACAGGTGTCTCCCCGGGTGCCTGACTTAAACAAACCACCTCACCATCAGAATCCTCCTTGTCAATTTCCTCCCCAGCGCCAGCAACACCCATATCCTCCTCATCCTGGTGTACTTCAACACTGACATCTTCAATCTGACTATCAGGAACTGGACTGCGGGTGCTCCTTCCAGCACTTGCAGGGGGCGTGCAAATGGTGGAAGGCGCATGCTCTTCACGTCCAGTGTTGGGAAGGTCAGGCATCGCAACCGACACAATTGGACTCTCCTTGTGGATTTGGGATTTCGAATAACGCACAGTTCTTTGCGGTGCTTTTGCCTGCTTGAGTCTTTTCATTTTTCTAGCGAGAGGCTGAGTGCTTCCATCCTCATGTGAAGCTGAACCACTAGCCATGAACATAGGCCAGGGCCTCAGCCGTTCCATGCCACTCTGTGTGGTAAATGGCATATTGGCAAGTTTACGCTTCTCCTCCGACAATTTTATTTTAGATTTTTGAGTCCTTTTTTTACTGATATTTGGTGTTTTGGATTTTACATGCTCTGTACTATGACATTGGGCATCGGCCTTGGCAGACGACGTTGCTGGCATTTCATCGTCTCGGCCATGACTAGTGGCAGCAGCTTCAGCACGAGGTGGAAGTCGATCTTGATCTTTCCCTAATTTTGGAACCTCAACATTTTTGTTCTCCATATTTTAATAGGCACAACTAAAAGGCACCTCAGGTAAACAATGGAGATGGATGGATACTAGTATACTTATGGATGTACGAGCGACTGCCGACACAGAGGTAGCTACAGCCGTGGACTACCGTACTGTGTCTGCTGCTAATATAGACTGGATGATAATGAGATAAAATTAATATATATATATATATCACACTAGTACTGCAGCCGGACAGGTATATATTATGTAATGACGGACCTGCTGGACACTGTCTGTCAGCACTGCAGACTCCTAAAGTAAGCTACTAGTATCAAGAAGATAGAAAAAAAAAAAAACCACGGGTAGGTGGTATACAATTATGGATGGACGAGCGACTGCCGACACAGAGGTAGCTACAGCCGTGGACTACCGTACTGTGTCTGCTGCTAATATAGACTGGATGATAATGAGATAAAATTAAAATATATATATATATCACACTAGTACTGCAGCCGGACAGGTATATATTATGTAATGACGGACCTGCTGGACACTGTCTGTCAGCACTGCAGACTCCTAAAGTAAGCTACTAGTATCAAGAAGATAGAAAAAAAAATAAACCACGGGTAGGTGGTATACAATTATGGATGGACGAGCGACTGCCGACACAGAGGTAGCTACAGCCGTGGACTACCGTACTGTGTCTGCTGCTAATATAGACTGGATGATAATGAGATAAAATTAAAATATATATATATATCACACTAGTACTGCAGCCGGACAGGTATATATTATGTAATGACGGACCTGCTGGACACTGTCTGTCAGACTCAGCACTGCAGACTCCTAAAGTAAGCTACTAGTATCAAGAAGATAGAAAAAAAAAACCACGGGTAGGTGGTATACAATTATGGATGGACGAGCGACTGCCGACACAGAGGTAGCTACAGCCGTGGACTACCGTACTGTGTCTACTGCTAATATAGACTGGATGATAATGAGATAAAATTAAAATATATATATATATCACACTAGTACTGCAGCCGGACAGGTATATATTATGTAATGACGGACCTGCTGGACACTGTCTGTCAGCACTGCAGACTCCTAAAGTAAGCTACTAGTATCAAGAAGATAGAAAAAAAAAACCACGGGTAGGTGGTATACAATTATGGATGAACGAGCGACTGCCGACACAGAGGTAGCTACAGCCGTGGACTACCGTACTGTGTCTGCTGCTAATATAGACTGGATGATAATGAGATAAAATTAAAATATATATATATATATCACACTAGTACTGCAGCCGGACAGGTATATATTATGTAATGACGGACCTGCTGGACACTGTCTGTCAGCACTGCAGACTCCTAAAGTAAGCTACTAGTATCAAGAAGATAGAAAAAAAAAAACCACGGGTAGGTGGTATACAATTATGGATGGACGAGCGACTGCCGACACAGAGGTAGCTACAGCCGTGGACTACCGTACTGTGTCTGCTGCTAA
This sequence comes from Pseudophryne corroboree, assembly GCF_028390025.1. NCBI lineage: Eukaryota > Metazoa > Chordata > Amphibia > Anura > Myobatrachidae > Pseudophryne > Pseudophryne corroboree. Next base: position 319,538,898 of record NC_086446.1, on the reverse strand, counting down.
TATAGACTGGATGATAATGAGATAAAATTAAAATATATATATATATCACACTAGTACTGCAGCCGGACAGGTATATATTATGTAATGACGGACCTGCTGGACACTGTCTGTCAGCACTGCAGACTCCTAAAGTAAGCTACTAGTATCAAGAAAATATAAAAAAAAAAAACACGGGTAGGTGGTATACAATTATGGATGGACGAGTGACTGCCGACACAGAGGTAGCTACAGCCGTGGACTACCGTACTGTGTCTGCTGCTAATATAGACTGGATGATAATGAGATAAAATTAAAATATATATATATATATATCACACTAGTACTGCAGCCGGACAGGTATATATTAGTAATGACGGACCTGCTGGACACTGTCTGCAGAATGCGTTTATAAAAACACCACACGACGAGTGTTTAACTTTTTCAGGCAGACAATCACAATATACTGGTGGTCAGCAGACAATCACAATACTGGTGGTCAGTGGTCACTGGTCAGTCACACTGGCAGTGGCACTCTGGCAGCAAAAGTGTGCACTGTACTTAAAATATGTACTCCTGCTATAACTGCTCCCCAGTCTCCCCCACAATTAAGCTGTGTGAGCAGTGAGCACTCAGCAGTCAGATAATGATATACAGTATATTATGCAGCACACTGGGCTGAGCACAGATATGGTATGTGTGACTGTGTCACACTGTGTATCGTTTTTTTTCAGGCAGAGAACGGATTAATTAAACTGGTGGCACTGGTCACTGGTCACACTATCAGCAGCAAGTAGTACTCCTCCTATATGCTCCCCAAAATTTGTGTCTCTCTCTAGTACTAGTCACTCTAAACGGAGAGGACGCCAGCCACGTCCTCTCCCTATCAATCTCAATGCACGTGTGAAAATGGCGGCGACGCGCGGCTCCTTATATAGAATCCGAGTCTCGCGATAGAATCCGAGCCTCGCGAGAATCCGACAGCGGGATGATGACGTTCGGGCGCGCTCGGGTTAACCGAGCAAGGCGGGAAGATCCGAATCGCTCGGCCCCGTGTAAAAAAAACTGAAGTTCGGGCGGGTTCGGATTCCGAGGAACCGAACCCGCTCATCTCTATTGTGCACACAATGTAAATACTGGCAAACAAGTACAGTATATTGCACAATCAATGTTTCAGGGAATCTGCACAGTTGTCAGGACCACATGCCATTCATACAATGTATTGTAGGTGGTCCTGACAACAGGGCAAATGCCCCGAAATGTTAATCATGGAATATACTTGTTTGGGGTGGTCTTCTGTTTGCCGGCGGTCGGGCTCCCGGCGCTCAGTATACCGGCGCCGGGAGCCCGACAGCCGGAATACCGACAATTATTTTCCCTCGTGGGGGTCCACGACCCCCATAGAGGGAGAATAAAATAGTGTGGAGCGCGTAGCGCGCCACCGTGCCCGTAGCGTGGCGAGCGCAGCGAGCCCGCAAGGGGCTCATTTGCGCTCGCCAAGCTGTCGGTAAGCCGGCGGTCGGGCTCCCGGCGCCGGGATGCTGGTCGCCGGGAGCCCGACCGCCGGCCAGCCGTAGTGAACCCCTTGTTTGCCAGCAAGAAGTCTCTGATTGCTGTTTGTTGGAGATATAGAGATGTAGCCAGCCTCGTCCATGGGCATTACGGTGCAATTTGGTGCGCTGAGCTACAATTACTTGCACCCGTTGCCTAGTTAATGTATTCTCTATAGCTGTGTTGAGCACATGCATATGCGCGCGTGCGGCCATTCACTGGCACACATAACGCAACTACTTTGCCGCAAGGGTGGCTCCATCTGTATGTCTGGGATGTAGTTATGTTACACATAACACACCAGTATGTCTTATTATAATTGTGCGTCAGGGCAAGCTGCCATTGTTATTGTGAGTGCTTGCAGTTCTGTAAAAATGGGTTCGGTAAGAAATGCTGGCGGTCAGGAGTCCTGGTGGTCAGGAGACCAGCGCCGGGATCCCGACAGCTGGAATCCTGGCAGCGAGTGCAGCGACTGCCCTTGCAGGTTCGCTGCGCTCACCACGCTTCGGGCCCAGTAGCGAGCTTCGCTCTTCACCCTATTATATTCCCCCTCGAGTGGTGGCGTGGACAACCACCCGAGTGGGAATACCGGGCTTCTGTTGGAATTCCGACCACCAGCATTGGTATCCTGGCCACATCATATATATATATATATATATATATATATATATATACACACAAACACACACACACACACACACACACACACACACACACACACACACACACACACACACACACACATATAGTACATATATAGTTTACAGGTGCAGCAGTATAAACTTCTGGAAATTTGGTTAGTGTTAATCAGAGATGTGCAGAAAAGATAAGCAGGTGAGCCATAGACTATTTACTCCAGAGTTTTGGCTATAACAATGATTAGAATAATGCAAAGAAGATATTTCAAACATATTCTTTGTATTTTTCATATACTTTATACAATCAAAACTCTGGTACAAACGTAAGTATGACAGGAAAGGCTCTGCCTCACCTGCCTCACCCTACCGCACGTCACTAGTTTGGAGGATATCAGACACCCTGTTGTTGCCGCCAGGCTGCCTTCACTGAGGGGCTGCATTCAGTGCCCTGCCCTGGTCTGTGTTGTGGAGTACAGTACACCGGGTGCTGTAGTGCGGTACCTTTTTGACGTCATGCGCTGTGATGTCACCTGACGCAGGTGCCGCCGAGTCACACTGTATATGCGGCGCAGGGAAAGTCTTCTGTCTCCATGTGAGTGGCGCTAGTTAATCCACCAGCACCGCTGCCGGAGAAGGGGGTCTCGGATGTTGAGGACGGAGGGGGCGGGGCCTGCTTAGGACAGCGCAGGCTGCTGCAGTAGAAGGAAAAATTTTTCCTGCCTACTGCAGCACAGAGATCTGCAATGCAGTGGGCTTAATTTGGAGGATGGGCTTGGAGCTGCAGCTCCATCAGCCCCATTGTTTATCCGGCCCTGCTGCTAGTGCTTAGTAATGTACAAGATTAATAACAGCAATTTGCTATACACTATAGTCCTGTGCAGTATAATGTAACATATACTGTATATATAATGTATAATTCAATTGCACAGTCTGGAACCTGATTCCTAGAGAAGAGGGTGGGCCCTCAGACAGTGGGACCCACTGTAGCAGTCCAGCCCTGGTACAGTACACAATATGGAAATCATGCATGCACAATACTATATTTTGCTAGTGGATTGCAGCTCATGGACAGATAAGTACTGCGTAATCAACTAATCATAATGCCATTCTGAAATGGTGTTACATTTTTATCCACAATTTGTGAAAAGCTCATCTTATTGCAGTGTCATAGACTGACAATGCATTCAAATCTCCATACAAAGCTATGATGATGCGATGATGTGTGAAAATATAGGAAAATCATATCAAATCAATGATTTCTCTGCAATAAACCTGTTGTTAAATTACCACAAGCAATAATCACTCCTTTTCCTGCATAGAACTAAAGAGGGTTTCACTGCTTAATAAATAGAACCCTTCAGAATTCAGAGCAAGGTACAGCTAATCTGCATCATTGACCATAACTAAATAAATCTTACAAATACTGAAAATTACTTTCAGAAATACATGCATAACAAGATATACATATAAAACATGCAATGCAGGTTTCTGCACAATCCCTATATATGTTAGCAGGTACAGAATATGAACACTTAGGACAGGGGCGGCCAACCAGTCAGTGACAAAGAGACAAAAAACCTTGTTAGGTACGTCAAAGAGCCGACATCGAGCCGAAGGCGCGCATGCAAAAATGGAATGTGGCCTTGTGCCTGCTAGACCACGCCCCTGATATAAAATACATTGAAAAAGCCAGAAACAACATAAAATAAGAAATTTTAAAGTCAGATCCATTGAAAAAGCCACTTTCACATAAAATACTAGAAAAAGCCAGATTCACATAATAAACTTAAATTCCCCCATGTGTCACTCCAGCCAGCTCCCCATGTGACACTCCTGCTAGCACCCTCCTATGTCACTCCTGCCAGCTCCCCATGTGACACTCCTGCTAGCACCCTACTATGTCACTCCAGCCAGCTCCCCATGTGACACTCCTGCTAGCACCCTCCTATGTCACTCCTGCCAGCACCCCCATGTCACTCCAGCCAGCTCTCCCATGTGCCACTCCTGCTACCACCCTCCTATGTCACTCCAGCCAGCTTTCCCATGTGTCACTACTTCCAGCACCCTCCTTCATCACTCCAGTCAGCTCCTCCATGTGTCACTCCTGCCAGGACCCTTCTGTGTCACCCCAGCCAGCTTCGCCTTGTGTCACTCTAGCCCACCTTCATGTGTCACTAAAGTTCCCCCACCAAGTCGTGCCATTGCTGCTGCCCCTAATGTGTCCTCTGTTTGCTGGTGGGTGTGTCACCTCTAGTATCCGACTCCTTCAGTTTCCAGTCCCTGTAGTCAGAGCCGGCCCTAACCAATATGATGCCCTAGGCAAGATTTTGGCTGGTGCCCCCTAGCACCATCGCTGGTTCTGCCTCTGACCTTTCACTTCTTTCCCAGCACCATCGCCCCTCATCCATAGCATTCCTTATTTTGGTGTTTGTACCCCCTATATTTTAAATAGGAACAGTTCGCACATTTGGCGCACAGCCCAAAAAGGGGTGTGTTTTTGCTGGCAAGGGGCATGGACACACAATGGTAACCCCAATTCCAATTACACCACACAGTACTGCACTTTATTCACATTTGATCATGCGATAGTGTCCATAATTCATATTACATCCCACAGTAGTATCACTTTACCTTATAAACGTTATTCCTCACAGTAGAGCCCCTTATTCACATTACATCACACTGAATTGCTCCTTATTCACATTACACCACACCCTATTGCTCTTTATTCACATTAGACGACACAGTAGTGCCCTTTCTATACGCAACGCCACATAGTAGAGCACCTTTAACACATAATGCCACACAGTAATTCCCCTAACACATATGAGACATTATGTCCTTATAAACATAATGTGCCTTACACATTATGACAACCTTTATTAATGCCCTTTTACACATAATGTCCCTTACACATATGCCGCACATTATTAATGCCCTTATACACATAATGATACACATAGTGCCCCCTACATATTTGCTGCACATTATTAGTGCCCCTATACACATAACGACACATACAGTAGTACCCTGTTACACATATGCCGCACATTATTAATGCCCTTATACACATAATGACACACATAGTGCCCCTTACACATATGTTGCACATTATTAATGCATTTTTACATAACACACATAATGATCCTTACACATATTCCGAACACTACTGCACAACCAACCCACTCACATGCACACAGCACTCACACTGCGACCTCTGCCTCTGCTTGGTGTCCTCATAAATATTGTCATCTTATTTGCATTGCTATGTGGCTAGGATGCACAAGCAGCTTCTGCTGATTAAAATGATATGCAGCATGCCTCTATACAGTGCGAGACTGTGGCTGTATCTGCATATGAAATGCTACACACAGAATATAGGCATGCCGCATATCATTTTAATCAGCAGAAGCTGCTGATGCTCCTAGGCATATCAAATGCCCTAGGCAATTGCCTAGTTTGCCTATGCTTATGGCCGGCTCTGCCTGTAGTGCTGCTGCATGTCTGGCTGGAGTGTAGCAGTTTCTCTATCTGTTGTGGTCACATGATTTAGAGTGTTGGGAGCCACATTTAAATAAAGAAAGAGCCTCATGCGGCTCAAGAGCCACTGGTTGGCCACCGCTGACTTAGAACTTCACAAAGAGCAATATAGTGCAGCTGAGCAGCAGCAAGGAGAAACACTGTGATTAAGTAGTTGTATTAATGTTACTTATGTGATTTGCCTGCTCATGGCTGTGCAATGCGGAACTCACATCTACAGTAACAGTCTTGGCAGCTATGAAAGTGTTGGAGCAGCAAGACAGGACTCTCAAGTCACCAATCATTCAATCCACCATTTAGCCTCCCATACATAGTAAATTCATAACAGTGGACATCACAAAATGTAGGGGGTCATTCCGACCTATTCGCATGCTGCAGTTTTTCGCAGCGCAGCGATCAGGTCACTACATTTGTATGCACTGCAATGCGCAGGTGCATCATACAGGTACAAAGCAGATCATTGCTGAGCGATGGATTTAACGAAGAATCCATTCGCACAGCCGATCGCAAGGAGATTGACAGGAAGAAGGCGTTTATGGGTGTCAACTCACCGTTTTCTGGGAGTGTTTGGGAAAACACAGGTGTGTCCAAGCATTTGCAGGACGGGTGTCTGACGTCAATTCCGGGACCAGACAGGCAGGGCCGGTGCTAGGGTGTTCGGCGCCCCCCTGCAAACTCTAAATTTGCGCCCTCCCATATTCATTTGGCGCGCGCCGGGAAAAGGGGTGTGGTCTCACAAGTAAGGGGCATGGCCACACAGTAGTAAAATTACGCCACAATGTAGCACAATCTTATTAATCTTATACGTAATGCCCCACCCGTAGTAGTAGCGTCCTTATACGTAATGCCCCACCCGTAGTAGTAGCGTCCTTATATGTAATGCACCCCAGTAGTAGTAGCATCCTTTAACATAATGCACCCCCAATAGTAGTATCATCCTTATACATAATGCCCCCCGAGTAGTAGTAGCATTCTTATACATAATGCACCCACAGTAGTAGTAGCGTCCTTATACGTAGTGCACCCCCAGTAGTAGACGTGTCCTGATACGTAATACCCCCCAGTAGTAGTAGCGTCCTTATACGTAATGCCCTCCTGGTAATAGTAGCGTCCTTGTACATAATGCCCCCCGGCCCCCAGTAGTAGTAGCGTTCTTATACGTAGTGTACCCCAGTAGTAGTATCGTCCTTATACGTAATGCCCCCAGCCCCAGTAGTAGTAGCGTCCTTACACGTAATGGCCCCCCCAGTAGTAGCGTTGTTACACGTAATGCCCCCCTGTAGTAATAGCGTCCTTATACGTAATGCCCCCCCAGTAGTGGCGTCCATAGAGTGCGCGCACAGACATACCTCACACATACACACACACACACACTTCTCTCTCACCCTCTACTTACCTAATCCAGTCTCCCTCTGTACAGCAGCCAGGTCCGTGTAGCTCCGCCCCCTTATGGCCCGTTTAGCCACGCCCCCTGCCGGCCCGTGTAGCTCCGCCCCCTTCTGTCCCGTACTCGGCGCTCTCACACAGATGAGATGAGGTGAAGGGAGGGAGGAGGCGTATCATGCTGCAGGTGCCCGCTGCCAGTGCCTGTCACACAGTGACAGACACAGCAGTGGCAGCAGCAGCAGCAGGGGGGACAGGACGGCGCAGCAGGGAAGGGATGGAGAGTAGTGGAAGCGCCTATCCGTCCCAGCGCCTCCCTGCACTGCATCCCTTCGCTGAGCAGGTAGCGCCGGGCCTGCAGACAGGCTGAATTGATCGCAAGGGCTGAGTAAGTTCAGACCTACTCAGAAACTGCACAAAATGTTTTTGCAGAGCTCGGCTGCACAGGCGTTCGCACACTTGCAAAGTGAAAATACACTCCCCTATAGGCGGCGCCTATGTGATTGCAGCGCTGCAAAAAGTAGCTAGCGAGCGATCAACTCGGAATGACCCCCTTAGACCCATCTAACTAGTGATTGCAGACACATAATACAAGACTATTTGTCACCTTCCTTTATCTCTCAGGATATCTTCCATTAAAATATACTTAAAAATATAAACATCACCACCTCCCTAAATACTTGGCAAGCGACCGTAACATGTAATAAAGGTAATAAAAAATAAAACACACAATGATGACCTCTGCTGCACTATGGACCTAATTCAGACCTGATCACTAGCAAGCGATTTTTGCACTGCTGCGATCAGATAGTCGCCGCCTACAGGGGGAGTGTATTTTAGCTGTGCAAGTGTGCGAACGCATGTGTAGCAGAGCTGTACAATCAGATTTTGTGCAGTCTCTGCACAGCTTGGGACTTACTCAGCCGCTGCGATCACATCAGCCTGCCCGGGACCGGAATTGATGTCAGGAACCCTCCCTGCAAATGCATGGACACGTCTGCGTTTTTTCCAGACACTCCCTGAAAACGGTCAGTTGACACCCACAAATGCCTTCTTCCTGTCAATCTCCTTGCATGTATCTTACACTGGGGGCATACCTGGCACTGGGGAGATGTGTATCTGGCAGTGGGGGCATATCTGGCACTGGGGAGATGTGTATCTGGCAGTGGGGGCATATCTGGCACTGGGGAGATGTGTATCTGGCAGTGGGGGCATATCTGGCACTGGGGAGATGTGTATCTGGCAGTGGGGGCAAATCTGGCACTAAGGGGACATATATGTATCTGGAACTGTGGGGGCATATATGTATCTGGCACTGTGGGGACATATGTGTATCTGGCACTGTGGGGACATATATGTATTTGGCACTGTGGAGGAACCCATTTTTTGGTGTTTTTATATGTATGTGGCACTGTACAGGGGCTTTATTTGTATGTGGCACTGTACAACATGACTAAGAATGGGGTTATGACACAAGGTCATACTCCTACAAACGTCAAACCGAAAGGTGTGCACATAAAAATGGGGTGTGGCTTTGTGACAACTATGCCACGCCCCCATGTTTGCTTGCGCGCCTTCGACACGCACATGATATGGCTCTTGCCCTTGACTACAGACCTTTTCTGGCTCTTTGCCACTGACTGGTTGGCCACCCCTGATTTAGACTGTATACTGCTCACCAGGCATTCATTGCAGTTGTAGGAACACTACGTCCTGCTTGTTATCCTTTGGAGATAGAGTAGTGTCTTGAAGTTATTCTGTGGAAATGGAGGAGTTAAGGTGGGTACACACGAGATGTAGTTATAGGACCGGTGGTCAGGAGACCGCCGGTCACAATACCTCCACATGCATCCCGAACACTGATAATCCCGACAGTCGGCATGCCAACTAAATGGGACTATTCCCACTCGTGGGTGTCCACGACACCCATAGAGTGGGTATAGAACCTGTGGTGAGCGTAGCTCACCACCGAACCCACAAGTGGCTTCATTGCGCTCACCCTCACCGCCGGCATTCTGCAGCCGAGATCCCGACATCAGGATGCTGACCGCTGGGATCCCAGCCGCTGGTAACACATACCCAACCCATACATACGGTGGCTGGGGGTAAACTTTCCCAAACATCCATTCTGTGTGTCCCTAGCGTGACCCACTTTCAGCTCCTGCAAGCACCGTATACATGGTGCATAGTATAGCACAGTGTTCATTGTGCTCCTACGGCTCCTATAGATCAGATGATCGAAGCTGTAAAAAATGAAATATGTTCAAAGTTTTGAACATTCAATTCTGACCGTTGCAGGAGTTTAGTCTGTTTATACCTTTAGACTATTGTATGTCCTTATCCTGTTTTCATCTGGAGGATAAAATCACTATATCCTTCTGCTGCGGACCAGTTTTCCTCTGTATACAGAGATGCTACACCAATGGTGGTAACTTTTTCAGTGTATCAGAAAACAGGTGGAATTTTTCTTTTTGAGATACAAAATAAATGTTAAAATATTGTAGCAAGTAAAAGTATATTGCAGAGGATTTGTTTACTTTACACTCAAATATGTTTCTCATATAATTTCAATTTCACATCTTGGTGTAAATATATTAAGCAGCAGGTTTGTAAAACCAATGGAATTTCAACATTTTCTTTGCAGTTTTAATGAAAAATGCCACTATACTCCTGTCTGGGTGCAGTATGGCTGACCGGCGGTCTCCTGACCGCCGGTCAGCTTACCGACGCCGGGATCCCGGCAGCATACCGACGCCGGGATCCCGGCGGGGAGGGGCGAGTGCAGCAAGCCCCTTGAGGGCTCGCTGCGGGCTCGGTGGCGACCTGCGGTCGCCACGGGTTTTATTCCCACTCTATGGGTGTCGTGGACACCCACGAGTGGAAATAGTCCCTGTTGGTCGGCATGCCGACCATCGGGAAAGTGAGCCGTCGGGCTCGTGGAGGAGGTCATGTGACTGTCGGTCAGCTGACCGGCGGTCACATGAATACCACCCTCCTGTCTAGATTGCAGATCACCCATTTGTTTTGTTTTTTCATTGAAAGAATACAGACCACCATATTTATCAAGAGGCAAAAACACCCCAAAAATGAGCTGCTTTCTTGGATCAAAGCAACCCTTTATTTCTGTGGGGGTGTTTTTGTTTAAAATGATTATTATCTTTTGAAAAGAATGTGTAGGGACCTCCTCCCTTCAGTATTATTCATTCCTGCTCCATTGATGAACTATTTACAGAAAGAGAGGTAAATCAGTGATTCAGTATATTTCTAAAGTGTGCCAGGTGTGTGAAGTACAAAGGGCCCAATTCAGACTGGATCGCTGCAGCAGCCACAGTCTGAGGCCCTTTGGGGAGTGCGTTCGCACAGTGGGCGCACTGCGCATGTGCACCCTGGGAGGCCCAGTTAGATGCTAAAAGTATCAGCCCTGCGATGGGGCAGACTAGCCCTGTGCTGGGCATCCCCCTGTATGTCAGAGTAACTGATCATAGATGTGCTAAATTTAGCACATATATGATCAGATCTGAATCACCCCTAAAGTCGCAGTCACTACTGTGTCTTTATGCTAATGATATGGCCGATTCATGTCCTAGTGAGCAAATCTGACAATGGTGGTCATTCTGACCCAATCGTGCGCTGCAGTTTATCGCAGCAGCGCAATCGGGTCAGAACTGCAATGCCCGACGGCCGAAGGCTGTTGCTGTGCTACGATCGCCACTGCCTGATTGACAGGCAGAGGCGGTCGATGGGCGGGAGGGGCGGAATGGCAGCGTTTGGCCACCGTTCCATAGGCGCAGTCCGGCCAACGCAGGCGTGGCTGGACCATGCGGGGGGCGGGCCGCAGCGGCTGCGTGACGTCACACGCAACCACTGCAGGCCGGGGAGCGACGCTTTTGCACTTCTGCGGGGGGGCCGGCACTGACATGTGGGGCGGGATAGCCCTGTGCGGGGCGTCCCCCCGCATGTCTATGGACATGATCATAGCCCTGCAAAATTTTGCACGGCTACGATCAATTCGGAATGACCCCCAATGTGTACACAAAGACGCGCCATCGATCTAACATCGGTTGCACCATCAGACATTAGAGCAACCCTATGGTTACTCAGAATGTCTGTCAGAACACAGTGCCAGTGGAACTGCATCTTTCTGCACAGTCCCTGAGACCAACATGTCCCCGACACATCTGCCGCCAGGGCTGTTTCTAGCCAATTTGGCTCCCAGTGCGAGATTTAAAAATGCACCCCCCATGACATAAAAAAATGTGCCCCCCCCCCCCCCACACCTAGATAAAAAACAAAAACTTACGCGCGCACCCGGCAAGGGGGCATGGCCTCATCTAAATGGTTGTGGCCTCATTTAAATGGGCATGGGCTCGTCTGAAAAGACTACCTCACAATCCAGTTTTTGACCCTGCTCCAACAGATCACGACCACCACAGGAAAATTTTTTTTTACCATATTAAGCCCCACACAGTAATGCCCCCTGCACCATATTATGCCACACAGCGCAATGCCCTTGATACATTAAATCCCCACACTACGGCAGGCAAAAGTCCCCATTTCACACATTACGGCAGGTGTCCCCATTTTACACATTGGGGGTCATTCCGAGTTGTTCGCTCGCAAGCGGATTTTAGCAGATTTGCTCATGCTAAGCCGCCGCCTACTGGGAGTGAATCTTAGCATCTTAAAATTGCGAACGATGTATTCGCAATATTGCGATTACACACCTCGTAGCAGTTTCTGAGTAGCTCCAGACTTACTCGGCATCTGCGATCATTTCAGTGCTTGTCGTTCCTGGTTTGACGTCACAAACACACCCAGCGTTCGGCCAGACACTCCTCCGTTTCTCCGGCCACTCCTGCGTTTTTTCCGGAAACGGTAGCGTTTTTTCCCACACGCCCATAAAACGGCCTGTTTCCGCCCAGTAACACCCATTTCCTGTCAATCACATTACGATCGCCAGAACGATAAAAAAGCCGTGAGTAAAATTCCTAACTGCATAGCAAATTTACTTGGCGCAGTCGCAGTGCGGACATTGCGCATGCGCATTAAGCGGAAAATCGCTGCGATGCGAAGATTTTTACAGAGCGAACAACTCAGAATGACCCCCATTGAGAGAGAGAATACTTACAGAGGCTCTTCGGCCCGCCTCTCCAGTCGCTCCTCGGGGGGGGGGGGGGGGGGAGTTTCGCGGAGTGACGGGGTTGCGTCGTGACGTAACGATGCAAACGCGTCATTCCGTGAAACTCCGCCCCCCGAGCGGGTTACTCGGGGAGAAATAGGAGGGGGAAGCAGGGAGCCACAGTTAGTGCCGCGGTGGGCGCCCAGTGCGGTTGCACTGCTCGCCTGCCCCAAGAAACGGCCCTGTCTGCCGCCATTAGCCACCCCCACTCACTGCCCAGGAAATTGCATAGATCTCTATGCGAGTCTGATATGCATCCCCTGGTGGTAACCATCTGTACGTATACTTAGTGTGTCTTGGATCATGCATGAGTAGAATTAAAACATGTTTTAATCCCGTCCACCGCAGAGCCAGGCCTAGAATGACCTAACCATGTTTCTCTGACGTCCTAGTGGATGCTGGGTACTCCGTAAGGACCATGGGCTATAGACGGGCTCCGCAGGAGACTGGGCACTCTTAAAAGAAAGATTAGGTACTATATCTGGTGTGCACTGGCTCCTCCCTCTATGCCCCTCCTCCAGACCTCAGTTAGTATCTGTGCCCGGCCAGAGCTGGATGCACCCTAGGGGCTCTCCTGAGCTTCCTAGAAAAGAAAGTATTTGTTAGGTTTTTTATTTTCAGTGAGATCTGCTGGCAACAGACTCACTGCTACGTGGGACTGAGGGGAGAGAAGCGAACCTACCTGCTTGCAGCTAGCTTGGGCTTCTAAGGCTACTGGACACCATTAGCTCCAGAGGGATCGAACACAGGCCCAGTCCTCGGTCGTCCGGTCCCGGAGCCGCGCCGCCGTCCCCCTTGCAGAGCCAAAAGAACGAAGAGAAGTTGAAAATCGGCGGCTGAAGACTCCGGTCTTCATTAAGGTAGCGCACAGCACTGCTGCTGTGCGCCATTGCTCCCTTAGCACACCACACACTCCGGTCACTGATGGGTGCAGGGCGCTGTGGGGGAGCGCCCTGGGCAGCAATTAGATTACCTTACTTGGCGAAAAGCACATAATACAGTCTGATAAACTGTATATGTGCATTAACCCCCGCCATTAAAGTACATAAAAGGACAGAAGCCCGCCGCTGAGGGGGCCGGGCCTTCTTCCTCAGCACACCGGCGCCATTTTCTCTTCACAGCTCAGCTGGAAGGAAGCTCCCCAGGCTCTACCCTGCAGTATCCTGGTACACAAAGGGTAAAAAAGAGAGGGGGGGGGGCACATAAATTTAGGCGCAAAACTGTGTATATAAGCTGATATAGGGGAAAAATCACTCAGTATAGTGTACATCCCTGTATTATATAGCGCTGTGGTGTGTGCTGGCATACTCTCTCTCTGTCTCTCCAAAGGGCCTGGTGGGGGGAACTGTCTTCAAATAGAGCATCCCCTGTGTGTGTGGTGTGTCGGTACGCGTGTGTCGACATGTCTGAGGTAATAGGCTCCTCTAAGGAGGCGATAGAGCGGATATGTGTGTGGGAGGGTGTCTCCGTCGACAACGCCGACACCTGTTTGGATATGTGTAAGTGCTGAGGTATAATTATTGCACAAAAGGTTAGGGAACAGAAAGGAAATCTACCCTGGTCTGTCCCTATGTCACAGAGTCCTTCAGAGTCTCTCTATGTTCACTATTCAAAATAACAAAGTATCGACACGGAGTTTAACTCCACTGTCGACTACGATAATGCAAAGTTACAGCCAAGAGGGCTAAAAGATATTCAATATATGATTATTGGAATAAAAGATGATTTGCATATCACTGATGACTCATCTGTCCCTGACACGAGAGTACACATGTTAAGGGGAAGAATGCTGAGGTAAATTTCCCTCCTCTCATGAGGAAAAAGAGCGGGAATCTCCAGACAAGAGACGGCAGCTTCCCACAAGAGAATTCTCAGGCTGTATCCTTTCCCCACTGGGGCCAGGATGTGTTGAGAATCTTCCCCTTGGGTGACCTGTTTGCACTAGCTATTCTCAGGGATCCTGCAGATAGTGTGCACATTCTAGTATACTACCCAGACCGGCGATTGTGTCGGCATGGGTTTATAGCGCTGTGGCAGCGTGGACAGGTACCTTATCAGCAGAGATTGAGACCCTAGTATGCATATAAATATTTTAAGATGCTGTCTTAAGTGATAGATATATAATTATAAAGCATGCCCAAAGGGACATGAGTATACTGGGTCCTAGAGACAAAAGCTATGTCGATTTCTGCTTGACGTGTCCTGTAGAATATACATTGGACAGATGATGCCGACTTAAGAGGCATATGGAAGGCTGAGGATTGTGTGGAGAAAGGTTCTCGGGCCTGGTCTCCACAGCTATAGCTGGTAATTCTGATATTTTGCCTTATATTCCTGCACAGCCTAGGAAAGCATGACATTATTAAATGCAGCTTTTCGAATAAAGAAACAATAAAGTCTGAGGTGCGTCCTTTCTTGTCAGAGCCGGGGGCAGAGGAAAGAAGCTGTACAACACAGCTAGTCCCCAGGAACAGAAGTCCTCCCCGGTCTCTACAAAAATCCACCGCATGTCGCTGGGGCTCCACAGGCGGAGCTAGGCCCGGTGGGGACACGCCTTCGTAAGTTCAGCCACAAGTGGGTTCACTCCCTGTTAGATCCCTGGGCAATAGAAATTGTATCGCAGGGATACAGGCTGGACTGTGAGAAGATGCCCCCTCACCGAGGACCCGGCGGGCTTCCCCCAAGAGAGGGAGCCAGTGTTAACTGCAATTCGTAAATTGTATCTTCAACAGGTGGTGGTCAAGGGTCCCCTCCTTCAACAAGAGGGTGTTATTATTCGACCATGTTATAATCCCGAAACCAGACGGTTTGGTTAGACCCATATTGTATTAAAATCCCTGAACATATACCTGAAAAGGTTCAGGTTCAAGATGGAATTGCTAAGAGCGGTCATTGCAAGCCTGAAATGAATCGGGACATAAGGGATGCATACCTTCGTGTCCCCATTTATCCACCTCATCAGGCGTACCTCAGAATTGCGGTACGGGATTGTCATTACCAATTTCACCAAGGTAATGGCGGATATGATGGTGCTCCTGCGGAAGCAAGGTGTCACTATTATCACATACTTGGATGATCTTCTCATAAAAGCGAGATCAATAGAGCAGTTGCTGGACAGCGTATCACCTTCTCTGGAAGTGAAACGGCAACACGACTGGATTCTATATATTCCGAAGTCGCAGTTGGTTCCTACAGCTCATCTGCCTCGCCTAGGCATGATCCTAGACACAGACCAGAAGAGGGTTTATCTCCCGATAGAGAGAGCTCAGGAGCTCATGACACTGGTCAGGAATCCATTGAAAACCAAAACAGGTGTCAGTGCATCACTGCACTCGAGTCCTGGGAAGGATGATGGCATCATACGAGGCCATCCCCTTCGGCTGGTTCCATGCAAGGACAATGGAACTTACTGGACAAGTGGTCCGGATCACATCTTCAGATGCATCGGTTAATCACCCTATCCCCCAGGGCCAGGGTGTCTCTCCTGTGGTGGCTGCGGAGTGCTCACCTTCTCGAGGGCCGCAGATTCGGCATTCAGGACTGGGTCCTGGTGACCACGGATGCAAGCCTCCGAGGGTGGGGGGCAGTTACACAGGGAAGAAAATTCCAAGGTTTGTGTTCAAGCCAACAGACTTGCCTTCACATCAATATCCTTGAACTAAGGGCCATATACAACGCCCTAAGTCAAGCGGAGTTCCTGCTTCGCGACCAACCGGTTCTGATCCAGTCAGACCGCAGGGGCTCATGTAAACCGCCAGGGCGGCACAAGGAGCAGGGTGGCGAGGGTAGAAGCCACCAGAATTCTTCGCTGGGCGGAGAATCAAATAAGCGCACTGTCAGCAGTGTTCATTCCGGGAGTGGACACGACCTCCACCCGGGAAAGTGGTGACTTCATCAGGAAGTCTTCACGCAGTTTTGCAAATTGATGGAAACTGCCTCAGGTGGACTACATGGCGTCCCACCTCAATAAAAAGATAAAAAAGGTTTTGCGCTGGGTCAAGGGACTCTCAGGCGATAGCTGTGGTCGCACTAGTAACACCGTGGGTGTTCCAGTCGGTCTATATATTCCCTCCTCTTCCTCTCAGACCCAAGGGCTGAGAATTGTAATAAACGGAGGAGTGTGAACAATATTCTTTGCTCTGGATTGGCCAAGAAGGACTCGGTACCCAGAACTGCAAGAAATGCTCTCAGAGGACCCATGGCCTCTGCCTCTCAGTCAGGACATGTTGCAACAGGGACCCTGTCTGATCCAAGACTTACCGCGGCTGCGTTGGACGGCATGGCGGTTGAACGCCGGATCCTAGCGGAAAAGGGCATTCTGGATGCAGTTATTCCTACGCTGATAAAGGCTAGGAAAGACGTGACAGCAAGACTTTTTCACTGTATATGGCGAAAATAGGTTGCTTGGTGTGTGGCCGGGAAGGCCCTACAGAGGAATTCCAGGGGGGTCGAATCCTGCACTTCCTACAGTCAGGAGTGACTATAGGCCTAAAATTAGGATCCATAAAGGCCAAGATTTCGGCCCTATCCCTTTTTCTCTCAAAAAGAACTGGCTTCACTTCCTGAAGTTCGGACGTTGTTACAGGGGTGCTGCATATTCAGCCCCTTTTGTGCCTCCAGTGACACCTTGGGATCTTAACGTGTGTTGGATTCCTAAAATCCCACTGGTTTGAGCCACTTAAGACCGTGGAGCTAAAATATCTCACGTGGAAAGTGGTCATGCTTTTGGCCTTAGCTTGGACTAGGCGTGTGTCAGAATTGGCGGCTTTGTCATGTAAAAGTCCATATCTGATCTTCCATATGGAAAGGGCAGAATGGAGGACTCGTCCCCAATTTCTCCCTAAGGTGGTATCATCGTTTAATTTGAACCAACCTATTGTGGTGCCTGCGGCTACTAGGGACTTGGAGGAATCCAAGTTGCTGGACGTAGTCCGGGCCCTGAAACTTTATGTTTCCAGGACGGCTAGAGTCAGAAAAACTGACTCGCTATTTATCCTGCATGCACCCAACAAGCTGGGTGCTCCTGCTTCAAAGCAGACTATTGCTCGCTGGATCTGTAGCACGATTCAGCTTGCACATTCTGCGGCTGGACTGCCGCATCCTAAATTAGTAAAAGCCCATTCCACGAGGAAGGTGGGCTCTTCTTGGGCGGCTGCCCGAGGGGTCTCGGCTTTACAACTTTGCCGAGCTGCTACTTGGTCGGGTTCAAACACTTTTGCAAAATTCTACAAGTTTGATACCCTGGCTGAGGAGGACCTTGAGTTTGCTCATTCGGTGCTGCAGAGTTATCCGCACTCTCCCGCCCGTTTGGGAGCTTTGGTATAATCCCCATGGTCCTTATGGAGTACCCAGCATCCACTAGGACGTCAGAGAAAATAAGAATTTACTCACCGGTAATTCTATTTCTCGTAGTCCGTAGTGGATGCTGGGAGCCCGTCCCAAGTGCGGACTCTCTGCAATACATGTATATAGTTATTGCTTAACTAAAGGGTTATTGTATGAGCCATCTGTTGAGAGAGGCTCAGTTATTGTTCATACTGTTAACTGGGTATAGTTATCACGAGTTGTACGGTGTGATTGGTGTAGCTGGTATGAGTCTTACCCTGGATTCCAAATCCTTTCCTAGTAATGTCAGCTCTTCCAGGCACAGTTTCCCTAACTGAGGTCTGGAGGAGGGGCATAGAGGGAGGAGCCAGTGCACACCAGATAAAGTACCTAATCTTTCTTTTAAGAGTGCCCAGTCTCCTGCGGAGCCCGTCTATACCCCATGGTCCTTACGGAGTACCCAGCATCCACTACGGACTACGAGAAATAGAATTACCGGTGAGTAAATTCTTATTTTTCCCTATATCCTCTATTCATAACCTTGTTTACAAATGCAGCATGAAATGGCAGTCTTCAGAAAACAGTAGAAAAAGTGAGACTAAAATATTGTATTACGGGAATTTGCAACTATGCAATCGGCCAGTTCCACAATCTCTACTTATATTGAGTTTTGCTGATTATCTCTCCTCTACGTACAAGTTTTCAATGTTCTCTGCATAATGGATTTAGTTTACATAATGTTGCACAAAATAGATTTTGTATTGAGAGGGTTATTCAGGTTTGTTAGGAAGCCAAAGCAGATGTAAAATGTGCAGGGTAATAAATACTGGCTGCTTAATTTCTACACTGTAATTTAGATTTCAGTTTGAACACACCCCACCCAAATCTAACTCTCTCTGCACATGTTACATCTGCCCCCTCTGCAGTGCACATGGGTTTTTTTTAAGATCTGATCATTGATGTGCCAAATTTAGCACATCTACGATCAGTTTCTCTGACATGCGGGGGACGCCCAGCACAGGGCTAGTCTGCCCCACATGTCTGGCCCTATCCCTCTACCTCCGCAAGGGTGCAAAAGCATTACACAGCAGCAATGCTTTTGCACCCGCTCAGTAGCTCCCTATCAGCGGGTCGCAGCGGCTGCATGTGATGCCATGCAGCCGCCACGGCGCGTCCCCGCAACGGTCTGGACATGCCTCCATTGTCCGGGCCGCACCACGCCAACGGCGTTCTAACACCGTTGGCACGCCTCCTCCCGCCTGCAACCACCTCTGCCTCTCAATCAGACAGAGGTGATAGCAGCCCAGAGATGCTGTTAGCATCCCACTGGGCTCCCAGGGTGTGCACGCACAGTGTGGCCACTGCACTTGCGCACTCCTGCAAGGGCTTCAGACTGCGATCGTTGCCGCTGCAGTGATCCAGTCTGAATTAGTTTTGCCCATTAGCTAACAAATTTGCTGCTGCGATCAGATCTGAATTACAGTAAGCCCTGAATTAGGCCCTAATTGCAGTGCAACAATGCAATTTATGTATCTCATGTGAAAAAAAAATTACATTGTATATGTAAACATGCATAATGCATAATCCTAAAATAATTCCAGAGCAGTATGTATGGAATATAAAATAAATAAAATAAATAAAATGTACCGTATGTCAGATTTTAAAATGGAAAACAAATGAATATTATAATAATCCATTACTTTAATAATACATTTGATACTTCTCTCTTAGATACTGATGCATATGAAATACAGTATACAGTATGAGTATGGCCACACTGAAAATACAGAATTATGTATGACTACTGTACATTGCAATTAGGTCACATGCCTATGTTGCATCTCGAATGCCGGGATCCTGACGGGATCGCGACTGAGGACCTTATTCAGCTTCAGTTGCAATTTTGCTAAAAAAGCAAACCCACAACAGCTAGCACAGCAAGTGGCAAGGCGGCCCAGTATGTGACGGGCCGCCCCGCATTGCATTCCCATTTATAAATGCAAATGTAGCGCTAGCATCAGGAAATATCGTTAGCCCCCTGAATACTTACCAGGCTGCGTATGCAGGCACACCAACGCCATATTTCCGGTCACAGCGGCTGCGTGTGATGTCACTCAGTCGCCCTGAAAATGGCCCGAGCCTGTCCATGTTTTTGTCACCACACCGCCACAACTCTGCGTTACCACCCCCGACCACCCCGCAAACGCCTCTGCCTGTCAATCAAGTGGTACTGGCCCGGTAATCAGCAAGATGCAATCGAAACTCAATAAGGCCCTGAATACATAGGCCCTCATTCCGAGTTGTTTGCTCGCTAGCAGATTTTAGCAGCATTGCACACGCTAGGCCGCCGCCCTCTGGAGTGTATCTTAGCATAGCAGAATAGCCAACGAAAGAGTAGCAGAATTGCGATTAAATAATTCTTAGCACTTTCTGAGTAGCTCGAGACTTACTCATACACTGCGATCAGCTCAGCCCGTTTCGTTCCTGGTTTGACGTCACAAACACGCCCTGCGTTCAGCCAACCACTCCCCGGTTTCTCCAGCCACTCCTGCGTTTTATCCTGGCTCGCCTGCGTTTTTCCGCACACTCCCAGAAAACGGTCAGTTTCCGCCCAGAAACACCCACTTCCTGTCAATCACACTCCGATCACTTCAACAATGAAAATTCTTTGTTCGGACGTGAATAAATCTACTAAGTTTTGTGATAAAATACTTAGCGCATGCGCACTGCGTACCATGCGCATGTGCATTTTTGCCTTAATCGCTCCATTGCGAAAATCGGCAACAAGCGAACAACTCGGAATGACCCCCATAGAGCAGCCATATGCAAGTGATAAAACCAGCACACACGGGGCTTCATTCCGAGATGATCGTAGCTGTGCTAAATTTAGCACAGCTACGATCATTCACACTGACATGCGGGGGGACGCCCAGCACAGGGCTATCCCGCCCCGCATGTCAGTGCGGCTTCCCCCACCCCACCCCACAGAAGTGCAAAGGCATCGCTGGCAGACATGTATAGGATGACCAGAAAATTGTATGGAAATGTATGGAAAATGGCAAGAAATCTGAGCTTACATTCAGCCTATTTACTAATTACTAGAGATGTGCACTTGAAATTTTTCGGGTTTTGTGTTTTGGTTTTGGGTTCGGTTCCGCGGCCGTGTTTTGGGTTCGACCGCGTTTTGGCAAAACCTCACCGAATTTTTTTTGTCGGATTCGGGTGTGTTTTGGATTCGGGTGTTTTTTTCAAAAAACCCTAAAAAACAGCTTAAATCATAGAATTTGGGGGTCATTTTGATCCCAAAGTATTATTAACCTCAAAAACCATAATTTACACTCATTTTCAGTCTATTCTGAATACCTCACACCTCACAATATTATTTTTAGTCCTAAAATTTGCACCGAGGTCGCTGTGTGAGTAAGATAAGCGACCCTAGTGGCCGACACAAACACCTGGCCCATCTAGGAGTGGCACTGCAGTGTCACGCAGGATGGCCCTTCCAAAAAACCCTCCCCAAACAGCACATGACGCAAAGAAAAAAAGAGGCGCAATGAGGTAACTGTGTGAGTAAGATAAGCGACCCTAGTGGCCGACACAAACACCGGGCCCATCTAGGAGTGGCACTGCAGTGTCACGCAGGATGTCCCTTCCAAAAAACCCTCCCCAAACAGCACATGACGCAAAGAAAAAAAGAGGCGCAATGAGGTAGCTGTGTGAGTAAGCTAAGCGACCCTAGTGGCCGACACAAACACCTGGCCCATCTAGGAGTGGCACTGCAGTGTCACGCAGGATGGCCCTTCCAAAAAACACTCCCCAAACAGCACATGACGCAAAGAAAAAAAGAGGCGCAATGAGGTAGCTGTGTGAGTAAGATAAGCGACCCTAGTGGCCGACACAAACACCTGGCCCATCTAGGAGTGGCACTGCAGTGTCACGCAGGA
This sequence comes from Pseudophryne corroboree, assembly GCF_028390025.1. Lineage (NCBI taxonomy): Eukaryota > Metazoa > Chordata > Amphibia > Anura > Myobatrachidae > Pseudophryne > Pseudophryne corroboree. Next base: position 319,517,362 of record NC_086446.1, on the reverse strand, counting down.
TGGCCCTTCAAAAAAATACTCCCCAAACAGCACATGACGCAAAGAAAAATGAAAGAAAAAAGAGGTGCAAGATGGAATTGTCCTTTTGCCCTCCCACCCACCCTTATGTTGTATAAACAGGACATGCACACTTTAACCAACCCATCATTTCAGTGACAGGGGTCTGCCACACGACTGTGACTGAAATGACGGGTTGGTTTGGACCCCCACCAAAAAAGAAGCAATTAATCTCTCCTTGCACAAACTGGCTCTACAGAGGCAAGATGTCCACCTCATCATCATCCTCCGATATATCACCGTGTACATCCCCCTCCTCACAGATTATCAATTCGTCCCCACTGGAATCCACCATATCAGCTCCCTGTGTACTTTGTGGAGGCAATTGCTGCTGGTCAATGTCTCCACGGAGGAATTGATTATAATTCATTTTAATGAACATCATCTTCTCCACATTTTCTGGAAGTAACCTCGTACGCCGATTGCTGACAAGGTGAGCGGCGGCACTAAACACTCTTTCGGAGTACACACTTGTGGGAGGGCAACTTAGGTAGAATAAAGCCAGTTTGTGCAAGGGCCTCCAAATTGCCTCTTTTTCCTGCCAGTATAAGTACGGACTGTCTGACGTGCCTACTTGGATGCGGTCACTCATATAATCCTCCACCATTCTTTCAATGGGGAGAGAATCATATGCAGTGACAGTAGACGACATGTCCGTAATCGTTGTCAGGTCCTTCAGTCTGGACCAGATGTCAGCATCAGCAGTCGCTCCAGACTGCCCTGCATCACCGCCAGCGGGTGGGCTCGGAATTTTGAGCCTTTTCCTCGCACCCCCAGTTGCGGGAGAATGTGAAGGAGGAGATGTTGACAGGTCGCGTTCCGCTTGACTTGACAATTTTCTCACCAGCAGGTCTTTGAACCGCAGCAGACTTGTGTGTGCCGGAAAGAGAGATCCAAGGTAGGTTTTAAATCTAGGATCGAGCACGGTGGCCAAAATGTAGTGCTCTGATTTCAACAGATTGACCACCCGTGAATCCTTGTTAAGCGAATTAAGGGCTCCATCCACAAGTCCCACATGCCTAGCGGAATCGCTCTGTGTTAGCTCCTCCTTCAATGTCTCCAGCTTCTTCTGCAAAAGCCTGATGAGGGGAATGACCTGACTCAGGCTGGCAGTGTCTGAACTGACTTCACGTGTGGCAAGTTCAAAAGGTTGCAGAACCTTGCACAACGTTGAAATCATTCTCCACTGCGCTTGAGACAGGTGCATTCCACCTCCTATATCGTGCTCAATTGTATAGGCTTGAATGGCCTTTTGCTGCTCCTCCAACCTCTGAAGCATATATAGGGTTGAATTCCACCTCGTTACCACTTCTTGCTTCAGATGATGGCAGGGCAGGTTCAGGCATTTTTGGTGGTGCTCCAGTCTTCTGTACGTGGTGCCTGTACGCCGAAAGTGTCCCGCAATTCTTCTGGCCACCGACAGCATCTCTTGCATGCCCCTGTCGTTTTTTAAAAAATTCTGCACCACCAAATTCAAGGTATGTGCAAAACATGGGACGTGCTGGAATTTGCCCATATTTAATGCACACACAATATTGCTGGCGTTGTCCGATGCCACAAATCCACAGGAGAGTCCAATTGGGGTAAGCCATTCCGCGATGATCTTCCTCAGTTGCCGTAAGAGGTTTTCAGCTGTGTGCGTATTCTGGAAACCGGTGATACAAAGCGTAGCCTGCCTAGGAAAGAGTTGGCGTTTGCGAGATGCTGCTACTGGTGCCGCCGCTGCTGTTCTTGCGGCGGGAGTCCATACATCTACCCAGTGGGCTGTCACAGTCATATAGTCCTGACCCTGCCCTGCTCCACTTGTCCACATGTCCGTGGTTAAGTGGACATTGGGTACAACTGCATTTTTTAGGACACTGGTGAGTCTTTTTCTGACGTCCGTGTACATTCTCGGTATCGCCTGCCTAGAGAAGTGGAACCTAGATGGTATTTGGTAACGGGGGCACACTACCTCAAGAAATTGTCTAGTTCCCTGTGAACTAACGGCGGATACCGGACGCACGTCTAACACCAACATAGTTGTCAAGGCCTCAGTTATCCGCTTTGCAACAGGATGACTGCTGTGATATTTCATCTTCCTCGCAAAGGACTGTTGGACAGTCAATTGCTTGGTGGAAGTAGTAAAAGTGGGCTTACGACTTCCCCTCTGGGAGGACCATCGACTCCCAGCAGCAACAACAGCAGCGCCAGCAGCAGTAGGCATTACACGCAAGGATGCATCGGAGGAATCCCAGGCAGGAGAGGACTCGTCAGAATTGCCAGTGACATGGCCTGCAGGACTATTGGCATTCCTGGGGAAGGAGGAAATTTACACTGAGGGAGTTGGTGGGGTGGTTTGCGTGAGCTTGGTTACAAGAGGAAGGGATTTACTGGTCAGTGGACTGCTTCCGCTGTCGCCCAAAGTTTTTGAACTTGTCACTGACTTATTATGAATGCGCTGCAGGTGACGTATAAGGGAGGATGTTCCGAGGTGGTTAACGTCCTTACCCCTACTTATTACAGCTTGACAAAGGCAACACACGGCTTGACAAATGTTGTCCGCATTTCTGGTGAAATACTTCCACACCGAAGAGCTGATTTTTTTGGTATTTTCACCAGGCATGTCAATGGCCATATTCCTCCCACGGACAACAGGTGTCTCCCCGGGTGCCTGACTTAAACAAACCACCTCACCATCAGAATCCTCCTTGTCAATTTCCTCCCCAGCGCCAGCAACACCCATATCCTCCTCATCCTGGTGTACTTCAACACTGACATCTTCAATCTGACTATCAGGAACTGGACTGCGGGTGCTCCTTCCAGCACTTGCAGGGGGCGTGCAAATGGTGGAAGGCGCATGCTCTTCACGTCCAGTGTTGGGAAGGTCAGGCATCGCAACCGACACAATTGGACTCTCCTTGTGGATTTGGGATTTCGAAGAACGCACAGTTCTTTGCTGTGCTTTTGCCAGCTTGAGTCTTTTCATTTTTCTAGCGAGAGGCTGAGTGCTTCCATCCTCATTTGAAGCTGAAACACTAGCCATGAACATAGGCCAGGGCCTCAGCCGTTCCTTGCCACTCCGTGTGGTAAATGGCATATTGGCAAGTTTACGCTTCTCCTCCGACAATTTTATTTTAGATTTTTGAGTCCTTTTTTTACTGATATTTGGTGTTTTGGATTTTACATGCTCTCTACTATGACATTGGGCATCGGCCTTGGCAGACGACGTTGCTGGCATTTCATCGTCTCGGCCATGACTAGTGGCAGCAGCTTCAGCACGAGGTGGAAGTCGATCTTGATCTTTCCCTATTTTTGGAACCTCAACATTTTTGTTCTCCATATTTTAATAGGCACAACTAAAAGGCACCTCAGGTAAACAATGGAGATGGATGGATACTAGTATACTTATGGATGACGAGCGACTGCCGACACAGAGGTAGCTACAGCCGTGGACTACCGTACTGTGTCTGCTGCTAATATAGACTGGATGATAATGAGATAAAATTAAAATATATATATATCACACTAGTACTGCAGCCGGACAGGTATATATTATGTAATGACGGACCTGCTGGACACTGTCTGTCAGACTCAGCACTGCAGACTCCTAAAGTAAGCTACTAGTATCAAGAAGATAGAAAAAAAAAACCCACGGGTAGGTGGTATACAATTATGGATGGACGAGCGACTGCCGACACAGAGGTAGCTACAGCCGTGGACTACCGTACTGTGTCTGCTGCTAATATAGACTGGATGATAATGAGATAAAATTAAAATATATATATATCACACTAGTACTGCAGCCGGACAGGTATATATTATGTAATGACGGACCTGCTGGACACTGTCTGTCAGACTCAGCACTGCAGACTCCTAAAGTAAGCTACTAGTATCAAGAAGATAGAAAAAAAAAACCCACGGGTAGGTGGTATACAATTATGGATGGACGAGCGACTGCCGACACAGAGGTAGCTACAGCCGTGGACTACCGTACTGTGTCTGCTGCTAATATAGACTGGATGATAATGAGATAAAATTAATATATATATATATATCACACTAGTACTGCAGCCGGACAGGTATATATTATGTAATGACGGACCTGCTGGACACTGTCTGTCAGACTCAGCACTGCAGACTCCTAAAGTAAGCTACTAGTATCAAGAAGATAGAAAAAAAAAACCACGGGTAGGTGGTATACAATTATGGATGGACGAGCGACTGCCGACACAGAGGTAGCTACAGCCGTGGACTACCGTACTGCTGGACACTGTCTGCAGAATGCGTTTATAAAAAAAAACACCACACGACGAGTGTTTAACTTTTTCAGGCAGACAATCACAATATACTGGTGGTCAGCAGACAATCACAATACTGGTGGTCAGTGGTCACTGGTCAGTCACACTGGCAGTGGCACTCTGGCAGCAAAAGTGTGCACTGTACTTAAAATATGTACTCCTGCTATAACTGCTCCCCAGTCTCCCCCATAATTAAGCTGTGTGAGCAGTGAGCACTCAGCACAGTCAGATAATGATATACAGTATTACATATGATGCAGCACACTGGGCTGAGCACAGATATGGTGTGTGACTGTGTCACACTGTGTATCGTTTTTTTTCAGGCAGAGAACGGATTAATTAAACTGGTGGTGGTCACTGGTCACACTATCAGCAGCAAGTAGTACTCCTCCTAATAATATGCTCCCCAAAATTAGTGTCTCTCTCTAGTACTCTAGTCTAAACGGAGAGGAC